>NW_027271072.1:0-600000 GCF_040938485.1 Diadema antillarum | reverse complement strand
AGCTATGATGTATTTAACTTTCAACATCATTATACATATGTGTATTGTATTGAATTCCGTCTGTCCCCTATATGCACACACATGCGCGCACACGCACAACGCTGATGGTATATTCTTCATGTGAGATATCCATGTGCCACATAATTTCTCATCATTTTGATATGTTCCCATCCTTTTTCTCTTATTCTCACTTTCTCTTTCACTTCTCACCCCCTCATCCCCCTCCCCCTGCTCTTTTTATTGCTACCCTCCTTCTCTCCCTATCCTATCGTAGTACAAGGCGCGGTCCCAGGTTAATGTTGAAGTCTCTGACTGCCTTTCATATAACTCCTCTATACAGAAAGGCAGTCATCAGAATAAATTAATTAGAAATCATGTGATTACATGTGATTACATCTCTATGATGCATTTCTTATTTCTTCTTTTTTCTTCTTTTCTGGAGAGAGAAAAGTGCGAAGCACGAACTACCCTCACGGTACACCGGTAATTAATTACTTCACTTAACTACCCTTTCAATGCGCACGTTCAATTCCAGGTTGAGCGTGAAATAGTTCCAATCATAATTTTCACCCACATTTCTATGCAATATTTTCGCGGACGCAAATCGCGCGGTAGAGGCGGGCGCAAACAAACTGATTTCTTCAACTCCTCCTGTTTGCCCTATTCCGGGTCCATTTTACACACTGCACTAATTTTAATGATATAACCATTCGTTCGAGCATACTTCATCAGTACGTTGTGGCTTTAATTTGCCTTCTTGATATACTCTTATAGTCGCACTTACTGCTGTCATCGTAAAAAAGCAAAATGCCTATTTATGGTATAGGGTACATGCAGGTAATATGAGACTATTAAGCTCATTTGCATAAATGGCATGAAGATGCATACAGAGAAACCCATCAAACTTTGTTTTTGGGTATTAGCAACTATTCATCCTTCCTTTTATATAGCATTTGCACCAATCAAATATTTTTGTTGACAGTTAATATGCAAATTATGACATCATCGCAGAAGTCTCATATTACCAGCATGTGCAGGTAATATGAGACTGTGCACGGTAGACATTGTGTCAATGTTAAAATGACAATCTTATGTCTTAAATTCATGACTTTTTTCTATTGGTGTTGTTTGACTATTTAATTTTAATAGATATCATATGAATATTGTCTAAAACTGAGACAAATAAGACAATTTTAAGCCAAAAATTGATTTTAAGCATGAATCGCCATTTTTCGTGTGTTTGTCTCAAATCTCAGAAATACTCAAATTTGACGCCGACATGAGATTTCATTACCGACATGAGATTATTACGTAAAGGTCTTTCACTTTTATTTTTACAAAATAAGTATCAAATGTTGCACAAAAGTTCAAAGAAAAAAAAAGATAATCCTGATGGGCATTTTATTATATTTTATTATTCTTTTTTTTTTTTTGCAACTGAGCTAGGCCTGGCCTAGCTCAGTTGCAAAAAGAAAATTGAATAAAAAATAATAAAAACCGCGGAAATATCACACAAAACGTTGAGACCTCAGTCTTTTATGGTTTAAACTATGAAAATTGTGAATTCAAATGTTTGAAGTAATCGTGTACAGTATCTAACATATATAAAATAACACTTAAACTAAAGATTATAGCACACCAAATTAATTGTGGCATTAACTTGGAAGCACCCTATCTAAAGTACACAAATATTAATTTACATACATGTTCATATAGCTGTGTGTTGTACTTTGTGATACATTTTTTATATACTTTGAATATAAAAAAAAACTGTCAGAGAAGAAAATGAGGTATTTTGATGTTGGCTTCTATCTAATTAGGCAAGTCAGTTGAAATCAGAGATGTCAATAAAACCTGTCCGCCATATTGACGTCTCATATTACCTGCAGCTTGTTGGGTCTTGTTGGTCCCCTTTGAAGCCATATAACACATATTTAGTACAGTACATAGACCAAAACACACTTTCTTTGGTTAAACCAATCAATGAGCTAACGTAAAATGCAAAGAATTGATTACACACACAATAACTTTACTTACACCAGTGTAATTGTTGAAATGTCAAATCTTATATCAAGGCTAAAAAATACTGTAATCTTTACATATCTTTTCAGTATTTGGTGATATTCTCACCAAATTTTCAGTCAGCGAGCAGGAAAATCATCAAGAACTAAGCACAGTGATGATATAAAACTATAGATGGCGCTATATGCATTTTGGAAGTGGTTCAGGTGGAGTAATAAGGGTTTTTAAGTCACGCGTGCCATATTACCTGCAGTCTCATATTACCTGCATGTACCCTATTTTGAGCAAAGTTCTTGGAAAACTTGAAGTCAAATTATCACTTTGTTTTACAACAATATTTGCAATGCATTTCTGTTCAGTTCAGTTCAGATCAGTTTGTTTTATTTGTCCACATGTACAAATGATAACAATAAAAAACCTAATGGATCAACGTCAATTTAACTATTATAATAGGCATATAAATCAAATAAAAATCGGTGATAAGTAAACTCATTACATATGGAAATACACAAGGACATGAAAAAATAATGTGTTATACGTGTAAACATGAGCATATTTCGAGGTACAAGAGGAGACCATCATGACTAAACAGTGTGTTTGACCGGATGACATAAAGATAGTGTATAAGAAAATTCCAAATTCATTGATATTTTATAATCATTCATACTCTCTCTGTCTTTTTCTAACACGATATTTTTTTTTTGACAAGCGCTCTTATTGATGAAAATAGAACATACATCATTAATGCAATAGGTACATTTCATGTCATAGATATAAATATTGATGTCATACAAAATATATCATATTTTCCTGAATGATAGTGTTCTCAAAACTGCATAATATTTTGTTGTTCTCGTCTTAATATGTTTCAGTTTGTAGGCAGTTGTACGCTAGTCTTTGATAAAGATACTAAACCTCAAAAACTCATGAAATGCACCTTTGCGATATTATGCTTGAATGAAGGTTACATATAAGCTTCATATTTCGCATTCGTAATAAGAAGTTTCTAAACTGTTTATTTTCCATACTTAAAGCCATTAATAAAAAATAGTTAGTTGAAAGTAAAGTCTGTAGCATGAAGTTTTTCAACAATTTTGTTAAATTTTGACCACAGCTGTCTTACAAATATTAATGACGATATATTGACAAATTTGGTTCCTTAATGTTGCTATTCATATATATCATTATTACTATTGCCTGCAACATCATAAAACTATTACACTCTCCCTTCCCTCTTTACATATAGATAGTGTATCTGTTAGACATCAACTGGTAAAGCCCCTTGTATGGAGAGACAAGGTGTAGCAGTGCACTAAAGCTGGCTTTTTCTGTTGCGCTAAATGCGAAATGACATTGAAATTGCGTGATCAGAAACCAAAAGAAACCCTGTAGTGCGATGCCTTTGCTCCGAGTCATTTATAAAACTTTGAGCAATGAGTATATGGAACGAAGAGTCTGGAAGCCGGAAGGAAAAGAAGTTAACTTGTCCGCGGCAATGGGCCCCAAGCATCGTTATGTTGCCGATAGGTGTGGTGGGGTAAACCGCATCTGGCGGCACTTTGGACAAGAAGATTGCATCATTTTGTTACTTTGTGATATTATATCATACCCCCTTCTGCTCCTCGTCGTTTCATAATAAATGGACAGCCCAATTTATAGATGGTAGAGCACAACACCATCATCTTCATCTTCTATGGTGGTACGTGACTGGTAAATAGAAGGCCTCCTCGTAATTGAAACTTAACTTGAACGGCATGAGGAGAGGCGTCGGGTTACCCTCTTGGAGATGGAAAAGTCGTGCGATATTGAAAGATGTCTTCATTTCGGATTTTTGTTTGTGTCGAGTCATTAAGTGGTAAATCTTCCATCAGAAAAACGAAGATAAAGAAAAGTCATGCGCATGAGAAATCTTCTTTGATTACCGTCTTTGTGGTTCGTTATTTGCATTCCGCCTTAACTTGCACGTAGGGGAGTATTGTGCTTGACCCTTTGATGTAACCGAAAAGCCGGCCGACTTGAGAAGTTTAATGAAGGTTATAACTCCATAATATAGAGATATCTCCGATTATTATCATTATCATTATTATTTAAACTTTGGTGCTGCCGCTTTTACTCATTCATTACAGATTGGCTAATGTTTTGTTGAGCGTTTTTGCCTACTTGATTTTTTTTTTCTCAGTGCCTCACTTTCCCACAAACGTGCACGAGATAACCTTAAGTTGGTACAATGAATGAACAAAATGTTAACGATTCTGTTACTTCATCAAAAGTATAATGTACCCCTTTTTTGATTGCTTATTTTGGTATTTCGTTAATTTCACGTACATTGTGCGAATTATGTTATTGATTATGTTTAGATGAAGAAAAATAAAAATAAACTGGAACTGGAACTCGATCTCTGACTCCCCATTCAGTTAGTGTCCGCCGTACCTTCAGGGTGTCATGTTTTTGGCCTAACATGGTTAGTCGAGACAGAGTAGGGGAGGTAAAGACGAGAGGTTGCGGATCATCTGCAACGCAGTTATAGTAATGTTGGATTGCAGAAGATTCCAAGTTCCCTTTTGCTCACACATCATTTCAGCCTTCGCTACGAAGCTTTATAGCCCTTCTTTTTTTTTTAAAGTTTAAGATTCTCAGATGACAGGGAAAATAGAATTTTAAGACATGTTGCATGTTGTCAGAAGAAAATAAAGGTGAAAAGTATGAGTTACATTAAGCATACCCAAACAGAATTTCGAATATCGATGTAGACTTTCTCTGTTGTCAGGAATGCTCTGTATCAATCGTAGCGACAGTTGAAAAAGTGTAACTATGCGGAAATAATTTTTGTTGTCCTTGATAACATGATTAGATGGATACAAAGTCCATCCATGCACTAAGGCTCATGACAGGATCCGAAACGATTTGAAAAAAAAAATCACTTTGAAATTTTTTAAATCTTTTCTCCAGTTATAGCTGATAATCTATGGCATAGGTCGGGATGTCAACGTTGACATATAAAAGTTGCTTATTCGTCCTCGGTTGTTCAAGAAGATTTCCATGTTTGTGCTACACCCAACGTCAATTTTTGGGACATACATTATTACCATAAAGATTACTTAATCTGATTCGTTTTGTATCAGTCAGCGCTGGCTAGTTTGCGTGTCTGTAACATTATTATGTTCTTCTTGTTGTTTTTTTCATCAAAATTAATGAAATGTTAATTGCTTCTTCTTGTTCTGGTTTGCATATACTGGTATTGGATTGGTGTTCCGTACTCCACAAAGTGGGGGCACTTTGCCCAACAATGGGGGAACCCAGCACAGTTACAGTACAAGCTGAACACCGTGCTGTATGATCTCTGCAGAAATGCATCTGATTTCTTCAAGGCGAATTTCCAATGTGCGAACAAACAAACAAACAAACAAAACGAAGGAGAAGATAATTCCATCGTACTGACGTTTCGACAGAAATCTGATAAGTATGAAATACTTTGTGAAATTAGGCCCGGACATCCCCGTCTAGTGTTTCCATTGTAAGGCCAGTCTTCTTACAAAGACGCCAAAGAATACGTAGTGTATCTCCTTCCTGCGTTGTTTTGTTAAGGTGCGTACTTGGGAGAGAAACCGATACACCGTCGTTTCATTGTTGTCCTCCAAACGCTCCTTCAGGGCTTAAATTAGTTTGTAAAAACCGACAGCGCGAAGGAGGTGAGAAGGCACAATGACACGAGGAGGATGATACTAAAAGTTCCATCTTTTCCCGTCTTCTCCTCCTCCTTCTTGTTCATTTTTTCTTCTCCTTCTCCTTCAAAGTCTTCTTTCGTTTTCTTCCCCTGTCCTCCCGTTCTTCGGGAGGACAACCCCTCTTTGTGGACAGGCATGGAGGTGGAGCCGGTAACGGCCCTTTTCTGCCCGCGGCCAGGCTCTGCACAGAAATTGTTGCATCCCTCGCAAATTGAAACGATTGATGAAGAGAGTAAACATGACACTTTGGAGTTTTCATAAGAAAATCGTCAATGTGTAGGTGGAAGCAACTCATTGTTATCGCAAATTCTTGCACGGATCCCTCTATGCTTTTTCTCTCTCCCTCAAAAGAAAAAAAAAATAGTTGATGAAATTAAAAAGTCGTCAGGCGCAGGAAGCAAGGCAAAGCATTGAAGGCAGTGGTCCTTTCCTGCAAGCCCTTCCAATTTCCACCAAATTTCATCTGTAGATAGCTACTGGCGTCAGAATACGTGTTGTTAATTTTGTTTTTCGTTGTCAAACTTCATCATTTCGTGTATGGAAATGTTGAACGTCGTGTCATGTGTATGAGTGCATGATATAGGACGTCTCTCAATATACGTTCCAAGACGAATTTTCCTTAATTTTTCCTTAACATTGGTAGGCGCTGAAAACTGACGGGCATCTTTTTTTTTAATATTAAGATAAGCATTGTAAATAAGCTGTCATCAAATGTTGTTGGTTCAGCAAAAGTCTTTTACAAGGTAAACGAAGGTGCAATATTCATTATACAGAAGAAAATACGATGCCTTTGTTACAAACAGACCATTTTACCTTTACTGAGATAATTGCGCTACTTTAGCGTAAGGGGTGACTCATGCATTGTCTTTTGTTTTCTGTTTTCCGAAGAAAGTTATTGTTAGCAGCATTGCTAAGATGGGTGAAATATTTTGGGTGGAATATTTGATGGAGCTTACATGAATTCTTAGCTAAGTAGGTCTGTCAGGGAACCATCACTTTACTGTAATTTTGTACTATATCACTGACTTTAAACAAATTCTGTTTAGAGTTGAGTCAAGGAGGTAATAGGCGAACTCGCCTAGTACTTCTTTTGTTCAGTTAACTTCATTTATTTCTGCAACTTTTTCACGACACAAAATTTCATGCATTATCTCAGATTATATTACATAATAATTGATGACATGACCTTTGTATTTTTTTATCCTTTCATGCAGTCATCACCATCATTACCAAAATCAAATACATGTATCTTAACTATAAATATGAAAACCTTATTTCATGTGCAAACTTTTCAACAATCACAGTGTATCTGTGCTATCTCTTGAGTTCAATAAACTTATAGCAAACTTTTGCATACATACTTTGGGAGTCATTTATACCAGTTCTGTTCATACATCATCAATCGATCACCGGCCTTTCATCTCCAGACATTTTGTAACGCATCAGACTACAATAGCAGAATACACTGCCCGGCTATCTCAATACCATTAATACTCAATGCAAAACGATACAGTTTAATCCAATTGCAGTCGCGAACTAATGGTTTAAGATTCAATCATCGGGAGAAACGAATAACTGGCTCCAAGCTGGAAGCCTGGATTATTTGATTCCCTTGTCTCTGTGAGAAGTCTCCCATCTTACATTTATCATTCTGTTATTCTTCACCGATTACCCGTTGGTCCGTACTGATGGCTCCTAATCGATACCCAACGCTGAACAAACCAATGAAACCGTGCAGGAAATCACGTTAGCGCACGCGCGCGAGAAAGAAAGAGAGAGAAAAGAAGAAAAAGACATCTTCTATACACAGTACACCATTTACCAAGGCATCACAGACGATGTAAAGCGAGTTACCTCACGCGCGATGGAAGGTGATTATGATCGATCGACACGGTGATGAGTCCGATGATTCGGTATCGTTAATTGACCTGCATCAAATCGAGTTTCACCGGAGTGGAAGAAGGCGGATTAAGCGCAGCGGATTTGCGGTACATTCGCAGCGACCTTGATCCCGAAAATGGAGGAAAGTACCCGTGGCGCCACCGTATATTTCTTGTGGTAGTGTATAGCTTTCGAACTCATCCGCAAATAGTTACAACTGTACGAACTTACTAGATGGCGTGCCTATGAGCGGTCGAATCACGTTAATGAAACACAACTGGCTCTCTGAAATATGTGTCAATCATTCGTTAATTGTGTCAATGTTGCATCTTGTACCTATCACCTGAGTACTTCTTTTTCTATTCCTATCATAAAGCAGCATGAAAACAATCAACTAAAACGAAAATGATAGCTGCTAGTTTCATTATATTTTAAAGAGTTGTTGATATTCTGTACTAAGTGGCCTACATTAGGAGGAGCTTGACACACAGTTGGCAATTTAGTTTCTCTTCACTCGGTATGCCATAATCGTGTGCTAAGTGAACCTTCTCAGATATCTTATATAGTGGACATGGAAACGGACGACAACCGTCTGCATTTTGTAGTCGTTCTAACAGTCGTTTAGACATAAAACCCAATATGTACATGAATTAAGTGTATACAGTGACATCAGTAGAACACATCAGTGAAGTTTGAGGAAAATCGGACAATCCGTTCAAAAGTCATGAATGTTTTAAGTTTTGGTGAAGCCATCGCTTGATGATAAGATTACAACATTTCCTTACAGTATGAAAGAGCACTTGACTTACCTCTTTCAAAAAGCAGGGGGAGTAATATTACCCTCAACTATGGCAGTAGCAAATCATAGGAATGTGTAATTTTCATAAAGAATGAAATATTGTGGAATATTCTCGACAATTTCTTTAGATCGTTGTTCATTAGTGACGTCACGAGCTGCAGTATAGTCTTCTCACCGGGCAATGGCTGCACCAAAACTTTTAAAAGTGAATAACTTTTCAACAGATTGTCCGACTTTCCTCAAACAAAATTATCTTCTACTAGTCTTCATCAACTAACTGTCTTCAACAACCCCGTGTATCAAGGCCGGCGGAACCGGGGGTGGGGGGTCTTTGTTCTCGTCCTTACCTCGGTTTTGTATTTTTATTTTTAATACTATGATACTGCACATTATGGAATCCCATACATGTTGTTATACTTCAAGAGATGTGCCCCAGCATTTTCAGATTTGTGTTACTTGTACTTGACTCAGGGGCGGATCCAGGAATTCCGTAAGAGGGGGCGCCTTTACAAAATTAAAGGGGGGGGGACGCCCCCGTTTTTTTTATTTCTTTTATTTTGGCAAAAAAAAAAGGGGGGGGTGGTAGGCACGCCCTTTGCTCTCCGCCCTGGATCAGCCACTGCTTGTTACATGTTACTTGTACTTATATATATTTTATATTTGCTGGAAATAAATGTTATTGAACCTGAATCTAATACTGCTGCATTCACTCAAGCCACACGACTATTTCGGTTTTATTCCCCTTTAAGTATCAGGGTATGAAACTTCATCTATCAGCTTCTGGGCAGTACGTCAAAAAGGGGTTGGGGGATGGGGGATAAAAGATTTAAAAATAAACACATTTTCGAAAATATTATAAAGACAAAAAGAAAACCCAAGACTTTCCGATTGCTCCGCTTCGCGATTTTCTAAGCGAATGGGGCGGGGGAGTAAAGGGAGCATTGCCCATTGATCGTTAAACACGAGCAGTGTCGAGCACCAACGCCCCACCCCTGACCTGAGATAAGCATCTGTGATGCTCATACCTATTTTATGGTATCCTAAAAAACACTGTGCTTGCCACATCATCCTAGAGCGACAAAGATTAGTGTTCATTAAAGCATCGTATTTTTCTCAATATTAATAGAAAATGTTTGTTAATGCATTCAATGTAAAACAGTGAAATGGACGCTTCCCCCATGTGTACATTGACAGGGCCGTTTTAGTCACCTGGTTTGCGCAGGTTCATTCTTTGTCTGAACATGAATTCCTTATCATTGTCACGGCAATTTTAAGTTATGCATGATTTCGCTTTGACAACGAGCAAAGTGCCTGAAACCAACTGAGAAAAAAAAAAGAAGACTGGTCATTTCATTTTGTCCAAATATGCAAATGAGCTAATAACGATATGGCTTATTGGGCACAGATGATGGTTCGATATCATGTGATCGTTACATCGCCCTTATGAGATCCTTTTAGAACATTTCTGCTTAATTATACGTATACTTGGTACTTTTAATGGGATTGAATTCACATTGTTGTTGTTGTTAATTTACGTAATTTTTATGTACCTTTTTATTCTATTGACAAAATCAACTTACCTAGTAGAGAAATAATACCAAACAAACAGTCCTACGCTACAGGACGTGGGATTAGCTAGTATCTACAGTACTTGCCGATTAAGTTCAGTAAGGATATCATAATATACGCGTATTGTCAAAGCGATAATTTGTATATCCATAATACATGTACAAAGGAGGAGTTTGGGCATACGACGTCGCAGTCGCATGACCGATACAGTCGCAGTTCACATTACCCTCCACGTGACACGTTTTTGCAGATATTTATGTGATCATATAGATTGGTTTTCTTGGTATTTGTCCGATTTCGCAGAATTCCCATACAACTTTTTTTTGGTCGCCTTTCGCCTTCATTCTATGTCATAATTTTCCCGCTAGGGAACATTTCCAATAGAAATCGAATATTCACTGTGCGAAGTACGTCAGTATGATTTGAAAACGAAGTATAATGCCGGATATGTGTGAGATATTTCTCAATTGACTAGTCTATTAATACTCCTAAGATGACTATATACACCACATTATGAAGAATCGAGTGTTTTATGCTATGTTTTGTGTCTTTTTTTTTCTTCAAGGGAAAAGGGATATTGATGTATATTCCAACCGTTTTCGCAAGTATATTACAGAGGGGGAAATTGAACAATATTTGCCATGACGGTTGTGTTTCTCTCTATATCTCTGCCTGTATGTTTGTTTGTCTATCTCTCTCCATCTCTCTTCTAGTGTTCTAGTGTCGAACATCACATAAGTTGAATTTGATTTTGATTTGATTTGATTTATTGCTGTTCCACATCTCAAACATACATATAACGTAAGACAAGATGTAACGTCGTAATCAAGACAAAAAACAACAACAACAATTAATGAAATGTGAGGATCCTGCTGTAAAGCAAAGCTTGTATTGTGTAGGTCCTTAGACGATAATGTTAAAGTCTTATTAAACAACCGACATAATAACAAGAACGTTGAAAGGTTGAATGGTTATCCTTTCGATTCGACTTATGGTCGAGGTTGATATAGTGTTTTTAGAAAACACACTTACTTCCATACCATGACAATCTTGTCTAAAAGTTTTTTTTCGTTTTGAAGAGTTCAACAAAAGCTGTACACCTTCCTTGATCGGCTTTCCTCTCTCCTTTTCTGTTTTCGAAGCAAGTCACTTCAGTCCCATAAATTGAATTTATTTGCCACAGGAGGTGCAAGCTGATCAAGCTTTGATCAAGATGTCGCCCTTCTGTTTAACATGTTGAGTGTATCTCTTCAGCTTATATTTCGCAGTATCACTGTTTACCAATTAGGCCTAGATATTGTATCCCCGACGACCACAAGGTAATTTGTGATTATTCTGTTTAATGTACGTAGGCTTATGTATGTATGTATGTATGTATGTATGTATGTATGTGTTTATGCATGTATGTATGTATAATGATACAGAAAACAATGAGAAAAATAAATCAAATTTGAATTAAGGGATAATTGAAAATACTTAAATAACTACCTAGTCTCCATTCCACCACTATATACTTACTTCATTTTTTTTTCTCTCTCTCCATTTTGTACAAGCTTAAATGCATATTGACATTCTATCTCTCTTCCATGCGTGTGTGTCTATTTAGTGTATATGTTTGGCATTTCTTGTAATTTTCAAGACATCGTAGAAGTAATATTCTCCGTACTTTTGATGCTTTTCAAATTACCTATCTTAACAATCGCGTCCAAGTTGGGAATAATCGTAAAATCTCCCTTCCTCTTTCCCCTTGTGTCAAAATGTGCCTTTCAAAATGTACTCGTTTACAAATCTTGGGAAGGATTTTTTTCCCCGCGTACGAAATTTGCAATCATAATTGCCACCGCTAAAGTAGGCACAGTTCCTCGATATCTGTAACTGGATTATAGACCTAGGTAGAGGTGTACATTTACTTCCTTGCAAGGCATGAACATAATGTAGGGACTGACTTCTTCCTTGTAGAAAAAAAAAATGTCTCGCAACTACCTTTGTCGATCTACTGTGAATACTTCATGCATCCATAAAGAGTTAATCTGTAGAACTCGAGAGTTTAATCAAGCTAATGGCTCTTGTAAATCTGATTGTTGATTTGAATTCATTAAAATCGCATTTTGATCAGTTTCCAGCGAGGACCTGCGTCGGTCAGAAAGAGGGGCGAAACGGGAGGAGGATAAAATTCCCCTGCTCAACCGAAGGAAAAATGCAGGCCCGCGGTTGCCCAGCACAATGGCGCGACGTTGCGCGTAATGATGGAAAATGTTCGCATATCCCCATAGCGTCATCATTCAAAGTCCGAAGCGAGGAAGCAGCCCATCCCACTTAATCATGCTAATTCACCCTTTTTTCCCCCTCTCCCTCTCCTCCATCCTACCCAACATTCTCAAATCACAGCAGTATGATTGGGTTCAGTGTGGGGATAGGACCCTAAGGAGGACCACACGACTTGTAGAATTTAACCCCTTCATTGCCCGGACAGCGGGAAATCGCTCCTCCTAGAGTAAGCCTACACGCCCTGCTTTTTTGGGGGCAGTGTAGATTTTAGCGGCGCAGTATTATTCCCTGGAGTGACGTGCCCCTCTGGATTGAAGTAGTTCGTCATACGCGTGACCGAGCAGGGTAGTGTGTGCAGGCGATCGCGCTCCGCACTTTTCTTTAACGCCACATCTCCCGTAGAGGCAGACGATAGACGACTATGCCTGATTAGCGGGAAAGAAAAGGCCGAGCGCGCTATATTAATCATTAAACAAATTCTGATCGCGATAGTGCACCACGGCGTACAAGAACGCGAAAGTAAGATGGCTAACCAACAAATCGTAATCAAGTAAATTGCTCCAAGACTACTTTTCGCCCCTCTGGCCACACAAGCCTCGTGGCGAAGAACCTAATCAAACAGAGGGAATTCGGGTCAACATTTTCAACAAACGCTCTGACGTGTTTGCGATCATCAAAGCACCATCATTGTGATGTATAGCCTAATTATGTGTTTGTGTGTATGATTTAGCTGAAGTGAACACTTATGACTTTGCATGAAATTTGTATTCTCTAAAAAGAAACGTATTATGCTTACGTGACTTTTGTACAAGTATGCGTATAATTCTCTCTCTCCTCTCTCTTTAAATCATATATAAGTATGTAAATAAATTAAAAATATATATATACACTTATTATGTGCAGAATTGCTTACATTTATAGTGTAATATGATATAATATAATATAATATAACATAATATATATATATATGTTATTAACGTATCATGTACATAACTATTTACATATATATATGTATATATATATATAATATACAAGTTACATGTATATATATATATATATGTATATATATCAACATGCGTATATGAAATGTGTACAATGTACATAATAACATACATATATTATACTTGTAGTTATAATGCTTTTCTAATTTGAATGGAAAAGAATGCAAACTAAGTGCAAAATGTGCATTTTATGAACATATTTCTTCAGTGTAGATATCAGAATTTTTCATAAGGTACATTATAATGACAATATCGTCATGTACGCATATCTATATATTCGTATTCTATTAATATATGAAATACATTGTGTCATCTCTGAATTACTGAACTCATTAATTATATGCAAATCCATCCATTCAGACAGTGCTGCTGGTCACAATACCTCGTATTTATTGCAGTATATTGGCGAGATTGAACAGTATTTCCTTGTGTGATACCTGACTGCCATAACTCGAGTCGATAGTTGAAAAGGGACTGACATAACAAACATGTGAAATCAATGACCGAATAAAGCACTGTAAATAAATAGAATAGAATAGAATAGAATGAAACAGAATAGAATAGAATGGAACAGAATAGAATAGAATAGAATAGAATAGAACAGAACAGAACAGAATAGAATAGAATAGAATAGAATAGAATAGAATAGAATAGAATAGAATAGAATAGAATAGAATAGAATAAAATAAAATAGACTGGAATAGAATAGAATAGAATAGAATAAAATAGACTGGAATAGAATAGAATAGAATAGAATAAAATGAAACAAGATAAAATAAAATAGTAAATGAGTACAACAAAACTACGAATATACCACAAATGCCTTTGCCATCAACCCATGCAGGCAACAGTAATTATTTATATCACAAAATCATCAATATTATTGTGTGTGAGTTCGTGCGTGCATGCTTGTGCATGTTTGCTGGTCATCTACAGCTTACATTTCTTGCCATCCATGGACGGGCATTTATAGCTATGATTAGGTGCACATACAGATATGATCATTATTATCGAAAATGATATGAGAGTCCCATGGAGGTGTGGCTGTGTAGGTAAAAGTTAATGATGGTGCAAACAGTGCAGTGTACTCTCTCATCCACCGAGAAGTGTCAACTGCTATTGGAGGGTCTTTGACGACACGACACCCTTAATTTCATTGCTTTCCAAGGGACAAACTTTTCTTTGGACGTTTGCTTCATTAAATTTACGAAAAGGGCAATAAATCTCCGACAGCTTCATCGGTAAACATCAGGAGCACGTCATCGTTCTTTTTTTTTTTCTTGTAGGGAGGAAAAAATGAGGCAATGGAAGATGTCATCCTCCTTTTTGACTATACCAAGATTCAGCATTAACTTTTAAGTTGATACAACACCCATGCATCAGTTCTCGAGTTTTCCTCCCCAAATTTGCATCCTTCGTATACACCTCGTTCGATTTTCCATTGCTTGAATATGTGATTATCTCAATCCTCATCAATCTTCTGCGACAGGGATAAAAAAGAAAGAAAGAAAGAAGAAGAAGACGACGACGAAGTGAAGAAGAAACGTTATAAGAGGAACGTGTTGGTACAACTGTGATTGCCAATTAAAACATAGTCTATAAATGCACATGCCGTAGGAAGCAGTACCGCTCAATTCACTCCATCACGTACGCCTCTGTGCTCGGCGCTGCTCCGCGCAGCAATTACTAGTGCTCGAAGACTGCCGTCGCTGATCCCTATTCAATTTACCAACAAAAACTTCCCCCTAATGATTTTCAAGAGTTCGCCATGAAATGGACCGTGCACAACTCGATTAATGCGTGATAAATGCCCCGGCATGCTGGGAGGGTACAAGGAAAATTCGCCGAACTATCATCAAGCGTAGCAATCACGGATCGGGGGCTCTTCTCCTGTCCGGAATTGCCTCCTTTCTGCCGCGGCGGACGAGAACTGAGGATAAAAGGAAGAAGAACATCTCGTTTTTTAGTTTGGGGCGATGCAGTAATTTCCGAAGTGAGAGTCAAGCGGATGGGCAGAAGATAGGTGGTTGGGAGATGATGAGAATGTGTAAGGCAGTGGGTGACAAAGAGAAGAGATTAAATTTCTTAAAATTATAACCAAAAAATAACGAATACCTATTTCAATTCCACAGGTACAGAAATTACTATATAAAAAGAATAAAGCGCCGAACAGTGTTGTCGATGATGACATATATATATATATATATATATATATATATATATATATATATATATATATATATATATATATATAACACAGTGCTTATATAGCGCATATCACTACCGTGGTGTCTCTATGCGCTTTAAGGAGAGGGATGACACCCTGAGACCATGACACCAGCGTTTAAACAATCAATATCAAAGTAATGTTTGACGACAGTGGTATACAATCGACACTCCTTGCGTAACTTCCTGTACATGCTGTAGTCGTTTTTAAGTGCTTTCGTTTACCGTGTTTTAAGATACCCATGGCTAAGCTAGAAGTATATTTTTCATGGTGACAGATAAGATGGCTGGCAAAGGTAACACATCCACACTGAAGTCTTGCGTAGAAGGAAAAAACAAAACAAAAACAAAATCATAACCCAAAGCATGAATCATGAAGCACCTTCTGTGGCAATGAATTAATCATTCGGTTTATTGCAACGGTGAGAGTAAGTACCCTTCATCACTGCGCGAGAAAACTGGCGCACTATCATGATGACAAGTCCCACAATACCAATTCCCTTTACACCTCTCCCCCGCTCCCCTCGTGACACAACAACAACAACAACAACAACAACAACAACAACAACAACAACAACAACAACAACAACAACAACAACACAAGTAGCTACCACCACACTGGTCTTCTCTCCAGTTGGGAAAGGAATAACAATAAATCTGCATGGAGGAAAAATCATTTCTGGTTTAGGTTCGTATAGTCTCTTTGTCCTTTTACGAAATGAATAATGCTTCCATTCGCAACAGAAGACTTATTCTCATGCTGCTTTGTATACTCAAGAAACGATTGCCTCTTTGAGCTGGTTTATGCTCGGTATACAAATCTACAGGTGGTGATGCTTCTCTTCTCTCTCACCCCCCCCCCCTTACCCTTATAAAATGGATTTTTGATCCGCTCAGTCAGGGCATAAATGCCAGCTTTCTTTCACAAAGAGCTCATCAACGTATCAAGGGAACGCATGTATTGTAATATTGAGTAGCTGATGAAACATAGTAGTCGTGGGGAATAATACAATTGAAACGTAGAAACACGATAATGTCATGATGTGGTATAGATAAACAAAAAAGATGAATGATATATGACAAAAAAGAAATAAAGAAGAGGTAAATAAAGATGCGATGTCAAAGTGAATTAGTGATTTTAAGGAAAGAAAATAATGTAGGAGAGTCACTTGAGACAAAGATTAGCTACAGTTTATCACAAACAACCTTCATAAGATAGAAATATATATATATATATATATATATATATATATATATATATATATATTTTTTTTTTTTTTTTTTTTTTTAATTTTTTTTTTTCACGGTGACTGTTGCTTTGGGATCCTGGATCTAATGTAAAATGTTTACATGATGATCTCTCCCTACAGGTTGCAATAAGTGGTAAGGCATATGGAGATTCATATGGTGATAGTGAGATAAAAAAAGGGGGGAAAGAACGGGAAGATTACTTTACTCTTTCGAGAGGAATAACAATTCATGCTAGCATAAAACAAAATAAAAAGTTGCTTACACATGTTACATACACGATGAAATAGCATAATAAATGTAGAATTAAAAGTATCCTGCATAAGTGTAAAAGGTATCATGTTGTTTGTGTTAATCACTCATATATGAGTATACTAATCCTGTCGTATGGAATCTGCCCCTCTCTACTTCTTTCTAGCTGGATCCACCTCCCTACTTTGGACCCTGGGAATAAACGCTGACCTGGAAAAAGGGAACGCCCATTCATATCCCCATTCCCATTTGTTAGCACGTTGTGATTAGGCCACTGAGTGTTTGTTGTGGCCGTGTGCGACGCATTGCTTCTCTTCGCTGTGGCTGCGCTGGTCGTGTACGAGACTATTATACCAGTTGTAAGTGGTGTTATGCTATGTTTGGTATGCATGTTGCGCTGAAGAATGTCACGAGCAACAACTGATCTTTTATTGTCATAATTGTCTTCACAATTTATCAGACTAAGTCTTTTTTTCAGGTTAGATTAAGACACATCGGAAATCGAAGTTTGCCATAATGCGTAGTCCCACACTATGCCAATTAAGTTAGCTAAAATGCGCTGTGACCTGCAACAGCGATTGCACGTGTGTGGAAATGCTACCGTACGTTTGATAGGCGGAATAGGAAATATATAGGATACGATATATTTTTTTTTTCAAACCATTTCCTTGATGCTTATAATCAAAGTAATGTTTGACGATGATGATGGGTTTTACATTACAGCAGACATCAGAGTGTAACAAAACGTATCAATCATAATGTCAAAAATTCATGCGAAAAGTATTGAGAATCAAGAAAACTAAAAATATTTGGTTCCAAGGCAAGGGGCAAGGGGTGAATTTGCCAGCTGGTATCAACAAGTGGTTGATGAAGAAGTTGGCTTTTCTCGTTTCTTCAAACTTTTTTTTTTCTAAGTAAGAAAAGTGTGTCAGACTGGATTGTGTAAAATTTATTCTGTAAATATCACGAATACCTGATTTATTGCTCAAATAGTAAAAATCATTCATTCATCTCAAAGAAGCATCTCAAAGCACCTCAAAGAAGTCTCAATTTCAAGCTTTGATCGATCAACATCGCCCAGATATACTACTTGGCTGCGAATCCAAACTGGACAATGGTGTACCCACACACAGCATCTTCCCCACTGACTTCAATGTTTTCCGCAAGGATAGAGATGAACATGGCGGTGGGGTGTTTGTAGCAGTACATAACTCACTTTTAGTATCAAACTGCCCTGAGTTTGATGCAGACTGCGAACTACTCTGGTGTAGCTTGCAGTTTACAAATGCGAAACCCCTATTCATAGCAAGCTTTTATCGCCCTCCAAGCAATCGGAAGCAGGACTTGGATCAGCTATGGCAGTCATTATCTAAACTGATGACCAAACATCACAGAAGCCACCCAAACATCGTCATAGGAGGGGACTTCAACCTCCCTGACATAAACTGGGAGTCTGGTACCATCACCAACCCTTCTCGTGCAAGCAACCATCAACAGCTATTAGACTTGTTACTCGAAAACTCACTGTCACAAGTCGTTAGAGAAGTTACTCGCCCTGCATCCTGTAACATCTTAGATCTTCTTGTAACCTCCAACCCAGCTCTCGTTTCAGACGTTAATGTACATCCTGGCATCTCAGATCATGATATTATATCCTTCACTTTCTCTGGCAATCTGAAGACAGCACCCAAGCCAGCTAGGAAGATCCTTCAGTTTCACAAAGCTGATCACGAGGGTCTGTCAGAAGCCGTCTTCAACTTCTCAACTGACTTCCTTGCTTCAGCACCGGAACTCAATTCTGTTGATGAAAATTGGACCAAGATTCTCAATTTTCTCAACAAATGCATCAAAGACTTTATCCCATCCAAGATGAGTAAAAGTAGATACCACTTGCCATGGATTACACCTGAGCTTAAACGGCACATGCGAAAGCGTGATCGACTGTTCAAGAAAGCTCGAAGAAACCCTACGACAGCTGCCTGGCAATCTTACAGACAGCATAGGAACAAAGTCGCCAAATTAGTACACCAAGCACACCATAATTATGTTAACAACGTGATTGGCGAAAGCCTCAGTGAAAACCCGAAAACCTTCTGGTCCTATGTCAAACTCTCTCGTACTGAGAACTTGGGAATCCCTTCTCTACACCAGAATGACAAGCTCTATGCTACTGACAAGGACAAAGCTGAATGCCTGAATGCTTACTTCCAGTCAGTCTTCATCAAAGAAGACACTTGCCCAGATCCCCACCAGGGCACCTCCCCCTACCATGGCATTGGTCATCTCCACATCCACCGGCCTGGTGTTGAGAAACAGCTCCGTGAACTTAATCCATCAAAAGCAAGCGGCCCAGATGAGCTACCTCCTCGATTACTACAACTCATAGCCCACGAGATTGCTCCACCCTTGGCCTTCTTATTCCAACAGAGTTTCAACACAGGGACTGTTCCTACACAGTGGAAGCATGCCCGAGTTACTCCTATCCACAAGTCTGGTGACAAATGCAATCCTGCAAATTACCGACCAATCTCTTTGACCTGTGTCTGTTCCAAGATTATGGAACATATTGTACTCAGCCATATCTCCAAACATCTTGCCTCCCACAATATCCTCATTGACATACAACACGGGTTTAGACAGAAATTTTCCACCACCACCCAACTCATATCAGCCATTCATGACTGGTCCAGTACTCTTCAGTCAAGGGGCCAAACAGATATCATCTTCCTGGATTTTCGTAAAGCATTCGACCGAGTTCCTCACCAACGGCTAAGCTTTAAACTCCAATACTACGGCATAACCGGTAATACTCTACACTGGATCAACTCGCTCCTTTCTGGTAGACAACAAGCAGTCACAGTAAGAGGATCTCAATCAACCTGGAGACCCGTGTCGTCAGGAGTGCCCCAGGGCTCGGTGATCGGACCAGTTCTCTTCCTGCTCTATGTAAATGATATCAATGTATATGTCCAGTCCAAGATGCGGTTGTTTGCAGATGATAGTGTTATCTACCGCGAAATTCACCATTTGGAAGATCACGAAATCCTGCAGCAAGACCTCCATGCCCTCGCCGAGTGGTCCAAAAAGTGGCTAATGGATTTCAACATTCCCAAATGTGCTACTCTTACTATTACCAGAAAACGGAAACCTTCGCTCCGTGAATACAAGCTCCTTCAGGAGACCATACCCAGAGTCCAACAATACAAGTACCTGGGGGTCACGGTCTCAAAAGATCTTCGCTGGGCTACTCACTGCCAGGCCATTCGTCAAAAAGCAAACAAAACTCTCGGTCTCCTACGTCGTACATTATCCCCATGCTCCAAAGCTGTCAAAAACAGGGCATATCAAATGCTTGTTCGTCCGCAGCTAGAGTATGGATCAGAGGCATGGAATCCATACCACACCAACACTGTACAAGGCCTTGAAGGAGTCCAAAAAGCAGCTGCTCGCTTCGTCCACCAGGATTACAGATGGGGTACTTCCTCTACATCCCTTGTATCCAAACTGGGATGGGACACACTGCACACACGACGCCTCACAGCACAATGCACCATGTTCTACAAAGTCCACTACAACCTTGTCAATATATCACTTCCGCCCTCCATCTTTCCAGCCCCTTACATTGGCAGACATGACCACCAGCTCAAATACATGATACCAGATGCCTCAATTGACCCATACAAATATTCCTTCTATCCACGTACTGTATGGATCTGGAACCACCTACCAAGCAACGCTGTCACTGCACCTACTGTTGACACCTTCCAGAAGGCTGCCCTACCAATTATCAGAAGGTTGCAGCCTCCCGTAGGGTCCAAAATGCTGTAAGCCTGGCAGCCTGATTTTTATTTGCACGCACATGACATTTTATTGTAAATAGTTACATCTGCATAATAGCACTTCAAGCACCGTCGGCCAACGTCGTCATCGCACAGCCCATCCCAGTTTAGCTTCGACGAGCTGCTACAGGGATTATCATTTCAAGATTCAAGATTCATTTGATGAGATTTAGAAAAATGAGAGTGAATGCCCATTAATTTTTACGGTGACTGTTGCTTTGGGATCCTGGATCTAATGTAAAATGTTTACATGATGATCTCTCCCTACACTACAGGTTGCAATAAGTGGTAAAGCACTTGGAGCACCATGTGGTGATACTGAGATAACATGCTGTATTAGAAGTGTCATGTTTTATTATTATTATTATTATTATCATTATCATTATTATCATCATCATTATTATCATCATCATTATTATCATCATCATTATTATCATCATCATTATTATCATCATCATTATTATTTTCATCATCATTATGATCATTATTGTTACCATTTACATTCAAGGAATCCCCATATAATCTGCAGAGAGAAGCTACTAATTACTGCATGTGTATTGAAGGGAATAAATTTGATATGTTGCACACAGATGCAGACAAAAGAGCTCATTGAAGAACATCTATATATAAACAAGATAACCAAATATAACCCCCAAACTCAGCTTACTTCCTGTTTTTCAAAACAATCTGCAGTAGGCCTACACGGGGCAGCTACCTCTCTGACGTGGCCAGCACACGATGGCGTCCCTGCCCACGAAGAAGCTGATCAACAAAGTTGACAGCTGTGTTGACGAAGCTCTGGATGGCCTTGTGGCCGTCACTCCGGGGGTCTTGAAGCTGGCCGTTCACAGGGTCATCATCAGGGATGACATTCAGGCGGTGAAGGAGAGTGGAAAAGTGACGTTGCTCTCTGGTGGTGGATCGGGCCACGAACCAGCTCATGTCGGTAGGCTCTCAAGGACTGCCCTTTAGGGACCATGATTCAGCAGTGAGCTGATGAGAACAACTGATTCTTGAATAAGTTTGTAACAAGCTCTGTAATCCACAAATATGTACATCTAACTAAAGACTATGTAGTGTTTTAGAGAAAGTAGTTATGAAAAGTATGATGGTCTAGTTATTTTGGATGCTCGACAACTGATTTTGATATGTTTATAGTTTCATGCATATGCTCTAAGCACTTAGTAATATCCTTGACAGTGAAATGTGTATTAAGCACTCTGTGCATGTATAGTTGAATTCTCAGTAAGGCTGAAAGTTAACTTGCCATTGGTTAGAGGGCCCCACACACAGGAGAGTTGAGGCAGTTTCATTTCCTCGTGTAAAACAGGCTTGATATGCTGTGAATTGTCTAGAACCATAGGCGCCGGAAGTGGGGGGGCAGGGGGGGCGGCCGCCCCCCCAATCCAAAAAGTGGGGGGGCAAAATGCATTTTTGCCCCCCCAAAAAGCCCCCTCCCAAAAAAAAAAAAAAAATAAAAATAAATAGATAAATAAACAAATAAATAAAAATAGATGAAGTAAAATAGATATGTATATATATGAATAAACGCGAAAAAACATAGCTACAAACGGCAGTTTTTGGACTGTAAAATGTCAAAATTTCCACGCTCGCTCGCTCCGCTCGCTCGCATTCAATCGCTATGCCATTCTCCTGATGTTGCTGCCAGTAATTGCCAGCAGTTGCGCCTGGCCCGCCCCCCCCCCCCCTTAATTTCCAAAGCGAAAAAAAAAATATAGCTACAAACGGCAGTTTGGGGACTGTAAAATGTCAAAAATAATCGTCAAATTTATTCGTTATGCCATTTTCCTAACGTTGCAGCCAGTAATTGCCAGCAGTTGAGCCCGGTGCGCCTCCCCCATTAATTTCCAAAGCGAAAAACATAGCTACAACGGCAGTTTTTGGACTGTAGAATGTCAAAATTTTCAAGCTCGCTCGCTTCGCTCGCTCGCATTGAATCATTATGCCATTCTCCTAATGTTGCTGCCAGTAATTGCCAGCAGTTGCGCCCTATGCGCCGCCATTAATTTCCAAAGCGAAAGATATAGTAGCTACAAACGGCAGTTTGGGGACTGTAGAATGTCAAAATCTTCAAGCTCGCTCGCTTCGCTCGCTCGCATTGAATCGTTATGCCATTCTCCTAATATTGCCGCCAGTAATTGCCAGCAGTTGCGCCCGATGCCCCCCCCTTAATTTCCAAAGCGAAAGATATAGCTACAAACGGCAGTTTGGGGACTGTAAAATGTCAAAATTTTCAAGCTCTCTCGCCCCGCTCGCTCGCATTTTATTGTTATGCAATTCTCCTGATGTTGCTGACAGTATATAATTTGTCGTTTCACACCGTCATTCCATAATCCATGTAAGGAAAACTTACAATGTTGCTCAATGACTTTTCCACAAGGTGCCCCCCCCATGTTTCGACCCACCGTACGCCACTTTACATACACACACACACACACACACACACACATATATATATATATATATATATATATATATATATATATATATATATATATATATATATATGTGTGTGTGTGTGTTTGTGTGTGTATGTGCATATTGTGTAACATTTTGTATGGTCTATCGTGAGCCCCCTTCAATATTTGCCCCCCCAATCCAAAACTGCTTCCGGCGCGCCTGTCTAGAACAGACCACAGTATTCTTTTATTTTTAATCCTAAGCTCAACTCACACTAGTGTCTGCCAAAATGATAAAATTGGACTAATCATATTCTTCAAGAGGAGATAATTTTGACCCCTAAAATCAAGTCTCACTCCATATATTTTTTTTTTTGACTACTCAGAGTTGCCTCCCATAGAATTATTGTTGCTCACTTAACGCTGAAATGCACCACCTATCCAAGCAATGGGCATCAATAGAAATGCAATCATTGTGCCTTGGTTTCTGGACTTTCTGTGCATCTGTCAGCATCATGCGTGGAGATGGTCTGGGGATGAAGAGCTTTATGCTCTCTCTCTTACCCTCATGCCCCAAAGTACAGCCGAGGCACCTTTTTTAGTTTAATAATGTTTACTATCATGTCTCTCTCTCTCTGTCCATCCAGGTTTTGTCGGGCGGGGCATGCTCAGTGGTGCTGTAGCAGGATCGGTCTTTGCCTCTCCTCCAATAAGCGCCATTCTCGCCGCCATCCAGGCCGTCGGGAGAGGCAGCAAAGGCAAGTGCTTCCACCATCTCAGGAATTTGATATTAATTGTGAGGGAAGTAAGATAGTGACACAGGGGGACCAGTTTTCATCTATTTTTTATTTTTTTTATTCCATTTTATTTTCACATTGTAGCCCTTTCAGTTAAAAAACTGATTTACAAAGGGACCCTGCGTAAAAACAGTACAAAATACATGCAAAGTTTCATACGAAAGTACGGTAAATCCAAAAAAGAAAAGACACCACACATGGCTAACAAACTCGATACAGAATTAAAAAAAAAATGTGTATATGTGTGTAAAATGATAAATTACAGGCAAAACATATTTCACGAAAAGGGCCCAGAAAACATTTTCCACCATTTGCAACCTACAGAATACATCAAAAGGGCATATTATGATACTGTACCTGTCTGGCTGACACATAAACTGCCGAATCATTGAGTTGCCTGTGCGAGCATCCTAAGATCTATAAAAGGTCGATGCACCCTGTCTGAAACATCCTCCCCGTCAAGTAGTGGGCAGGCAGTTATTCATTGTTGGCTTCGTCTAGTCATGCACTGAAAGAAAAGAAAAAAAAAAGAAGAGAAACAGTTAATAGTTAAAATGAAAAATGCACGTCCTCTTCATAACATTTGTGCATGTATTAGTTGTCCAGAGAGGATGTGAAGTGATTTCATTGAATTAGTGTAGATTTCTTTCACCAAGAATAAGTATTCTTTTTGAATATAGCATGCACTTACAATAATTCTTTTTGACAAGGCCTTGTGTTAACGTCACCAAAAGGATGATTTCAAGGTTGAGTTTCATCTCCAAAATGAATGTGCCAACACTTTCAGCATTACATGTGAGTTCATGACGGGTGAAACTGTTGTCAAACAAAACTTAAAATGCCATGAATAAGAAAATCCCAGGATGTGTTGCATATATCTTATCCTTGTACAAGACGTGGCAAGGAAGCTACTCTTAGCATTTGTGTGAAATGATTGTTATTTCTTTCTCACATGCTATGTAGAGCTGTTAGTTTTGTATTCTATTCGTCATGAGAATACAGCTGCATGTATGATAGCTCAGACCAGAAAAATACCCCTGTTAGGCAACTACGCTCATCTGACGTCATTTCTCATGTTGTACCAAAAGTTCATACCAAATGGGGTGCATTTCCATTTCTTCAGATAAATTGCTACTGGATATTTAAGAGACTCACAATATTGATGTATCTAAAGGTAAACTAAAATCACATCTTTTTTAATTTTGCATACAAGTAGAATGTTTGTTCTACATTATTTGTTTTGTTATATACTGTTCCCATTTGTATTATTCTACATTTTCATTTTCACTTTATAAGCACTTTCAAACATTTCTGTCGATATAGCACCATATAAGTATTCCATTATCATCATTATCATTATTATTAGTTGTAGTAGTAGTAGTAGTAGTAGTAGTAGTTAGTAGTAGTAGTAGTAGTAATCAAGATAAGAAACAACAGGTTAATTTTTGCATCTTTGAGAAGGAATGGGTCTAGGGCAATTACCCCCTGGGCAATTACCCATGACCCTTCCCCTGACACTAACCCTAATCCTGATCCTGACCCTAAACCTTACCCTATTAACCCAAACTCTAACCCTAAACCTAACCCTAATCCTAATCCTTACTCCAACCTTATCACTGACCAGTAGTTAGCCTGGGGGTAATTAATGCCCTGATACGATCAGGAACATCGCAAATGAACAGCCATGCCTTACACTTGTGATATAATGCAAGTGATCTGTATTTATAACCATCTCCATTCTATCACCTTGTGATTTGCACACAGCTGGAACACTCTTGGTTGTGACAAATTACACTGGGGACTGCATCAATTTTGGTGTCGCCATGGAGAGGGCCCAGGCGGAGGGCCTCTTGGTGGACATGGTGGTGGTAGGGGATGACAGTGCCCTCTCTGACCAGAACTTGAGTGACCGTCGTGGCCTGTCGGGAACTATATTTATGTACAAGGTTGGTCCCCTTTGTTTATTTATTTATTTATTTATTTATTTATTTATTTATTTCAACAGGGTAGCCCTTTCAGTTGAAAAACTGCTCTACCAAGGGGCCCTACACAATAAGAAGATACAGAAACATATATTCAAATGCACAACATTACAATCAAAACAAACGTAAACATATCAACCAGATAGCAAAAAAAAAAAAGAAGAAGGGATATGTAACGAAATTGTACTATGATAAAAATACAGCAGGAATAAGAAAGAAAGAAACGGAGAGAATATAATACGCGAGTTAAAAAACTAGAACAACAACAACATCAAAACAAATGATAATGTCAGTTCCCGGTGTCACAGAAATAAACATATTGCACTCTCTTTATCCTAATAAAAAATCACAATCAGGTTAAAACTTGAGAGAGAAAATTCTGCTCTTCTTTTTAGATATAGGAAAAGATGACAAAACTTGCATACTACTTTCTATTAGTTTGCTAGAGATAACCTACTATAAAAGTGGTTTCTTTCGCGGTGGTTTTATTTTCGCATTTTTCGCGCTTTGAGGTTGAACTGCGAATTTAACATCACGCGAAAATGTTTTGAACTCGTCGCTTGTTACAACGCTATCATTACTGACCGCGAATTTAAACACACGCGAAAAAGTCGGCACCGATGGAAACCGCGAAAGTTTCTGTACGCGAAAGAAACCACTTTTACAGTAATTCCTCAAACCTCTTGTGTTACCATGACCTTCCTGTTGAACTGAGGCACATTCCTGCATCTGATTTTGTCCTTGTAATCTATAACTGCATCAAGTTTTGAGGGATTACTGAATGCTGATTCAGAAAATTAAAGCATGGCAAGTTAAGCTACCAGGTAATTACCAGAACACAAAGAGTTAAAACAGTCAATACTTTTTGAAGACAATGAGTGCAGACTACGTCAAGACTTCCCAATTTCCTGTAGGACGGTATATTTCAAGATGTCTATTTCATCCAGCTATTGTTGCGATGACAATTGGAATCCCTGCAGGAAATGATACTGAACGTAAAAAACACTGCCTAATGTTACTTCCGTTGCTGTATTAAGAGGGAGACACGTGAAGTACCAGTGGCATGTACGACGGAGTTGACCTCTGCGTTTTAGTGTTACAGTGGGGAATGAATAAAATGTGACGTTGCTATTGTTGTAAGTGCTTCATTCATCTATTCACTTCCTTGAGCAAAATATCAACAAACAAAGAGAATTGCATTTTCCCAGACTGACTCTCTTTCTATCTCTGTCTCCATTTTTGTTTATGCATAAAATGGCCAGTAAATTTCCAGAGGGAGATATGCTTTGAGTTATGGCATGACTCAATAGCTGGACTTCTGAATGAAAGAATGGATGAATATGAATGAATAAATGAATGAATGAATGGGCAGCCAAAATAAGCGATGACAGACCTATTACAGGGAAATGTTTCCGCCTACTCTAGCTGGCAGGTGCGATGGCAGAGAATGGCAAGTCACTTCCGGAGATCAAAACAGCTGTTGAGGCGGCCTGTGCGTCACTTGGTGAGTGGAAAGTGACCCAGAAAACATTCGTCACAATGAAAGGAAAGCGTCAGAGGGTTTTTTTTTTTTTTTTTTTTTTTTTAAAGACTGGATTGTTGGCAGAGAAATCGGTTAATAAGCTGCAAACCTGGAACATGACTCCCACACAGTTTTGAAGCAGTGTCTGTAGGGTAAGATGTCAGCCATTCTTTGTTTCGCATATGTGATATTTTAGGCTTTTTGTCCTCATTGTCTGCATACTCAAAGCTCTTTTGGTTCATTTTAATTTGTGTCAATTTTTACCTGTCTATATATGTGCTAGCATGAACAGAAAACTGATATTTGATCAATGTTTCCCTTATGTAGAATAATAAGATGTCTATGAGCAGTGACATTGATCTTACATAACCTGTTCACGCCCAGAAATAGATATATTAAAAAGAAACATGGTACATTCCAGTGGACAAGCAAGGAGGTGTTAAGACTGCACAAAAAGCATGGGGTTGATATTGTCATTGTATGTAAGATTCACTTTAACCCGTTAAGGACGAGTCCGGAGTTAACTCGGGCAGGTGTCTATGGCAAATGTGTGTTGTAGCACAATCAGTCCATTCTCAACGGGTTAAAGAATTCATCATTATTCTCCATCACTACATTGGCAATGTTGTTTCGGTCCATGAATAGGAACCGTAGGGCTGTGCCTGTACCCATGCAGTGTTCCGGGGGCTGGGCCCTCATTCAC
This sequence comes from Diadema antillarum, assembly GCF_040938485.1. Classification (NCBI taxonomy): domain Eukaryota; kingdom Metazoa; phylum Echinodermata; class Echinoidea; order Diadematoida; family Diadematidae; genus Diadema; species Diadema antillarum. The sequence goes on along the minus strand of NW_027271072.1, from coordinate 571,746 downwards.
CCTAGGACCAGATGAAATTGGGCTGGGCCTTGGGATACATGGAGAGGCTGGTGTTAAGACACTGCAGGTAGGAATGTTTCCAACTTTTACTTGTTTATCAAATGTGTCCTATATATGGGTGTACAATCTCTTGTTCATATTGAAAGCCCATATCGAAAGGTTTTGGTGCCTTGAACAATAGATTTTTTATTTTTTATTTTTTATTTTTTGTATAAGCAGGTAGATATGTGTACACTTTGACATCAATGTGTATCCATGTATGTTACTCACTCCATGCAAGTAACCATAAATTAACATGAGATGAAATCCTGGAATACTTGTCAAAATGTAAACTTTACTTCCCTGTGAGTTCAATTTGTTATGGATTTTCATTACCAGAAATTATCAAACACTCAGAACAATAAACATTCAATTCAAACAGATAATACTTAAGTTAAGTCTATTTAACTTCAAAATTAACGTCTTTTTGCCAAACATTATTACTTGACACCACCAAAATTACAAAAAAATATATGTAAATTAGCTAAGACCATAGTATGATTGCCGCACAACTCTCCTGTTGGTTCATAAGTAGAAATATCATTACATTAATCTTTGTGTCAATTATTTTAATGTATATTACCTCCTTCCCTTTGTAAAGTCATCATTACTTAATCGTTGCAATTCTAAAACAATCAGGTAAATAAATTCATGCATTCATGAGAAAAATTATATTTCAAAAGAAAATTTGAAGAATTGTGAGCAAGAAGATTTAAATTCTTGGACAATAGCATCATTGCCTCATCTAATTTGCATGTTTGTGTATGACTAATATTTTGCTAAACTCTGTAACCCTTTCAGATTATGTCCAATTCAACAAACAAACAAAAAATTACTTTTCTTTTTGTTAAATTTTACTCCATAGAGTAAAGTCAACATGAACACAAAGTGGATTTTTCTTTAAAATTATACATATTAGAAAAGCTGTCTTGAAAGTACTGAGTAAAATGAAAAAAAAAAAACAGTGGTCAGCTGATGCTTGAGCAAGATGTACTTTTGTTGATATGTCTTGTGATTGGTAGATGTATACATGTTTGAAATCACAAAATGTATGGTTGTACACGTACATGTATGGCCCATTAGTTTGTTCTGTAATCTTTGGTATGTTTGTATACATTGTATATATGTTTCAATAAATACAGAAAGAGAAAAAAAATTGAAAAAGTATAAGTGCAACAGTTCTAGTATTATTCATGAATTCAACATGGTGTCCCTATGTAACCTGTACATGCTCGTCTATGTCATTTGACCAGCATGAAGATACTCCCTTATATTTGTATGCATGAATGAATTGCTATTAACTTGTCCAACTTTGTGGAGGCATGAGCATTGTTTTATACTCAGCCTCCAGGAAGGAAATTATCCATCCATTAGAAAAAAAAGGGAAATACCATCACATTTTTAGTAATAATTATCAGGTTAAGTATTCTCCATGAATTCGCCTGCACCAATGTAGAAATTTGATGGTCATTTTCAGACCAGTTAGTTTAAAACCAGTTAAAGACAGTTGCCTAGCTGAATACAATTAATGTGTGACTTGAGCTACAAAGCCCACCAGCAACGTGCACAGGTCTATATTGTGATTGGTCTGAATAATGTGTTTCAGTTGAGTTATTTTGACTTTTTAATGCTGTGTAATGAAGGGGTTATCCTTCTCTCTGAACATAAAGCTCATAAGCATAGAATTAAATAGAGTGTATCTTTTTTAAAATTATTTTTATTCACCCACATTTCTTTGGTCTTACATAGTTTTCTACAGTTTTCACTCACACATAGAACATGAAGGAGGACATGAAAAAAAAAATCTAATAGATTTCAGCGATAATAGGTACGTTTTAATAATCATAAATAGGATGACATAAATGAGTATCCAAAATTTCTTGAAATCCCTTTAAAGTATTTGGAGTGTTAGATCTTTTGGGTGTGTGCACACAAAGAATGACGCAGTGTGTTCCTGAATTCTTGTGAACTTCAAATCCTCTATTCAGAAAGAGTTGCCTGCAGACTTTGAAATTTCATCACTATTTCAGTTGGGTAGGAAATCCAATTCTATGCATAACTATGAAGCTGAAAATCAATTTTGTGAGAAATATAGCCTACACTAAATATACTTGTCTGGCAATTTGTTGTTGTTTTTGTTGTGCAAGGAGTAATATAGAATTTCAAGTTCCATGTTGTACAACCTAAAGACAGTGGCATTTTGAAGGTAGAGAGAGAGAGAGAGAGAGGGGGGGGGGGGGGAGGGAGGGAGTAAAGGGGGTAGCAAAATAAAGAAGCTTTTTTTCAGTTGAAGATACATTGCTTTTGTGGCTTTTATATCATCTCACTGATATTAATTTTTCACACCAAATCAGATTCTATTGCTGCTCTGTGCACTTAATTGCACACCAAACATATTCTTTTCACAGTAGAGCTGTCCTGGCTAGTTCTTTATTTTTTTCTCAGGAGATATTTAGGGGAAAATTATGCTTGAGAAGAGACTTACACTTTCCCTCCTTGTTTCTAAATGACAAAAAAAGACAAAACAAAAACAAAACAAAAAAGAAGAAGAAAGAGAGAGAGAGAGAGAGAAGAATTGTTTTGCCACAAAAAATTCTGTCACTGTAATTGGTCCTCGCATGGTTAATTCCTAATCCTGTTTGTTTCAAAACTCGAAATGACTTTAATTAGATTTGTGGTGATACAGTTGCGTGCATAATAACAGTTTCACACGATTATGATCCACCAATTGTTTTACACTCGATTAGAATGCTAATGTGATAAAAAAACAATTGGGGGTTATGATTAATTCTTTGTGTGCAGCATGACAATATTCCAGACTTATGAAGAACATCAAATAAAACAGTATTTTGTCTTGTTTCTGCAGCAAGATATCTGTATATGAGTTTAAGTGTACAGAAAAAATATCTTCTTATATTTTTGTCAATTTCTCAGAGGAAGGCAGTTGAATTCAATTCAAGAACGCTATAGCTATAAACTATCACAATATTATTGATTGTCAAGATGGCAGATCTAGTACAATTGTACCTGTGCAAAAAACAAAAAAACAAAAAAACAAAAAAACCACACATGCCCACACACACACACACACACACACACACACACACACAAACCCCAAAACAACAGGTATTAGATAGATGGACATATGTAACAATACATAACCTGCACCAACTTAAATTCAGCTATATCATATTTTATGCATAAACCAAATATTAAGAATGTGATAAGTCAATCTTCATTGTATAGGCCTACTTGTTATACTAAGTGAAAATGCCATGAAGTGTATTCGGAGTGATATGGACCTTCAAGCATTAAAAAAAAAAATGAATTAATTAAATTAATAGAATTAATGAAATGAGTGGCTTGGTATTTTAAACAAAATAGATATAATTATCATGTGCGATAAATGCAAACTATTTTCATTATCATTGCCATTGTCTCAATATCATAATTATCTTTATTGCAGTTTTCATGAGGCAGAAGCCAGCTTCCATGTCTGAAATGCAAGAGATGACTTTTTTTTTCTCTTCTGTCTTCTTTGGCAGATGTCCAATGCCCACACTGTAGTGACCACCATGCTGGACCACATGAGGGCAGCATCCAATAACTGTCGGCTGGATGTCCAGAAAGGGGATGAGGTCGCCCTCATGGTGAACAACCTTGGAGGAACGTCCAACATTGAGATGTGCATTGTTGCCAGGGAGGCTTTAAGCTATCTCGGTACATTTGCTCTTTTGTTTTACGTTTTGATTTGTTGTTGCTTTGTTTTTTTTTTTTTTTTTTTGGGGGGGGGTGGGGTGGGGGAAGATATTTCTAGCAGTCTGTTAGTATGTTTAAAAACATTTTTGGTGCTTTAAAAAAGAAAATCCTTTTATCCATTTGCTCTTTTCCATGCTCCTAGCACTCATGTATCATGACAATAATTATAGATTAAATGTGTTACAACTCACCTTTGAATTTGAGTTTTGAATTTTGAATTTTGATTTATTTCCATTTTTTCTTTAAGTCTAAAGCTGTCTATTTTTTTTCTCTCAAATTTCTGTCAGAGAATTACATTGCTTGTAACATTCACTTGCAATATATGAGTGAGATTAAGTCATTCCAGGAGAGGTGATGTTTCATAGTGATGTCTATATATTTCATAATTTTTGTTTTTTGTTGAGTGAGTAAGCAAGACATACGTAACACCACCTATCGTCGTTCAATTAGTGAATATCATTTTAGAAAAGTAGGATTATGATTCCCTGTTTTGATTGCCAATTTAATACTTTTAGTACACATTCTGTGCTGCACCAACTTTACCAATGCCTCTTTTTTCCCCCCAGATCAACAGGGGGTCAGAGTTCAGCGCCTGTTCTGTGGGACATTCATGACCTCCCTGGAGATGGCTGGAGTCTCGCTGACCATCCTTCGCCTGGACCAAGATGGCCATAGGGTTTCATGTCTAGGTAAGGTGCTGTGATGGTGTGGTCTGTGTTTGTGAGCAAATTGTCTCTCAATAATATGTTATTTTGGGCATCAAAAGTGCAGGGACAACAGCAACTGAAGTGATTACACTGTACATGTGTATACACGTTGTATATACATATAGATTTATGTTATTGTGCAGTTCTTTCCATAATTCATTTAGAGCTTCACGTTCACACAATGATGTTGGGTTGTAGATGAGCTTGTATTCCTGTAGTCCTCCACTGATATGCATTCCACAGGTGTATCTATGTAGACACTGGAAGCATAGGGCAACACATGCTTGAGCATGCTGGTAATCATGCATTTTGATGAAGACATTTCCTTTTTGTTACGTTAATCATTATGACCCATGCTTATCTGTATTATAACCCACACAGACCAAATGACCACTGCCCGAGGCTGGCCCAGAGCCAGCAGACAGGGAGGGATCTCGCTTGGTCTGGAACTTCAACTTCCAGATGACCCGTCAACGGACACCAACCTCAACTCTGGGTCTGATGAGAAGACTACCATAGACAAAGGTAAACATTATTTAGGAGTTTCATTGTTTGTTGTACTGCCCTATATGTGTCAAATTGTAAGGAGCTTCTGCTGTATGCTGTGAATAGGGAGCTTTAGATTTTGACGCGCGGACGTTTGAGCCGACGCTTGCGCTGGACGTTCTCCTCTCCCTGCGTCATGTGGAAAAGTAGCTTTAGATTACGCTGGGACGCAACGTATAAAAAATAAAATCGCGCCCCCATATGATCAGTGCATGAAGAAGCTCTCTACGTCGCAAACTGTGCGGACGTGAAAATAGCCCAGTACGCGTAGTAAACAACTCAGGCGACGCAAGCTAAAAATAGATTGACTTTACGCGCGCTACTGCGCATGCTCAGAACATGTTTTTTTCTTTTGAACGTCCGCGCGTCGAAAATCTAAAGCTCCCTAATATTTGTTGTTGCCACTGGTAACCATTGTGTGTTATCCATGCCAGAGCAATTCGGGGAGATTAGATTCAGGGAGCTCCCCGAATCAAAGACTAATAGGTTCCGAATCCACCGAATCTATCCAGTTCAGGCCATATTCGGGCAGAATTGGTCCAAATTTATTTGAGAGAATTTGGTTCTGGTATAACCCTGGCTTAACCCATTGAAGACGAGTCCAGAGTACACTCGGGCAAGTGTCTATGGGAAATGCGTGTTTTAGCAAAATCAGCCCGTCCTCAAGGGGTTAATAATATTTTTATGATGAAATGAGGGAGTTGGATGCATGGTTTATCATCACATGACACCACAGATGGCATTCTTTTGGTTTATTTCATCTCCACTCTCTATGTTTGATCCTAGACACCTTCAAGCAGCTTCAGACCATCCTAGTTGCTGTCTGTGATAGGCTGGTAGAGAACGAGCAACTCCTGAATGACCTGGATACCAGCAGTGGAGATGGGGACTGTGGCTCAACGATGCGGAGAGGAGCACAAGGTTACTATTGCATTGTTTCTACTTCTGTGTGTTTTTTTTTAATTATAGGAAAACTTTCCTGAAGATTCTATTATTTCATCATTTATGTTCCACTTTGAACAATGTCTTCCAGAAAACTATTCAAGCAGGTTTCATGATCGGGTTTAAATCATTCCACTGCATAAAACGTTTGAGATTGTTAGATAGTGATGTTAAAGAATTAGACTCTTCCTGCATAGATTTTCTCCTTGCTGCCACTAGACAGTGTTGTTAGCTGTGTTTGATGACTTGTGACTTTGTCATATTGTGGGTAAGTGAATTTTGATTTAATCATGACAAAAACATGGGTAATAGTATGTCATCCTGAGTTCTAGTATAGCATGATAGGGGAAAGCTGCACTACACCACATGACATCAATTATGAAAGAAACAGAACAAAAATCTATGCCGATTGGAAGGCAAGTATACGCAGAAATGGAGAATGAGCACAAGAGTGTTACCTACCAGAGAGACTGCCCGTCAGCGTATTGCTGCTTGACCCACCGTCGCTCCCCTCCTCCATGGATCAAGGGAGTATATGACAAGAAAGAGGTAAAAGAAAAGGAAAATGAGGTAAGCGATGTGAATGGAAGTGTGAGCTAGAATGAAATAATCAAGGTAGAGAAGTCAACAATGAGCAGTAGGGGGAAGAGAGTGAGATGGAGGAAAAAGAAAAAGATGAGGAGAAGGGGTTGAGATGAAGATTGAAAGAAAGGAGGAGGGGATGAGGAGGAGGAGATGGAGGAGGAAGAAGATGAGGAGGAAAGGTGGAGACAAAGAAGGGGAGGAATGAGGAGGAAGAATAAGAGGGAAAGTGAAGGGAGGAGAAAAAGGAGAAGAGTGAGACATAAGAGTAGGACAGGAAGAAAGAGATGAGGGGAGGAATGAAGAGGAAGTGGTGGAGGAAAGTGATATAATGAGATGGAGTGTTAGAAGGAGAAAAAGAAGGAGAGGGGAAGATGAAAGAGGAGAAGAGGAAGAAGTGAAAGGGGAAGGAGGGAGTTAGAAAAATGGTGAAAAATGAGAAGGAATAACAAAAGGATGATGCAATGACCTGCTCTCCTGACTAGAGCATCTCCCATGGCAACTACTATTACCACATCCACATACCAGCCTCCTACATAATAATTCCCTACAGAATTTTAAATGTGCTTAAGTTGAGCACTCTATAGCATTGTGAAATGCTCGCCCTGACATACATTTGGTTTCAAAATGATCTCCACTACAGAAATGAAGCTTTGGCTGGAGAAAGGAGGAGAGCCTCGGTTGGTCAGTGACCTGGCCGGTCAGATGTCCAGGATCGCTGAGCAGGCCATGGGAGGGAGCTCAGGAGCTGTGAGTTTATCATCGATTTACCCTTGCTGTGTCAAATCACTTGGAGCTGCCGACCTGGACCTCCCTGACTTTGTAGGGGGCTCCCTCAAAATTTGCCAATTGCCTCTTTACGCCCTGAGAAGAGACACCAAAAACCACCCTGATGTGGGATTTATTTTCACCTAGTGAGATGCATGTAGCACTCCAGTATTTCCCTGACTGCTCTTTGGGACTTTAGGTATTCGGGACTGATGTGTGAATGTCAGTGCTCTTCAATTACTTAGCCACATATTGCTAAGTTTTCTTCTTGTTTAATTTCTATTTGGTTAGTTCCCTTAAAACTTTGCTGCCGTGTGCAATGTAGACAAGTCCTCCGAGGTGAAACAATGTGACAGTCTGTCAGGAAAGAATTTTATTTAGTATACCTAGTGTGTGTAACTTACTTGAAACTCAAGTAAGATTTTTTTTATTATTTTTTTTTGGGGGGGGGGTGGGGCCTTCTAAATACATGAAATGATTGTTCATCAAGAGCTTTAAAAGCCTTTTTTTTAAATGAAATCTGCAGAGGTTAGCTGTCGTGAATATAGAAATAGAAATAATCGTATGCTCCTGGTAACTTTGACTTGAAATGAAATATACACTGTAGTATTGATGATGGAGTAAATGTTGGCTTCTATACTTGATGGCAGTGCTGATGGTAATAAGGATGATATTTGACATGATGATACAGGGATGGGGGAGTTGAGGATGGTTCAAATTGATGTCATGACAGTGATGTTGATCATTTGCATCACAAGGAGAGTGGGCAATGAGATAGAAATGATATAAGAACCATTGTGATGACACTGATTATGATATTGATGAGGGGAAGGTGACAATAGTATACCAAAGATTCATGAGGATGAAGATGATGCTATATATAAAAGTCTCTATCCATACTTACCATACATACTTCCTGCTCAGGCTTTACAATGTATATACAATCTCGTTCTTCTCTCTGTTCTCTCCAGTTCTATGGTCTGTTTCTGCTAGCAGCCCAGCGAGCTTTGGTGGGAGACCCTGGATTTGCAGAGTGGGTTAGTGCCCTCAAACAAGGCATGGACAGCATAAAGAAGCATGGCAAAGCTGATGTTGGGGACAGAACTATGGTGGGCTCTCATACTGAATGGGGAAGTTTTCTCCAAGTGCATAATATGGATTCAGGGAATGCAAAATTTTATGTGAAACTCTCAGTGAAAGTGTGAGAAAAGTCTGAATACCTTTGAAAAAGTGACACATTTTTCACATATTGGTCTAGATTTCCATGTGCTGCCCTCTCTAAATGGAATCTCCACAATACTTTGTGATGTCACAACACCAACAAAATAGTATGATATCAATAAAATATTTGATGATTTTCCTTTTTTTGACGAAAAGTATGCCTTCCCTTGACTTGATTTGCAGATGTGTTTTGGCAAATATCATGCTCCATACTTTCTGGAAAAGTTAGCGCATGTGCTCTTTCAATACTGTATCCCTCAATCTTCAAATTCCTCAATATTTCACTGAATGATTCACTACTCTTTCTGCATTTAAATGCACAGATATGTTTTGGGAAACTTGTCCTTTCACTTAAAAGAAAGAAAAAGAAAAAAAAAACATCTGCATATGCTTGATTTGAGCAATGTTAATTTCTTTTTGAAGAATGAAAATACAGCCAAATATCAGTCTTTTGTATTTTAGCATAAGATGCCAATGTTGTGTTATGTGTGCAACCAAAGCAACCAAAGAAAAAAAAAAGAAGGAAAGAAAAGGAAAGGTATTATTGTTTTGGAGAAAGTAAAAGGCATCTGATTTCATGACAGTCATGGATGTATGTTACAAATACAACACTATGATTTGTGTGGAAACTTAATAACTGAAATGAAATGAAATGAAATGAAATGAAATGAAATGAAATGAAATGCGTTCAGGAACTCATCATACAAATATTTTTCTTTCTTGCCCATTAGTTGGACCCACTGGATGCAGTCTACAGGACTCTGTCAAAGGGGGTCAGTGAGAACAGGAATCCAGTGGACTGCTTTTCAGATGCAGTCATTGTAAGTTGTTTTAGCTTCATGATTGAATGTCTCATGAAAGAGGCAGACTGACATTTGGATGTGAATATAGATAGATGGATAGCTGTCTACCTATCTATCTATCTATCTATGTGTCTATCTGTCTACAGTGTGTACATACATGAGTATATATAGAGAGATATATAGAGATGGATAGATAGGTAGATTTAGATATAGATAGATAGATAGAGCAATAGATAGATTGACTTATAGATGAGTAAATGGATGGAAGGATAGATAGAAGAGCTGCAGGCATGCAGGTGATAAACAGATGGACAGACAGACAGAAATAGAGATGTCTGGATTAAAAGATACTTCAATGGATACAGGAGTGTGAAAAAGGATAATTAAATGCAGCTTGGTGTGCTGTGCATGCAAAGTCTTAAAACCTAACCTATCGTCATCATCGTTAATAAGGAGAGTTTCTTAGTTACACTTTCTTATCCTCAGTACAAGCTTTTGAATGTTGTGTTTTCCTCTTGAGGCTGCTGACCAAGCGACAGATGCGACGGCCAAGATGGCTGCCCGCGCCGGCAGAGCACGCTACGTGAATCCAGACCAGCTTGGGCGACCAGACCCCGGGGCTACGGCAGTGAGCATCTGGCTGAGGGCTGCGCTACAGGCTATGCAGAACACGACGTGATTCCTTTTTTTGACCTGTTGCTCTAAAACTGCCATGACGACAGTCTCAAAGAGTTTCCTAGGCATCACCGAATTCTTTTTGTGTTGATCTACCTCTTCTGAGAAACATGATGATTGTCGTACGTCTTTTTTCCAATATTTAAAGTATCAAGAATTTTACGAGTAATGCATTTACTTGTTGTGTATCACTGTTTGGGAATACTGAAATAACAATCAGATATCAATTGATTCATCCCAGTTTTCATTTCTTGCATATGACTAATTTAGATTTATCTTTTCATATCATCAAAATATCAAATTTACACAATCAGAAAGCTCTAAGAAATTTTTTTTCAGGTTTTTGAAGGATTGCTTGTTTTTGTTACAAGAATGACTATTTCATTCTCAGCATCAAGATGATTTTATCACATCCAACACATCTTGAGTGTCATTTTTTTCTTTTTCATCTTTTTCACTGACCATATGTCAGCAGAATGTGTATACAGCAACTCAAGATTCATTCTCTTTATTATGCTGTACTAGTACAGATACACCTTCGTGATCAATGTTTTTTTTTTTTTCAAGTAGAAAATGTCTAAAACTCAACAGTAATACTCAGTCACAATTTGAGAAGCATTTCTCATCTGCAGTTGTATGAAATTCATTGCCTCTGAAGAGGTTATATGACCCTTGTTCTGGACTCTATATCATGATATCACCCTTTTTGTCACTGAAAAGGAAAGCAAGTATGTGCATCATTTGCCGAAGCATGTACCAGTGAAAGTAAATGTTGATTATGCTGGCTGAATAAAGAAATTTTCTTACTTCTTGTTCAAGAAAATGAATGCAGTTGGGGTGAACTCTTTTATTCGCTTTCTTTTGATTTATGCCTTTTAAAAAAATCATATTTTGTGTGTCTTTGGGAAAACGGGCAGCCTTAACTGCCAATGTAACTGTCCTCTCCTGTTCTGCATAACTTCTTACAAATTTGTCTATCCCTGTACCACTTTCTTTGGAAATGTTGATGTGGCTGTTGATGTTATATGGTGCCTTAAATCTATTTTTCTTTTTTCCGTTCTTTGTTTTAGGTGTGTGGATAAGACACATATATGGAAGAGAAAATAGAATATCCATAATGTACATCACAGATATTACATTTCCTGGTCAATTTCCAGATATTCTGTATTTGGTGCACCCTTCGGGATCTTTGCTAATGCCTCAAGGGGGCGATGTTGCCTCTTGCTGCAACAAAATATATATTTGATAGCAATGACTTTGGTATTGTATCTCAAAAAGTGGAATTAGAAAATCATGTAGACTCGATAGATTGATCATTATGACCTTCTAAGTTAATAGAGGGCCTAGAAAGACAGTATATGCATGCCTTTCAGTGTCATGTTGATTATATTTTTGTAGTTTTTCTAATAAATATTTCACCTCAAATGTTTGATTTGTGCTACAAAACGATAATTGAAAAAAGGCTACAGATGTCAGAACATTACATTCTATATTGCCATGTACAATCTATATTTTTCATATGGAAAAGGTTTAGTGGGAAAGCCTGTGCATAATGTATAGTGTATATATTATTAAAGTTTTGATAACATATATTATGTACAGATAGGCTTTTATATTTTCATCATGTTTGACAATTCATTACACCAGAGAAGTGCAACAAATATACAAAAACCTAGCTCATTCTAAAGTGACAATCTACTTTCTTGATGTTGTTTTCATTTGAGTTTTTGTGTTCGCAGAATGAAAATAAGTGGCACATGAAGAAAACTGCATTTTTGAGAGTGAGTGGTCGAGGGTGTGCAAGAGAGCAAAAAGATAAAAAAATGGAAGTGGGAGAAAAACTGCGTCACTGTACTGAAAGTGTGTAATCATGTAAGCTGTGGTCTTGGTGTCTTCTTTAATGCAAAAATTAATGTAATTTGTGATGAGGATGATGCAGAATGAAGATGGCATTACTTCACAAAAATTATTTCAAGAATCATGTTATGAATAGCCATTATTTTAATTATTTTAATGATAATCATGATGATACATTATAGTGATACTCATTCCACCAAAGCTCAATTTCAAGTGATGAATGTTCAATAATCTTGCCATGTTAAGTACCTATATCTATTCACATAGGTCTGTTATAGTGAATATATGCATGTATTCACTTTGAATACACTAGTAACTAGAACTCGAAGCACTCGGAGAGTGCAGACATCCGCTAAGCGCTTAATGCTCTCCTTTTTCCCAATGGTAAAGAATCTCTTCGGAAAAACATTCTACAACAAGAACAGTGATAACAACAAGAAGAAAACTCTGGATTCTGATGGTGATCTGGATCATAACCAAAATTTGATCATCTGTTCCTTGTGTAAGTATCATTTCTTTTTTAAACCCCAAGTCCGTTCATAACATTTTTGAGATATGTCATAAAGAAAGAAAGAAAGAAACAAGATGCTGCATGGTAGCAACTTCCTAAAGAAAGAAAGAAAGACAAAAAGAAGGAAGGATGGATGGATGGATGGATCGATAGATGGATAGATAGATAGGTAGATAGATAGATGCATAGATAGATAGATAGATGGATGGATGGATGGATGGATGGATGGATGGATGGATGGATGCAGTGGCGGATCCAGAGGGGGGGGGGGGGGGGGGGGGGGGGGTGGGGGGGCGCAACCGGCACAAGGCCCCCCTTTATTTTTTCGCTAAAAACAAAAGAAATAAAAAGAAAAAGAATATGAAATGAAACCTGGAAGTAGCACCAGAAATATAGATAGATGCATAGCTAGATAGATGGATAGATAGATGGATGGATGGATAGATGGATGGATGGATGCAGTGGCGGATCCAGAGGGGTTACAGAATTCCTGGATCCGCCCCTATAGGCCCTGTGGATGGATAGAGAGAGAGAGAGGGAGAGAGATAGATACTGTACTAGTAGATGCTTGTAGCCAGATCCTGTGGCGGCGGACGGGCAATACAGGCAGAGACAACGCACTCATCACGCCCTTGACTGGCCTCGCCTCTGCCTAATAATAGTGCGATGACCCACCACTCATCAGAGCGGAACACCTACCTGCTCCAGCACACCCATCGCATCTCGACCACCAGCGAGTTCCGTGTAAAATATTATGAGCAATATCTCAGAGAGTCGACAATAACTTCAAGAACTATGGCGTCTTCATTAGTGAGTAATATTACGTGCAGATAATCCTGAAAATGTTGATAAGTCTTGATCACTCGAACCCTGTCTCTGTTTTGGCAAAATTCGTGAGCCTGTGTCTCTGTGAGTAAGAGTGTGACTCAGTCCCACACGTTTGATTTTATGTTATCCTGAGGTTATTCTAGCACACGAACGAACGCCCCGCGAAAAAGCAAAACAAACAAAACAGACTACATACAGTAACTTGAAACGTGATAATACAGTTGTGGACATGTACTATAAAAGGCCAAATCGTAATATCGGTCCCCTCTCGTTCTGCGTGTGTGTCTCCACTCTGTGCAAAGTCTATGGAGGTTGAAAGAAGTCCCGGCTATGACGAAATGAATGGCAGTGTGAGTGAATGGAGTGGTGCCTGGCCTGGTGGACTATTTCACGATAATGCCCTACTAGATCTATAAAACTATAAAGATGCATTGATTAGTGATTTAGAGCATCAGAGATGCAAATTAATAATCTGATGATGGGCCTTTGCTTTGTTAATCTAAATCTAAATCATGTGGACCGACAAATTAATTACGGTAAATCTGCCTCTTGACATTGTTCACACATTATTTCACACATTTTTTATGCATGATGTGTACATTCATTTAGAGTAAAAATAATCAGTTCTGTAGGAAAATGACAACCATGTTTAAAAAAAAGATACTTTCATGTCCATTTCCACCATAATGGGGGCTCAATGCCATGAAAAATAGTTGATTATTAAATAGACAATTGCATGCACTGACAAAAGCAAAACACCTGGCTCATTGCATTACCCACTGAATCATCTTTTCTTCTCATTTTGGAAACTTCTCCTGTTATGGCTGACATAAGTTATGGTGTCTTAAAGCTGGGTCTATACTAGTAAAGTAAGCTGGGTCTATGCTAGTAGCAGGGCTGCCAACTCTCAAGCAATTCACCAAGTTTTAACTGTCTCACTCTGGTGAAAGAATTATCGCACTGAACCCCCCAAACAGGAGTAAAACAAGAAATGCCCCCAAAGCCCAGGTAGAGTAAGTGTCCCGGTTTGCGGCCTCATAAGAGTTTTTCCACTCTGAAATGCAAACTTGCAAATTTCTCTAACCCAGGTTATATCATAGAGGTTGACCACTTACCAATTTACATCATTGTCACCATCACAAAACCAATGTCCATCGCGATAGTAAAAAAAGACCACGGCCGCGATCCGGTACATCGTCCGCCGGTTCGCGACCGTGGTAGTCCGGTTCGTGGCCTGATGTACAGGTGTACAATTCCTCTGCGATACGCACGTGCTCCGCGATCTTCTGCTGAATGCCTTCATTTGGCTCGCAAACGTTGCGTAAGTGCCAAGTCCCATTGAGAAAACGTGAAAAAGGCTGGCGCGCGTGCACTGACCACAAACAGGGATTGCAGTTGTGCCGGTGTTACTGTTGTCTTTTTCATGTTTTTGTATTTTTTAAATCGTAACACCCACTTCCGGAAAAAATGGCGGCCCACATCGGCTTGCGAAAGTTCTATTTCCATGTGAGGACATGTATTCAAAATCCATGAACATTGGGAAAATGACAAAAAAATCCAGTTTCTTAGACCACTTGTTCCGAAAAGTACCGAAAATGACATTTTGGATGCGAGATGTCGTCATGTAGGTGAGAATATCTCACTTTGGTTGGAGATTTTGCCCATGTCATTGGTTGATTTTTGTAGATTAGCAGTGTGTTAGTGAATGTGTGGTATATACATGTATAGAGTGTGTCGCTGTGTTCAGCGTTTTATTGCCAAATATGTTGTAGTGGCCACGAACTGGGACATTTACTCTAATTCTAACTTTTAATATGCCCAAGTCCAACTTTCAAGTTTTTCCCACAGGCACTCTCTATGCACGTGTTGAAATCTTTACTGAAGTATGCACCAGAGTGCACCATTTAAGATATAAAATTTTCAAAGCTACCTCCTGTGGAAATTTTTTTTTTTTGGGGGGAGAAGACACTCCCCTTACACACCATTCCCCCCCCCCCCCCGTGTCTCACTCCAAACTCTCACTCAAGGTTGGCCACCCTGTAGTAGCCTGTAGGAGTTCTTGTCACCCATTTCTGAAACTTGCTATATATGCTGACAGGATGAAATGTGGCATGGTGTGCTGGCTGCATTAGTATTGTAATACCTGGTACTTGACTGCTCTACCAGATCACCAATGTAATACTAATGTCATAGGTGACTTGTAGCTAGCACACCAAACTATTCATGTCAATGGAAATGGGTACTGCCACATCTACCTGCTTTTGTCTGGTGCCATGTAAGACTCAGACAACATTAGTGACGATGTCTCATATTGTATCATCAAATTGGCTTTTTTTTTTGTCGGTGATGTTGTATTCGCACTAGATATTCAAATACTTTGTTTTTCAATTTTGTTTATGATATTTTCTTTGTGTTTTCTTTGTGTGCTTTAGAATGGAGGATGGTCAGCAGATATGACTGATGATGGTGATGAGGAATACTGGACTGAGTCTCGACGGAAGAAGAAAAACTTCTTTGATGACAACCCATCTTCCGTGAGTGGATATCTGTTGACAAAGCATTAGATACAGATGTAGCTGTTATTATTATTCTAGTGTGTCTGTACAAGTTGTATGTTTACATGTACAATGTATATTTGCAAGTTAGTTCATGACAATTTTGATGTCAAGTTTATGGGCTAACAAATATTTGAAGACCGTCTGACAGTTTGTTGCAGAAAATTATTACAGTCAGTTTGTTGTTATTGTTGCCAGAAGACGATTTGCTGTAGGTTTCAAAGAGCTTCAGGATCTAGTATTTGGATGTAATACAACCAAAGCTATTATATCTTTGTAGTAGGGTAATGAAGCATGTAAAGATGCTATCTGAAACATAGTGATGTGAAACTACTTCTGCAAAGCAGAGATAGCTTTACAATATTCTGAAAGACCTCCTCTGACGTTATTTGTAGATGTTACGCAATGCATATTTACAATGTTAAATCTTGAGAAAAATGTTTCTTTGTATTCTATAATTATTTTTCCCTCAATGCCTCTTGTAGGATATTGTCAGCCCCACAAGAAAGGAAGCTCACTCATTTCAGAAGTCTCTCAAGGAAGCTGGGTTGGACTTTGAAGAAGAGAACCAGAATTTCATCAGTGTTGATGGAGGAGTTCAAAGTAGGAGAATTCTTAAGATATATGCTGCATTGATATTGTATTTTATACATGTAGTATACTCTGCTCAGCATTCTTGTGTTTGAGCATCATGGTGTTTTTGTGATGTCTAATTTGTGTCGTTATTTAATTTCTATGCAGTGATTTTGTGCAACTTCAACAAATTTCTTTTGTTTAATAGAATTTCATTTGGGGCCAATTTACTGCAGTTTATTTTCAGAAATGATTGAATCAATTTACTTTTCAACTGTAAACAAGAGTTGAATATCATATAGTATATGTGGTATAAGATGTATTCTACTGTCTGACAACATGGTGAGGCTCATTTACAGAGTACTTGAATAAATTGAAAATTGATGCAATGAGGATATCACACAGTTTCTCACTGTAGGTTTGTAAGTCCTTCATCTGTAGCTTCTAATACATACAATAGTTTTGTGTAAACGTGTGCATATCATATTCTACTGAATTCATTAGGTAAATTGCGTGATACTTGTGCAGTTTAATGCTATGTAACAGAGGTTTTCTTTTTTTGGAAGAAGAGAAGAAGACCACAATAGGCAAGTAGGACCACTATTAACGAGAAACAAGTTTATTTGAAATTGCACGGACCTTAAAAGACATAGTTATATCACCGTCAGGAACAGTCTCATTATCAAGAGATTATGTAGTGATGTGCACACCTCCAATGCAGAGTTCAGCAAAGCAAGACCCCCGTCCGGCAGTTTCAGCGGTCACCCGAGTGGCTTCCAGTCGGCCCGAGGGACTACCTCTGCTTCCTCCCCGGCAGCAACGACGTCCACTTCGGTGCCGGTCACCCTCAAGACGACCCGCAGCAGCAGCATGGTGGCGGAGGGTTCAGCAGTCACGGGCAGAAACGTGAGCCCGGCTACCTCTACCCTCAGCAGTCCAGCCTCCTCAACTGGGAATGAGGCAATATCTGTCCACAGGAGATCGGCCAGCGAATCACTCAGTGGTAGGTGTCATGGTCACTGTCATGATGAGCTAGAACCTATTGACAACAAAGAATACAGTGTTTGTTGCAAATAGGGTTTAGGGCAATTACCCCCTGGGCAATTCCCCTGACCTTAACCCTAATCCTAATCCTGAACCTAATCCTAACCCTAACTCTATACCCTAAACCTAACCCTAATCTTTCCTCTAACCTTATCACTAACCAGTATTTAGCCTGGGGGTAATTGCCCTTATACGTGCAAATAGATATTAGCTCATGGAGTAGGACTAATGTTTGGAAACCTATAGTGGTACCGTTTTTGATTTTTGCAAATCTGATATATGTGCTTTATGTATGTTTATATTCATTGATGCATGGTGCTTTATTCAGTTGTGTATTTTTTTTTATGCAGAGTTCATTTGTGTATACTTGCATCTCTTTGTAATCATAATTTCAATTCAAATAAGAGCTAATGTTGTAAGAAATTCCAACGAAATGATCAAAAGTTATCATGGAACCCTGAAAACTAGAATCCTGGCACAGAAAAAAAAAAAAGAAAAAGAAGAAAAAAAAAGGGACAGCATCAGATCTGCCCGTCACGTCTTTCCACCAAGAAACATGTATCTTTTCTTCTCCATTTTCATGTCATGCTGTGTTTTCTAAATGTCTTGGTGGTTAATGTCACATTTCATTGCCGTGTCTTGGTTATACTAGCAGGAGACAAGAAAGCATCATCACAGTCCTCATCCCCCCAGTCATCTCTTCATGGGAGCACACAGGGGAGCACGGCATCCATCGACGACGGTGAGCTTGGTTCCTCCTTTCAGATCCCTTCCCTCCCTTCCCCTTCCCTTCCCCCTCCCTTCCCCCTCCCTTCCCCCACCCTACTCTTTCAGCCCTTCACACTGTGTCATCAGTCTGAAATCCTTGTTCCTCTAATCTATGGCCATTACGAACTCACTTCTGGCATGGAATTAAGGTATCCTCACACTTTCAGGGAGATTTTGCTGATGATAAAGGCAGAGGTGTTTTGATTATTGGGTTACAAATGCCTTCCTGAAATGCGAAAAAAAAACTGCGATCTCAAAGGCTTTCTAGCTAGAAGCACATTTCTGTAGTGATGATAAATGCAAAGTTGTTTGAAATTCATTTATAGCTCAGACCTACCAACGCCGACTTCATGACCTCTACTCCTTCGGCTAAACAGCTCAATGGAGCTGCCTTCCTCTTGACTTGTAATAGAGATGATAAATGCAACAACTCGAGAAACGTTATACAAAGGGCCTTTGCAATTGTGTTTAGTTAGTGGGTATTGAAACATGTTTTAAACATGGTAAAGATTATAAATGCAGCCTATGTTTGAGTCTTGCTGGAATGCAAGGAGATTGATAATGAAGCATTGTCTTGGCATTTTTCTTCTTGCTCCTACAGCTGTGAAGAGAGACAGCAGACCATCCATGACAGAAGTAGCCAAACTCCAGGCAGAGATTCATGCCTTGCATAGGAAAATCAAAGTGAGTTCATCAAACCCAACATGTGGAGCAGTGTGAATGTAGCAATATTACAATCTCTTAGTATTCTGATTCTGATTTTGGATTTTTTTTTTTTTTATTCTGGATCGTAGGGATTATTTGATAGGATGGATGGGATTTTTTCCAGGAGATTCAATGTAAAGACCAAATGTTGTTGCTTTGGATGGAATTCCACTAGGTTGTGGAAATGGGCCACAAGAAATTGATTGAGTGTTGATGGTGAAAGTTTGATGGTAGAAATATGAACATTGTTATATGTTATGTAATTTTCCTTTTGGATTGTCAGAATCAAAATACCTGTAAAATACAGTACAGAATTAGTTCAAATACTGTATAAGCTGGTATTTTTGTGTACCGATATTTTTGCGAATGAGGAGATCACAGACATTTTCACGAATCGACACCAATGCTAACGTAAGTGCTCTACTACCCTAGTGCATGGCGACATTTTCACGTTGATAAATTCACGGTCCAACAGTGATTTGTGAAAATTAAACTTCGCAGAATATAACAGCTTATACAGTAGTAGCAAAAAATTGTCAATGTAGTTAATGATTGATCTTACATATCAGCTTGTAACATTTCCTTTGAAGTTTCTTTGAATATCTGTTTAGTGTAATGTTTTCAAATTAAGAATTACAGTGTAAGTGTATGGTTATCAGAAATACTGGCTGAAAAAATTTCCCAGTGAAAATTACACTGCAACCAATTGAAAATGAAAATGGTTTGAATTTCAGTCTTAACAGCATCTTGTGTCACACCGAACAGATTTGTCACACCACCTTCCCTCCCTCCTCTCTCCTCGTGGCTTGCAGAATCTAGAGAAGTCTCGGTGGTCTGCATTGCCCGTGGCGGACACCATCAGTCGCATCATCACTGGTGAGAGATATTCCCTGGAGCCATACAAATCCCTCAAGGACAAGCTCTCGTTGCTTGATGCTGCCATTGGCTTCCACGATGGAAATGCAATTCTGGCTGTAAGTTTATAGACTAAATCATAGCATTCATCAGAAATATGTATTTTTCAGTCTCCAGCTTTGTATTGTGCTGAAGGCATCATTGTAATATTTTTATTTAATGATGATAATGATTTGCATTTATATCGGTTATGATAATCTAGAATATTCTCTCTGCACTTCGCTATTAGTTTTGTTTTGTGTTGTTTTTTCAATTTCCTAAAGGCCACTGCACATTATGGCTTTCATTTGCATGATTGACCGATTTTGGATCCGAAATAAATCGCAATAGCCTCAGTATAAACACACTTGTTAATTTCAGATCACAAGTCTGCCAGTCGGGTGACCAAGAGTTGTATAGTGTGCGATAGCCTTGAGTCATGTGGTTGCATGTTTGTGCATGATTATTTCTTGTTAATGTGATAACCTGAAAGTAATTTGGGATATCTCAGTTCACCATAAACTGTCAAGTTAAATTGATGAGATGAAAAGGTCATGGTGTAAGGTCATAGGTTGTGGTTTGGGGTTAAGGTCACAAGTTGAAGACTAAAGGTCAATTTCCAAACTGTGATTACACAATCAAATCATGTGGACTAAATGCCAAATTTAGGTAATTTTACTCTTTGATGCTAGGACATCTGGTAAAGAATAAAGATCAAAAGGTTATAGAGTCAATATTAAGGTTTGTGTTCCACATTTTACGATTTTGTGCAATAATTCTAGGATTATTTGATGAAATTTAACCAAACTAGAGGATGGAAGATAAGGCAGATCATTTGTTAATATGACATAGATTTGTGAATGTTCAGGGCTTCACTGGTAGCACTAAATCTGTATTAAAAATAAATGTTTGCTGATAAATGATCTACCCGTCTACGAAGGATTTGCCTTTGTTGTGTTTAATAAACTGAGCCTTTGTTCTGCTATTTGAATTTTTACCACAGTAAATTAAGAATAATGAAATAGATAGTATTCTATTGCAGGTGCCACTGAATGTATAAATATTGAATTTATGAACTGAGATGCAATATACCACCTGACATTAAATGACAGACTTCATGTTGCCTTTGAAATTTAGAATACCACCTTGAATACTTCTAGCCCCACATGGAATCTAATCATGTTTCCCCAAAATCTTTTGTGCAGGTTGTGATCTTCTTGAAGAAGACACTCAGCAAGTCAATCTTTTATGCTCAGTTATCAAAGAGACCTGAAGCCGTCAACCAGTACATAGCATTCATCAAGTCCTACAACAGTCGTAATGACTCTGTAGCAAATGAACTAGGGTGAGTAGGAAATGCAGAGATTGCTTGTTCACTGCTTATGTCTGATGGTAAAATAAAACAGTACTGCAGTGAGATGGAAGTACCGTGTGACAGAAGTTTGCTTCTACTTCCTGAAAGATATCCTTCCTGCTCTGTGTCTGTGTTGACAATGCTGAACTCATCATGTGACAAAAAATAAATAAACCACAAAACAAAAACACTGATACATCGCCTCTGTTTTCGAAGGTCTTGGTTTCAATGATTGGATAACAATATCTCCAAAGTTGTTTAAAAGGAGTCCATATTTGTGGTGCATCCACAAAATTACCTGATAGCAGGGTTGCCTTGTGGAATTTCATTGTGTCCCCCCCCCCCCCCCCCCCCCCCCCCCCCAGTTTGCTTTGTTGAGAACAAAAACACAAAAAGATCTTGTAGATGTGGGACATCAGAGAGAGTGATCACGTGATACAAGAACATTAATTATGTCTTAACATCACAGACACAAACACCACTCCCTCCTTTCCACTGCTCTGTATATCACAGTGATTACTGATAAAAAAATATTTCAAAAGAAGATTGTGTATACCAGATGGAAAATACTTGGCCAGTGTTCACCATCATGGTAAATGGTAAAATTCTTGGAACTGTTGAGAAGATTTAGATGAGAACTAGCACTAGTTGTCGGGTAGAAGCTTGGTGCTTTAGTGGAGATCAGGAGATCTTGGAGATCAGGAGGTCATAAGTTCGAATCCTGCCTGAGTTTGTATACCCTTTTGTCACTGCTACTACTAAAAACACTGACCAATTCAGTGCTTATTTATGTCGATGTAGGGCAATTTGTTTATCAGTTGCAATAGAGACAACACTCATCAAGTCAAATCACACATTGAGTAATGTATATCTCAATATTGCATTCAGATCGACAAGTATTATGGGGCTATGTGCACAGTTCATAGAACAGACTGTTAACCATGCACTGATGTTAAAGTTTGATCAAAACAATAGTTATTGCTTTATTTCTCTCTCTTTTTTTTTCTATGGCAGAGCACTCCAGAGAGCTGATGAAGCAGCCGTAAGTATTCATTTTATTTCATGATAGTGTGATGATATTGATTTTAAAGGGGATGGCTAGTAACTGATCAGTGGGAATCAGTGGGAATCGTGGGGATAATTGTTCCAATTCTTGTGGGATTCATTTAAGAGTACATTATATATCTATTGTTGTGTGAAAATTATTTGCCTCAGAACGGTCTCATTTTCAAGTAATGTGCAGTTTAATGCCCTGTCACTGTACAGGTATGCTGGCCTGGAAACATTAAACTGCACATTACTTGAATATGAGACTGTTCTGAAGCAAATAATTTTCACATAGCAATAGATATATAATGTACTCTTAAATGAATCCCACAAGAATTGGAACAATCATCCCACAGCATTCCCACTGATTTCCACTGATCAGTTACTAGCCATCCCCTGTAAGCATGATATTTTAGAGTTTGTAATCAAATAAGACTTTTTTTTTTTTTTTCGTTTATATACTTCATTTTCATATGTAAGGCATTTAAGGTGTTTTACAGAGTCTGGTTTACCATGTACATTTTTACCTCTCAAATCATAGAAAATATCAAATTGAAGCTATTTCAAATTACTGCTTCCGTGGGCTAACAGGTTATAGGAGATAGGCACTGACAGTAAGACATAAACAAATCCCAATCCGATGAGATACATTCTACTATGTTCTAACACCAAATGTTTTGTTCTGTGAGCATGACTTTATATTTTGTGCTGTGAGCATGACTTTTGTGTCAGTTAGCTTTGATTGTTGCTGAACTCGTAGTTCCATTGCAGGAATATTCTTTTCACAATATGTAGTCACGAATGCAGTCAAGCACAACTGGAATCAAACCTCAATTGTGTTTCTGTCCCTACCACCCAACTCCTTTTTCCCCTCATTCTCCTCCTGCTTACTAACAGTTGTGGAGATACAAGCTTGCAACTCAGACCAAAGAACCGCAGGCACGGCTAAACAACCTCATGCACTGTAACGGGTGAGTTTCCCATTGTTGATGTTATGTAATTATAAAACATTTCACCCATCTTGAAGTGAAGTTACACTGTGTATATGCAGTGTTCAGCTTGGCTTTCTATATATTAAACACCAATTAAAGACCCAGTAAAGTGATTATTTTTTGTGCGAGTAATTCTTCTCACTTGGCTGGGTAAGATGAATTTTATGTGTTTTAAATTCTGCGGAATCAAGATGTATATTAATGGACCATATGACACTGAAAAATATTCGCATGTTTTTATTTTCGCACTAGTTTCTGGTCACGTAAAATGCATGAAAATTTCAACACCACAAAAATGTTCACTTACACAGTAGCGTTGGGATACCACGCAATGGGAAGACAGGGCCAACTGGGATATATTTAGGAATCCCCATAACAAATAGGGTGCAGCTTTATCACTGATTTCTATGTAGGAACTCACAGAGCCAAAGAATCTTGACTGGAGTTGAATGTTTTTGATGAGCATAAGCTTTGATGAACCTAGAAAAGTTAGATATTACGCTGATGAGTTTGATCCCAGATATATATGTCATAGTATAGAGAGAATTAGGAACAGAAATAGCAGAAGAGTAGTTAATAGTATGAAGTTCTTCCGTCGAGATGTTTTCATTGCAACTGATTGACAAATTACCCGCTGCATGCTATAAGGACTAGAACCAACACTTGCTGTCGGGCGAAAGCTCGGTGGTCTAGTGGAGATGACGCCTATCCGGTGATCAGGAGGTCGTAGGTTCGAATCCTGCTCGAGTATGTACGCCCATGATTTTCTATCACGGCTACTACTAAAACACTGATCAATTCAGTGCTTATTTACGTCGATGTAGGGCAATTTGTCAATCAGTTGCAATGAAAACATCTCGACGGAAGAACTTCATGAATTTGAATAACAAAGCAGAACCCGCTGCATGCTATAAGGACTAGAACCAACACTTGCTGTCGGGCGAAAGCTCGGTGGTCTAGTGGAGATGACGCCTGTCCGGTGATCAGGAGGTCGTAGGTTCGAGTCCTGCTCGAGTATGTACGCCCATGATTTTTTATCATGGCTACTACTAAAACACTGATCAATTCAGTGCTTATTTACGTCGATGTAGGGCAATTTGTCAATCAGTTGCAATAGTTATAGTAGTAATCATGGTACGAGAATGTCTGCAAACATGAATTGAAATCAACTGGTTTGAAAGTGGACTCTGACTTGAGAAACTATCGCTGCAGATTGTACAAGGTGGAGACTTGTCAAACGTGATGGCATGAAACGCAGAGAAATGAGAAGACACTGGTAGCCCGAAAAGTTCGAAAACAGAGGACAGCTGCTATGCCCAAAACATCTCCACAGCCGACCTCTTTCATATGCAGCTAGTGTAGCAGAGACTGCCATTCAAGAGTTGGCCTATTAATAGTCATAGCAGGAAATGCTGCAGCAAAAAATAAACTGGTGTTTGTGTGCAGGGTGAATACCATTGTCTCTTGATACAGATGGATGCCAAGAAGAGGTAGTAGTAGTATTTGTTGTTATTGTTGTTATTATTGTTGTTGTTATTGTTGTTATAGTTTAGACTAACTCATGGACAAAATTTCCTTTCTCTCTTTGCCATTTTACTTTGTCCCCCCAGGACATGGTTCAGGAAGGTAGACAGTCTCTCCACAGAGCACGAACTGATTAATGAGCAGGTCCTGCTGCTAAACAAACAGCTTCACATTGAGGTATGCTGTACTCGTCTTTCATTCAGATACACAATAAAGAGCTCACACAGACATTCATGAATAATAATTATGTTCGCTTTGGAGCCTGATCCAGTGGATACTATGAGCCTCTTGCGTACCCATGTGTTATTGTCAATATTCTCCCCTTTATGAGAAGGATGCTATGTGCATATGCTTCATAGTTTGAACGTTCCCACCAGTGAGAGTGAATAAAACTAAATTAAGATAACTCCTCATGACTGGGGAAAGAGGCTGACTGCATCAGAAGGTTCTCTTTTGCAAGATAATGGAAGATATTTGTTAATGTCTTTTACATGTCAATTTTTGCTAGACAGATGTAAACCTCACACTCACTCAGCCCTTTACCCCCCCCCCCCCAAAAAAAGCAATTTAGATTATATGAAAAAACAAGGTAGGAGATGCATATTTCCTTGGACTAAGTTGAATACAGCTGTGTGTTTAAATCAAAGCAGTTGTCAGCCTATCAGCAGAAGAGTCATGGTTTTTGCCAAAAGCAGCAGAATTTGTTGCTGCATATATCAAGTTTTGCACTCAAGAAAAAAGTAATTTTTGCTCTTCCAATTTTACTTCTATGACCTTTTAAACGGAAATTCTGTTTCTTGTTTCTTTTTCGTTTGTTTGTTTTTTTGCCCTAGCCTCGTGACAGGAAGTGGCAGGAAGAAGGGAGGTCACCCTTCCGAGAGATGCCGAGGAAGACCTGTCTCTACTTCCAACCTGTCATCACAACTCTATTCTACTGCTGCCTCTACCACTTCAACATTCAAGAGGTGAGAGCATGATGAAACTAGAAATGTCGCTATGGCGACTGGTATGCCTCTGCCATAATGCATGATTCTCCTAAATAGGTCTATAGTACCTAATGGACAATGTGTGATTACATTTTCACAAAATTGGCAATATATTAAAATGACAAGTCTGTCACAAATGTGTTGAATGTTCACCTTCCTTGACCTAGCTTTAATTGGATGAATACATTGTCGGAGAGCATGTATTTGGGATTTAAGGACTTTAACTTGACTTTGACCCATTCATAGTATGCATTGAGTAATTTTCAAGGTATGGAGAAAAAGTGCAATTTCTGTATTGAATAGTAAATTGTTACCATTTTCATTTGGCCTTTGACCTTAAAATTCATAAGATATTCACTGTATAAGATATTCAACATGCATAGATATGTAGCAAGATTCAAGATAACTTGAGCCACTTCCGAGATATGGAGAAAAAAGTTAGTTCAGCACTTTCAATTGATCTTTGACCCTTTGACCTTTGAGGCAAAGAAAAAAGAAAAAAAAAAACTTTCCAGAGAATCTGTATTAGGTAATACATGCATACACCAAGTGTAAAAGAAAAATAATGCTGTTGGCATTGCATAAATATAAGGGAAATAGTAAAATTTTGAAGTGTTGCCCTTGACCTTTGACCCCTGACCTTTGACCCCATCAACCCTACATTCTCTAGATAATCACTGCCAGTCAGTACATGTGTATGTACTACTGTTAAAGTGGAAATTTTCGCGGTGTTGAAATTTTCGCGCATTTCGCGCAACCAGAAACTAGCGCGAAAATAAAAGCACGCGAATATTTTTGCTTGCGATATGTTCCTGTGCGTGATGTCTTGATTCCGCGGAATTAAAAACACGCGAAACTCTTTTTGCCCGGCCAAGCGCGAAAAATTAGTCGCGCGAAAATATCCACTTTTACAGTATGTTCCATGAAGATACCTTAAACAATTTCCAAGGTATGGAAAAAAAGTGAAATTTTAACATTTTTACTTGACCTTTTGACCTTTGACCCTTGACCTCATGACCCCAAACTTTCACCAGAGAATCTTAATTGGGTAATACATGTATACATGAAGTTTCAAGAAAATATCTTCAAGCATTGCATAGATATGGTGGAAATAGTGAAATTTTACATGTTTGACCTTGACCTTTTAACCTTTGACTGAGCATGTGCACCCAAAAGTTGATAGACACAACTTCACCCCCTAATACACATACATGCCAAGTTTCATTAGGATACCTCAAAAGGTTTTTTAGTGACGCTGTCCACAAAATTCATTACGGACGGATGGAAGGACGGACGGACGGAAGGACGGACGGAAGGACAGACGGACGGACAACCCAAAAACATAGTGCCTCCGGCACCACTTCGTGGCGGAGGCATAAAAACTACCAACTCTGGTTCCTCCAGGAAAGATTGACATGATCATGTGCTTTGGTTCAAAGTTATTACTTTGAAATGATCATCATGCCCCATTACCCAGAGCAGTCAAAACATGCCTTTAGTGAAGTGGAAGAAAGGATCACCAGATTTTGTGGGGTTTTTTTTCTCTGTGATAGACCGCACCTGCCTGGAAATAAGTATTTGGTGTCCCTCAGTTACAACAGCAAAGATATAAACGTTGATGAGGCAACTGATTGACAAAGTGCCCTACATCAAAGTAAATAAGCAAAGTCATTAACGTTGTAATCAGATAGTAAGCAACTAAAAAGCATGGGCTTTCATACCCAGGCAGGATGTGTGCCCATGATTTTTATCTTGGCTGTTACTCCAAATGCTGAATAATCAGTGCTCATTAACATAAGATCAGGTCAATGAAGGGCAATTTTTCAGTCAGTTGCAATAAAAACAAATCAATGCATGAATCATCCATTTAAATAAGCGTGATTCATTGTGAATATCTTACAGTTGGAATTAATATCTTACAGTTGGAATGTCAGGCTACAGGGAGTCTGTCATGTTGAGGTCCTAGCACTTCCCATGATGCATTTCAAATGAGCACAACTTCCTGTAAGTGAGGTTTTAGTGGCATGTTGATGCATGAATGGCACCTGTCTTAATCTCTCCCTCCCTTTCTCTGGGAATCACACAGACGGATCCCAGCAGCCCCACCTCACTGAAGAGGGACTTTAAGCTGACAGACAAGCAGTTCTTGTTCCAGGCACTGCTCGCCCGCGCTCGGCTGAATGACTGGTCTCAAGTGGAAGCACTTCTCACTTCCAAAGTAAGTAGATAAATAAACATAGTCCTGTCACAGCAAGTGAAAAGAAAAGAAAAACCTGTGAAAAGAATGCCCTTATATGCTGTTGTGTGAATACGCTGTTATCGCATATCAAAATTGTTTGCAATAAGCTGTACAAGGTGCGATTATGTATTACATTGTATGAAAAAGTTTGGAGTACACACTTGTTATGTTGAGGAACATTAATCTGTGTGTATAATGTATTTATTCATCAAAATAATGCATGGCCATAATTTTTTTTTTTTTTTTTTTTTTTTTTTTGCTTTGTGAAAGTCCTTCTTTACCATATCATTATTTGGCCCAGATTGCAAAACCCTTCTGTCCCCTACCAGCTGTCTATGCTCACACAGGTCTGGGCACATAGACTACGTTTTACATGCTCACATGATCTGTTGTCTCTGTTCAGGTGAATCTTGTTTAACAACCTGCTTGGGACCACTGAAATTTTCTTGTTACACTGGGTGATGTCAGGGATAAAACAAAAGAATATTAAAGGAATGGGACCTGTAAAATGTTATATGAGGTAGTTCATTTCATTATATCGGCACTGCACTATAGCCACAATACAAACCAAATCAGTACTTTGACGATCATATAGCTTGGCTTTCTTTCAGTTTTTACTGTTTTCTTATTTTCACCTTAAGAGTTGACCCTACAGCTGTATCCGATATTTCATGTTACTGCACCAATCAAGATGGTAGCACTAAGATTTCCTTCTCTTTCTTCTTCCTCTTTCACAGAATTGGCTTGGTAAAGCTAGACTCAAGGCAGCTGTGAAGTTTTCTCAAGTAGTCTACATCCTGCAGACTGTGAAAGCCCCAAATGAGGTAAGATAGCTAAAAGGGATGTTTCATACTTTTTATTTAAAGACTTGATGTGTAAAGACTATCAATATCCTCTGCCTTTGTAAGAGTACACCAACTTTTTGTATGTGCTGGATTTAAATTGAGTTGTGGTAAATTTCACTGACTTGTCATTGATGTGACCTATTTTGGATTCATTGAGTTCAGTTTGATTTTGTAATGTATTACTGTTCAAGTGCTAGAGAGAAAAAAAAAAATAAAACCAGCAATTGCACTTGTGGAGATACTCTGTTATTTTATTTTTACACCCTATGTGTGCTTTTAGTGCCAATTTGCACTGAAAACCCTCCAGCATTGTACACACTATCCAAAATCGGTAACATACTGAGGGTTAAACAAGACCACTGAATTTCATTGATTTAAAGATGATAATCCACACTTATTATTAATTTAAGAAAATAAAATCATTTGTGTGCACAACTAATTAAAGCCATAGCATCACAGTTTTTAAAGTCTCAATGGTTCTATTCTTAGTAATGGTTTTAACACTGATTCAAAATGTTGTTGGACATGTACTGTAAAACCAGCGACATTCGCAGCATGAAAATGTTGTGAATTGGAGCCGACGGCCTTTTTTTGGTGGTATGAAACTTTTGGGACTTGGCGACTGGCATTCAATGCATTGTGTAGACAGAAACCTTTACGTATGTGCATTTTTATTTTCCTGAATCTTGGCTCCTTGCGAAATTTGTGAAAGTTTCATTTATGCAAAAAAATTCTGGTTTTACAGTGTTTGTGATACATCAAGACTGAGTGTAGGCCACTGTACAACAGAGCATCATATATTCTATCCTATTTGATGATAATTGTTCCTCCTGGCATTTGTCTCACCCCACAAAGGTGATAGGCAGGTACATGATGTTGATAGAAGACCAGGAGGCCAGGATCGCCATGGCGATCAAGTTCAAGAACCACCGCGTCGTCATCGACACGCTGGCACAGTTGAAGGATCGCCAGCGCCTGATAGGATACAGGCCAAAGTGCGCCATGGACGAAGATGCTGACAGGCACTGCGATATCGTCCTCAGAAATTCGGTGAGCTCCCTCTATTTTCTCCCAAAATGTTGTCAACCCGTCGGAGACAGACTGATTTTTCCTTTATACATGCATTTCCTATGTACCCCAGCCTGAGAAATACTTTGGACTAGTCTTCAAAGGGTTAATGAAAAACTAATAAACTAAAAATAATGCAAAATATCGATGAAGCTTTCTTTTTGAATCTCATTATGTTTTAAAAATAAAATAAACATTTATTTTAATGAGCATCAGCCTCCCATCACTACTGGTACATAAATGCTAATGATTGCAGTAGGTGGTTTCAAGTGTGCTTTTTAGGTTTTGAAAAAAAAACAACAACAACAAAACATCACTTGAGTTGTTCCTTCACTATTTGATCATAATTAAGTAAGATTTGGCAACATGTAATATCTCTCTTGTGCTGCTGGTTCCTAACATGCCATGATCTACATATTTGATATCACAAGTCACAGTTATTTTGTTGTTTGCAATTTCTTTCAGGACAATAAATGGAAGAACTGATGGACATCCAGGATCAAGGACCATTACAACAGATGTCTTGTGGACAGTGACAGAGATTTATGAGCTCCTCTGCTCTCAAATGCTGACTACTTTTTGAAATTACATCTATGGCTTGCTTTTGTTGTCATTGTTGCTGCTGCCATTCACTGTAACAACCCATGTAGTACTGCATATGTTAAAAAAATCTAAGCATAAGCCACTATGTATAGGGTATATGTATGGGAGTTAGATATTAAGGGGTGCTTCCTATAGGATCATGCATTAACAACCACCATTCTAGTTTTGATATTCATTGCTCATAACCCTATCATGCCTACAAACCACACAATATGCTTCATTCAAACTTTATTATAGTGTACAAAGTATTTTGTCATTGCACACAGCTGGCCCCTCCCCTTACCCACCCCCCTAAAGATATATACAGTGGAAACTCGATATAACGAGATGGTCGGGACCGAGTCGTTTTCCTCGTTATAGCCGATATCTCGTTATATCAGTAGGCATAAAAGAAAGCATAAAGACATTAATTTGCACATGTGGGACTACCCATCATCTTTCAATCAATACTGATAACTTGGTAATGTGTGTGAGGTAATTACTCACCTTTATGGGTAAGAAGATGTTTTTTCGTCAATGAAATCCGATATCAAGAATGTTTTTCT
Organism: Diadema antillarum; assembly: GCF_040938485.1. Lineage (NCBI taxonomy): Eukaryota > Metazoa > Echinodermata > Echinoidea > Diadematoida > Diadematidae > Diadema > Diadema antillarum. The sequence goes on along the minus strand of NW_027271072.1, from coordinate 540,766 downwards.
TATTAATTGTAGATGTTTGAATTCGTAAATCTAGATAGCTTGCGATTGTGTGAAGATCGTCTGTGGATTGGTATGTGGTTATGGTATGGGTGTGTGTTGTGTGTGGAAAGCTTGAATTGGGGAATGGTCTGCACAATGCTGTGTGTGACACATTCTGTATGTACATTATGACTGCGCGCGTGTGTGAAGATGGGGAATTCCCTACGTAGAAAGCCAATCACAGCATCAGATTGCCTCACACTTGCTAAACGTCATGATGATGTCATGTATACGGCCGTCCCACCACATTTTCTGCATGTATCAGTGTGCGCACACACACACATGTATACAAGTACAACATGCGGTGCTAGCTGTAGAGTGAACTGAAGAAAATATGTGTGTACAAGACAGTTTTTGGCTCATCGAGCTTTACAATCTCGGAACATGTGATAGCACAGGCGAAGTAAAGCTTTACCCGAAGACATTTTGCTTTACCTCGCTATAACAGGTTTATTTGGCTATGTTTTTCTTTGTTTGGAAATCACAAAATTTATCTCGTTATAGCAGTTATTTCGTTATAGCCGATCTCGCTATAAGATTAGCATTTTACATAGACTTGTGTGGAAGCAAATTTGGGACCGGGAAAATTTCCTCGTAATAACCGATATCTCGTTATAGCAGTGTTCGTTATACCGAGTTTCCCCTGTATATATATGTACATATTCTTGTGCATAGAAATGTCCATCATGTACATATCAATCTAAAAGATTCATTATGAAACTCATTAATGTAAGGTAATTGTAAGGATGTTTTAACAATGTTTATCCCACTTGGAATTGTCACCAGATTTTGCATGGTTGAAGAATAATCCATCCCAGCATTGTGTTTAATCTTACTGCAATACATCTCAGAGTTCATAAAGGTGAAAAGAGAAACTACTGGTAACCCCATATCACTTTGAAATACACTCACCTTTTGTACCAAGAATAATGGTTGGTATTCTTTTTTGGGTCCAAATGATTTCCCTGCAAATCTATAGTATCTATTCCCTTGCATCACAAAGAAGTTTGCAGTTTCATTAATCTCAGGAAAGGTCTGAATTACCTACGTCTTTAAAAAAAAACCAGCTTGTGAAAGGAATCTAATATATAGGGATGCAAAAGGGATGCACATATTTTAAAGACTGTCAACCACTTCTCTGCGAACAAATGAAAATTGTTGCCTGCCCGGCAGAAGGGCCCTAACACTTGCACGATGTATGTACACTTGTTAGGGCCCTTCTGCCAGGCAAGCGATGAAATTTACAAGAGGCAGATTTTGTTCATCTCCTATATCAATATGTCTGATACAAAGATGTAACAGTAATGAGGAACCATGACATGATGATGATGATGATGATAACAAATTGTACTACAGCCATACTGTTGTTGTTGTTGTTGCAGTTCTTCTTCCTCTTCTCCTTCTTTCACTTCTTCTTCTTCTTTCCCCTCTCTGTCGTCTCCTTCTTGTCCTTCTTCTTCCTCTTCTCTGCCTCGTTTTTCCCTTCTTTTCCTTTTCCCTCTACTTCTCTTCCTTCTTCTTGCTATCATTACATGTTAATACCGAGATCATTGTCAATCGAAATGACAGCATCGCTGACCTGTTTTAATCAGTAGCCCAATCTAGCAACCAAGACTAGGTACAACTTATGTCACTGTTGTCATCCAAGTAGCAGTTTGAAAAGACTTTGTATGAAATCGTGAATAGGACAAAAAAGAAGAGTTTAGAGCAAAGAGGAGCAGTAACATTCCACATTTTGTTGTCAGTTGGTGAATTTATATTCTTATGTATTTTCATATGCTCAAATGAGCATCATTTGTTTCAGGTGTTGCTGTCTGATGGAAGTCGTGTCTTCAATGTTAAAGATGTAATTGGATATCCATGTCTTTCAGTACTTGTGTTCATGATTATAGACTTAAAGGTACTAGTCAGCTTTCCTTCATCTTTTCTGTGATAGTGATTAAAATCATAACTACACTAATATTGTCTCGCTTGGATCTGTGTACTGAGTGAAGCAAGTGCAACATTAGTCTCTATGGCATTGGAATCCATAATCTATTACAGGGGAACCTTGTAATGAAGAGGTTGGATATAACAACACCCTCTTACAACAAGGTGATTTTTTTTTTCAGGTCCCAGCTCTTTGCAGTTTTCTGTGTATGTACCCTGAGATAGTGGGAAACCTGATGTAACAAAGGTGGTAATGTCAGGGTTTTTTATGCCTCCGCAACGAAGTGGCCGGAGGCATTATGTTTTCGGGTCGTCCGTCCGTCCGTCCGTCCGTCCGTCCGTCCGTCCGTCCGTCCGTACGTCCGTCCGTCCCGTTTTGTTTTTGTCGATATCTCAAGAATCGTGTGGTGGTTTTACATCAAACTTGGTATGAGGGTATATCCTTGGGGGATAATACTTTGTGTGGATTTTAGGGTCACAGGGTCAAAGGTCAAAGGTCACAGGTTATTTTGTGAAAAAAAAATTTGAAATTTCATGTTTTTCTCCATATCTCGCAAATGGTTCAAGGTATCTTCATGGAACTTAGTATATATGCTTGTACCGATGGGCAGTGATTATCTAGGGAAGTTGGGGGTCATGGGTCAAAGGTCAGGGGGGTCAAAGGTCAAGGTCAACTCCTCAAAATATCACTACTTTCCTTAAAATGCAATATGCCTGAAGGTTTTTTTTTTTAAACTTGATGTATGGCATGTATTACCCAATATATATTTTTGGGGAAGTTTCTTGCCAAAAGGTCAAAGGTCAAAAGGTCAAAGGTCAAGCGAAAGTGCTAAATTGCACTTTTTCCTCCATATCTCGAAAGTAAATCAAGGTATCATCATGAAACTTACATATTTATGCATGTTCAACCTAACAGTGATTCTCTTTGGAACTGTGAGGTCAAAGGTCAAAGGCCAGGTTTAGATAATGCTATTTTCCCATTTGATACTGAAATTATACTTTTTCTCAATACCTTGAAAATTACTCAATGCATAAACTTATAAAAGGGTCAAAAGTCAAGTAAAAATCATCAGTTCCCCAAATACCTGCTCTCTGACATTTTAATCATTCATCCAATTGAACCTAGTTCTAGGAAAGTGAACATTCAGCACATTTGTGTCAAACCTGTCATTTTAATATTTTGCCAATTGTGTGAAACTGTCATCACACATTGTCAAGACATTGTACTATAGACCTATTAGGAGAACCATGCATTATGGCGGAGGCATATCAGTAGCCGTAGCGATATATCTAGTTAGGTCCTAATTACAATGAGGTTTCCCTGTACTGGCTGACATGTTAAAGCAACAGTATGATCATGAAAAAGCTACCATCATTATATTTCACAGTTTGTACTTATATGATACCATTAGGTGTGTCCATCCCTGAACTCAATATGGTGTACATCCAGTACTAGCCAAGAGAAAGGAAGCGGATCATGGCTTTCCTGAAACTTTATTGCATATTTTAGATTTTTCTCTTCTAATTACAGTAGCTGTGAGCTAGAGTAATTTGAATAGTGGTGCTTGGTGGACAGCTTGATGTTAAATTGAATTGTGGGTTAGTTTACTCTCTGTGACCTGATCCTGTAAAGCTCATTGTGCTTACGCTGTAGAAGGGAAGAAGAATTGTTTTTCCTGAAATTTGTTAACCTTTGAAGTATGTTCTAAATTTAGAGTGCTATTGATGAAAATGCCTTTGTTATGACATAGAATTTGTATATGTCTGCTGTTTTCACACTTCAAAACAAGTGTTTTTGGAAGCAACATATATAGAGTCTCATTTTTTTATACTAAAGAAAGGTTTGCCTTTCCGAAAGCCAGAAAAAAAAACCCACAAAAACAAACTTTAGTGCAGGTTTAGAACATACCTAGTGAACAGCAGTATATGGAACAGTGCTAGTTGACTTCTGTTTAAGAATAAAATTCTAACTTGGATAGCTTTTCATGCACAGTTGAGTAAGATTACTTTTGCATATTTTCTGTTTCGTTGACTGTAGTCCGTATACGTAATAGCATATATTTACGTAAACAAAGTATTATTATAGCAAACAAATCGTTAGCAGCTCATTTTCACACAAGCGGTAGCGCAAAATGTAGGAAATTTTCCAATCTACAAGATATTCCATGTATAAGATATAACAAAGTTCTTCAGCCTTAATACCTAGGGATATCTGTATGACGTGTTATATGGAACAGTCATAGGTAAGCATCAGTGTGTTATTTCAGATCCAAATGGTTTGTGTTCTCTGCGAAAATACTTTGAATGACACTGATTAAAAATTTCTTAATTCTCTGTGGAAATGCTAATATAAGCAGAAAGAAAGAATTACATTGTATATTGCTTCTATCAGATAGAAAAGTGTTATACAATGAATGTGATTGAAAAAAGAAATGTTACTGAAACCAAAGGAATGGTTTTATGACATACTAAAGTGAACTTAGACCACAGCTTTGTTTGTTGCTTGATTGTGTTCTAGCAGAAATATCATCTTGTACAACTTCAAATGAAAAACATAAATCTGCATTAAGCCAGCCCTTGTTGTGAGTGAATAAAGATACATTTTATGCCAGATAATTGATATGCTATGTAATCGGAAATGTGCAATAAGGCATAACTACTGTTTTTTTCTAAATGCATATTAAATACTGTAAAGATTGATATTTTTGCATGATTAATTTTTCGCACTGAGCGACTCAAAAACATACTCGCAGATTGTTGAATTTGTGCTGTGCAATTATCAACCCATTCACAATGTGCAGAGAAAATTGTGAAGATTTTTTTTTTTCAATTTAGAATTCGCGCTAGCCAGAAGTAGTGCAAAATACATGAAAATTCATGTACATGTACTGTGAAAATTTCTGTGTTTAACAGTAGCGCGACATTGTAATTGAAACCCACTGCATGATGAATGCAATTTGTAAAAGGTGCCTTGGTTGTCAAGGACATTGCAGAGACAATTTTGCTATGTATCTTGGATGGATGTGGAGCCAAAGCAGCATTAATACCAGCTGAGAGAGCTAGTGCTATCGAAAAGAGATTTCAAGACTTTGCCAGATTAAAAAAAAAAAGAGAAAAACTTAAATGTGACATGGCAACATTGTCACTTCCACTCAGAAACTTCTCTACTGACCTTTGCTTGTCTGTGTTTAAACATGTTCGGTTCCTGTGTTCTAATCTGGGAAACATGCATTGAAACCTTCTGATTGGTCCTTTGTGTCCAGTTGATTAGGGATAGGGAGAGTAAAATCAGTCTAGCTATGCCCTTCTACCAGACCCTCCATTTTTTTTGAATTTCTTTTTTGGTGTATTTCTTAACATAGGTACTCAACATTACAAAATACCATAGCTGGTGCTTTTCAGTGGGATGGTTCCTCATACTTACAGAGACATATGGCATATTGCTGCTAATGCACAATGTATACGTGTATTACATTCTGTTCAGTCATAAACAATGTAGGTACCCAGTATAATCATGTCATAATTAAATTCAGGTTGTTTGATAACTAATAAGATTTGTTGGTTGTGACCCTTGTGCAGAATCTACCTGCATCATCACACATTAATTTTGTTGGACTATACTGTACGTGTAGTTCTATAGAACAAGAATGAGCCAAAAATGAGTTTCACCTAGCCATGCACTTCATTTATGAAAAATTATTGTGTTTATCAAATGGAATTGTATACATACATGTATTATCATGCTTTGCACTTTGAAGAGCCAGTTATACTATATATACCCATTTTGTGCTTTACTGCTTGCCTTTCACATGTTAATCTTGCACAGGTGTTGGAGTCTAGATTGTTGAATGTGAAATGGACAGGTGTCATTCGATGTAGACCAATCAATATGCTGCTATGTACAGTGGAACCTTGTGATGATAACAAGGTCAGATTAAGCAAGATACCTAATACAACAAGGATTTTTGAGGGTCTCATCCATGGTATATTCTTTTATTTTTACCCCTGATTTAAGGTGATACCCAATGTAACAAGAACATTATAGTGATACATGTCCCAAGCGGCATGTTATATATATAACAAGTCTCCCCTACATTTGTACCTTGTCGTGATATCCTATCCGTGGTATGACTCAGATTCTGATTGTATTACATGTACACATTTTCTTTACTCTCTGTCAGCCGTGCTTTATTCCTATCAATAATGAAATACCGTCCAGTCATGACCACAAAGAGTATGATTGTCAACAGGTATTATCCATCAGTGGATTGCATGTCACTTGTGTGTGGACAAGACGTGTACATTTGTAGAGGGGGACATTCAGAAAATTAACAGCCCTGGCTTCCACATTAAAATCAAGCTCTAGCTACATTGTACAAAGTAAGTTGAATTTAAGATAATGTTCAAAGCCTCAATACCTTCAGCATGTCATGCTTCAGGGTCTCCCTCATTTCCTGTGATTCTGAGACATCATTTGCAAAAAACAAACTTTACATGAACACCAGCTGTTCTTTCCAGTGTTCCCAAAAGATGTAAAGAATACATGTACAATGTACATTTGTTTGTATCTGTATGTAGTGTCTTGCTTATTGTGTGTGTGTGTACACACAAATGTGGAAATGTGAATTTTTGTCTTGTTTTGTAAAAATACATTTGGGGTTTGACGGAGAAAGTCTTTTATCAGCATTCCACTGTCTTCGGGACTAAGCCACTCTTTGTTGTAATTACTGGTACAGACTTAGTGATAGGTTTTTAAATGAATGTCCATCGCTGGTCTGTATGGATGTGAGACATAGATTGCACTCGTTGGATGGTACTACAGTTACCATGGATGTTAAAATTTTTCACTAGAAAGTAGTATGACATTGACGTTTGTGATATCCTTCCATTCCTATGAGACAATGTGGGGTAATCTCCACAAATCATTAGAAAATGTTGATCTCATTGCACTGCAGTTTGCTAGATTACTTTAATAGAAGTCTGCACTGATGCCTGTTTGAGCTACCCTCCATCAAACATTGTAACCAAGACAGTACTGTAGATTACCACAGATGATGTAGAATTACAATGTATTGCATTTACTCACCAAGGCAGAGAAAATGAAATAAACAGTTTATAAACCACTGCTCACTGTTATAACTCATCTTTTAATTTTTCTGCATTTTGTTTATCGCATGGACAGAGTGTAAAAGGAATGAATTTCATCAACACAAGATACATTATGGATCATAAATACATTGACAGCAGAAAAATCTCTGCTTATCAAATCAGCACACACATTCAGAGCAATGAGGTATGGTCGAAAAATGTACTGGAAATTATCCACATGAACAAAGTGTCAAAAATTACTAAAGGTTGCAGAAAAGAGGTGTTTGCATAAAATTACAAAGAATTTATGTGTTAGTTTCTGCAAGCTGGATATCAAGAGTGGAGCTGCAGCTTTAAAGCATAGTACTGTAGTATCTGTTATTTTTGTGAGGATTTAATTTTCACAAATTTCATGAATCACAGTTGGGGCCAAGAATGTAACAATACACGAAAATATCGCTACCTGATCTTGATCGCCGTTAATTTGTGAAGTGGACAGGCTGGCTTGGTTAGTACACTTACGATAGCCTCTGAATCAAATTGTGAAAACAACATCTTGCGAAAATGTCCATGACCTCCTCATTCGCAAAAATATCTGTACGCAAAATTAACAGGTTTTACAGTATTTGGGTGTGCTTCTTTGCACAGAAGTACATCAACAATCGTGGCACATTAATGGACAAATTAACAAAACTTGTACATAACTTCCCAGCATAGTGCATTCTCGTTCAAAGTATAAGTCCTATGCTCACAATGTCCATGCGTGAGTGCATGTAACACTCACACATATGTCAACCCATGTGTCAAGCACAGGTCAATGGCTTAAGAATTAAAGCAACAAATTTTGTAAAGTATCCTTACATTTCATAACATATCGAGTACCGTATAATTACCACCACTCCATTCCTTCAGTATCACCCTTTGAGAATATCTCTTGTGCTACCCAAAGAGACAGACCTATCACACAGTAATCAAAGTGATACACAGGTTTTTGAGAGCCAGTAAAGTTCATTGTGATTTTTAATAATCTAGTAGGGCACAACATTGTATGTAAATGCACATATAATGGAGTCATACCTCAATTTATTAAGCTTTTATTTCGCTGTATAAAGATAAAAAAAAAAAATCATAATGCAAGTTAGAGTTATCTAAAACTGCACTAGATTTTGAAAGAATGAATCCAGGCATGAAAATTCATCAGATTTGGGTTTTACCTGCCCAATAATAGAAGTAGGCATACCCTATGTTAATATAATCATTTATTGCCTTTTCAAGAATAATTTCATGAAAATCATATTTATGCTTCAATTCAGTATCTAACGTGTTCGAGTTACTGAATTTAGTCGAAGTACGTATGTGGTATTTTAAGCCCTTTATTATACCTCTCACTGTCTCACATAATTATCATTTAAAATCACTTTGATGTTTTATAAAATTATTTGACTTATAATGTTTTTCTTCTTACTTCTTAGTCACAGTATGTGGTACTTGATGCACTACATCACACCTGCCAAATTTATCTCATAATTATCATGTTTTATACATATGATTTTTTTTTTTTTGGTCACCAAATTTAATTGGCCACCCACCAAAAAAACAAAACAAATTTGATGGTTTTTGGAGGCCCAAATGGGTCATCTAAAGAAAAGGTTAATGTCACGCCTTTGAATAAGTATGACTTCCACTGAATGGCTTTGATCACAGTGGGAATAGATATATTAACCCCATAGCTTACATTCCCATATTAGCACTTGACATAATGCACTGCAGTGGTTAAAGTATAGTAACAAATCTTCTCTTGATAATTGCACAACTTTTCAGTGATTGACACATTTGGCAAACTATAAATCAAGTATCCAAACAACGAAATATCACATATCTGCATATTCACAAAATAAACAGCAAATTATTATTTTTAAGTATGAAACTAAAAATAAATACTGCTGCTTCTACCTTTACAAAGCACTCTGCACAAATCCATTCACTCTCTTTTTGTAGCCATTTTCACATCAGCAACTTTCATCTTATACTACAGTATCCATACATACCAGTTCTCAAATACTCATAAATAGTTCTCAAATTGTCCACATGGTCACTTTACAGCAGTTTTCTATGAAAACCCCAAAACAAAACAGACCACCAAGGATTTGCCTAAAGCTTGCACTATCAATCAACAACTCTGTGTTTGTCTCACAGAATCAACTTGAACAATATGTTGCTAGCTTTCTGCTCTTTTGATTAGTAAGGACACTTTATTACAGAGTTATGTCTGGAGACAACAGACAGGCAAGGGTGGCATGGTACAATGTACACTTTATAAAATAGCTGTATCATTCCAAGCATCATGACAGGTCAAAACATATCCAATTACACGCAACCTATTTTTTTTTTTCACTGTCTGCACTAGAGTGCAGAAGGTGCGCAATGAAAGTGATATTGTATGCTTTCCAGTGTAAAGAGGAGGAAACTTAGTTTGCCAAAAAAAAATCATAACAAAAAACAACAACAAAATAAAAACTGAAAGCATTGCATCCATGGAAATGAATAACGACTGGAAGCAAAGCTGGAGCAGCTGAAATTGGGAAAATGGCAAAAAGTATGTAATTTTATGTCCCAGACAAAGAACTCGCTGACAAGGTGTAGAGAACCAAACTCCTCCTCCAAACTAAATATAGTGAAGTTTGCGAGGTACAATGTGTGGCAGAAAGTATACAAATGCATCTAGACTGAAACTGCAAAGGTCAAACTTGTTCATCCACGAGGACCTCACACGGAAAGGAGCACATTTGTCCCCAAAGCATGGAATTGTGACAAGGTCAAAAAACCTGGACCAATGATGGACGCATCTCTGTCTCGACCAAGACTGGCAAAAAGGTAAAGATCAGAATTAACAGAGACCTTGAGGAACTGCAAAAACTATTGATGGAATAGCAAAATATGTTTCTATTTCAATATTTCAATCTATGGGTCTTAAAATACCCATGTATTTCGTTGTGGGAAATCCATGATAAAAAACTTCGTCTTTGGACTTTGTGAAAATATAATACACTGGTTTGATAGCTTTTGTAGTCAGAGCGAGCAATTAATGATTATCAATGAAAATGACTCACAGGAAAGCGAGGTCATCTCTAGTGTCCTACAAGGTAGAATTTTGGCATCTTTTTTATTTATCGTGTACATGAACGACCTGCCTAGTGTCATTCTAAATTGTCAAGGAGTAATACATACGGTTGACACGTAATATATGCATACTTTGCATCTGATAATCTCACTGAGCTTGAGAAAGTTGTAAACACCAACTTCATATTTTAGAGCAATACACTGCATGTAACTGGGTCCCACCGAACAAACTTATGCTAAATGTTGATAAATGTCACTTTGTTATTAGGTTCAAAAAGCACTTGAAAAAAGTTTGGGGATGTTAACATTAAAATCAGCAATACCTCTCTTGAAAAAGTTAATTGGTGCAAGTACCCCGCAGTTACTAGAAACTAAAACTTACATGGAAACATCATGTCAATAATGTAAAAAGAACAGTTTTATGCAACCTTCATGTTTTAAAGAGGCCAACACATTTTCCTTGACCCACATTGTAGCTACAGCATTGACTCTTTATAACACAATGGTCTGATCCCACTTTAATCATTGCAGCACAATATGGAAGAAACCAATAATTCTAACCTTGTAATCTTGCAATCCTTGTCATCCCTAGGTTTCACACAAAGTGGGGGGAATGCACTTTTACTTACACCACATCTTCTTTATGGAACTCACTCACTCAATTCATTAAGAATAGTAATTCTGTTGAAGTATTTAAGAATAATCTTAAGAATTATTTGCTTAATTTTACTTATTATAATTGATCATCATTATTTCATATGTCCTGTAGGCCTACTATTTCACTTTGTCATTTTATTTCTTTCTTTGTACCTGTATGTAATTTTCATCTTGCACTTATGGTTGCATTGAGAGCATTAATTATTAGATAGATTTGGTGCCTTATAAGTCCTATCTTATCATCATTATTATTATAATTATTATCATTATCATCATCATTATTATCATTATTATTACTACTATTATTATCATTATTATTATCATTATTACTATTATTATTATCATTATTATTATTATTAGCATCATTATCATTATTATCATTATCATCATCGTCATCATTATTATTATTATCATTATTATCATTATTATTAGTAGTAGTAGTAGTATCATTATCATTATTATCATTATCATCATCATCATTATTAACATTATTATAGATCATTATTATAATTACTCCTTCACTGAGTTGTCAGCCTGGTCTCGAAGAAAGAAGACCTCTACAAGATGGTTAAACTGAACTCGCATCAAGAAACATTTATGTGTCATGCAGGAACAGCTGGACCTCATGCAGATAGAGGTGCAGCTGCATCGCATGAGATGGAGAGAACAGAAGAGGAGGGTCAGAAAATCATGGACCTGGGCTTGGCCGAGTCCCAAGAGACGCCGTCGCTTTGGCTTATACGACCAGCTCATGGTGGAGTTACGACAGAAGAATGAGGGACCATTCGTGAATTTCATGCGAATGCCCCAACCTGGTTGGCACTGCTAAGACATTTCTACTTTCACAAATCATTTACGCCATTGCTCTCTAAAATACCATAATGCTTGCTATATGTCATACGCCACTTAATCCAAGAAAGAAATGATGGTTTCTCCATCCACTCAACCAGTACTACCCAGGCTCGCACCTCGTAGGCAACTCCCACGCAGTTGTGTTCGCGTACATATAGGCACATATGAGACACTATTATAGTGCTTGATGTGATATCGATAAAGAAGGAGGTAATGCAAATTCCTAAATGCATGTCATACTCTGGGTTCGTTGACTGCAGTAACTTCATGCCAACAAGTGAAGACCACCTAGCCACAGAAGCACTGGTGTTTATGGTGGTAGGTCTTACTGGACACTGGAAATATCCAGCGGCATAATTGTCTCGTGAACCATTTGATTGGAAACATCCAGGCTGAGATCATCAAGAATGTGATTAGTGCCTTGACCAATTTAGGCATGTAAGTTCATGGTGTTTGTTGAGATGGCTCATATGCCAATCAAGCTACAGTGGCTAGTCTAAGATGTGTATTGGATCCAGTAACCATTAGCGCAAGCTTCAAGCATCCTCAAGAAGAGCAAGTGCATTTCATCTTTGACGCTTGTCACTTGATTAAGTTGGTTAGGAATTGCTTCGCTACCTTGGGGGTGGCGTACCATGAAAGGAACATAATATCATGAGAGTACACTGAAAAGCTGCAGAATTACAAGAAACAGACAGTCTTCACCTAGCCAACAAGTTGATGATTAAGCATGTCAAATGGCAGCAATATAACATGAACGTGAAGCTTGCAATCCAGGTACTAAGCACCTTTGTAACTGATGCCATTGATTTTTGCTGGGAGGACCGACATTATCCTGACTTTGCAGGGAGTGAGTCTACCACAGATTTCATCATCAGGATGGATTTAAAGCTGTTTGACCTGGTGAACTCTAGGAACAATGCTGAAAATAGTGTAAGAAAAATAATTCAATGCTGAGAATTATGAAAGCCGAGAAGACTGGCTTCTGGAGACCAAAGAGTACATTGTGAAACTGAAAGACACAACAGGAACAACCCCTCTGCTATGGCAAAGAGAAAGACTGCATGGGCAGACTTCTTGGCGACCATTGAGTTAGTGCCCAGTATAAAAAAAGAAAAAGAAAAAAAAAGAAGAAACTTCTGGGTGGCCATCATTGTTTCAGGTATTTTCTTACTTACAAAATGTCCTAAGATCATCAATCAACCTTTTGACAATATAATGAAACAGCACATACGGACAATTATTCATGTGGCAATATTACAAGAAAACATAATGAGGCATGGTCAAACAATTTAGTGTTCAGAAGCCAAATAAAAATGTTTACATTCTTTAGAGGTCCAGACTTGCAACCTTTAATTTTTTCATCACTCATCTGAGCAGCAGTTAGGGATGTACCTCGTCTTGTCAGATATGACCCACATGGACTAACTCTCTTCCTCCTATCTGAAATTCCAGCACAAGCCAACTGACTTTGCAGCAGTGAAGATGACACCAAGTGTCAGGGATTGGATTGACACATATGAACACATCACTTGCATCAATCTGACCTGCTGTGTTGAAGCTCGAGTTCATGCACCTGTTTGGGAGATAACACCAGCATACCAGCACCAGCACCACACTTGAAATCATTCCATGACCCCTGTATGACCTTCAACACCTTGGTTGCTCCTCCTGTATTCCCTGGATGACCTGCTCAGCCTGGGCGTGGCTCACACTGTGGACATCCATGTAGATCTTGGCCATGGCCTCTGGTAGGAGAACCTTGGAGATGTAGTCCATGTACTGGGGTCAATGTTTGGAGAGAGATAGAGAGAAAATAGGGGTAGAAATGTCACTATTAAAGAGAATGATGTCTATAATGACCATAATACTATTGGTTATTTGTACAGCGCACAGGTCCACCTTTCGATGGTCATGGCACTTTGCTACACACAATTAACTACACATGACATGACACATAGCAAAGAGAGGAGCAACTGAATAACTAGAAATACATGTAGGGTATGGATGATCAATGGTTGAATAGGTATTCATAGAATTCTACTGTAAAGCAAGATATTTGTGCAGCATGAAATTTTTCACAAAAATTGGAGACAATGGCCTATTTTGTGGCTCGAAATGTTTTGTGAATTGCCACTGGAATCCAATGCATATACTTGTAGTGTAGACAAGAACTTTCACACATGCATTCTAATTTTGCCAATCTTGGCTCTTGCAAAATTAAAATGCATGCAAACATTTCTGGTCTTACAGTATCTAAATCTCTCTGTTATAATTTTCACATAAACTGCTGTTACCTTTTCTGTCTTCTTCAAGGAGGGTTAATGAACACTTATATAAGACACGCTCAACAATGCCATCAATGAAGGAGTGAACATGCATTCCTTTTTGTACAACATGCACTCTGTAAAGTTATTACGCGGCATACTCGCAGATCAATTAAAGGCTGTACACCAAGTGCCAGTGACAAGAGCGGCACCTGTCATTGACGTCGTCTCACAAACTGCTTAAAAGGTACACTCTGCTGGGATGATTGGAATATGTCCTGTCGTGTATTCACACGATAATGGTTAAACGTGTGTTTGTTTTGAGTGAGATTCGGCAGTGAAAATACACGAAAACATAAAACAAAAATGTCAGCCAGTCGATGTTTGAATGACAGAGAATCTGGATAATCGATGGCCGGATAATTGAGGTCCTACTGTACCTTAAAATGTCTCTTGCAGTATATTTTGACCAGTTCCCCCATGACTGCATCCATCTGCTCATCTCGGAATGGTCCAAGCCTCACTTGGTGTTTAAGCGCCACTGTCGTACCATGGTTAAACAAATTCAGCATACACATGAAAATGGGAGAGATGTATATCTGTTTTTCCATTCCACACCATACAAGAGCATAAAAATGCTTGCTTTATAAAAGAATGATGATCAATGTGGCTAGGTGGACTTTGCCACATTACATACATGTATTTTGAGGTATGTTCTGAACTGCACTTTCAAATATTTTGCAAATAAAAGACTCACTTCAATACTCAACACCACTCTGTCTACTTTTTATTGTATACGGATCCAGCTGAGAATACACAAAATATTTTTATGTGATTGTATACAATGTAAAATTATATACTTTTACCCTTGGTTTCAGACCTTACGTCACATTTTCAGCTCAAAATAACAATTTAGAAATTGCGCTATTAGACATCAGTTTGGACTGTACATTGTTGTTGTTGTTTTCTTGAAGGTGCGGCATATTTAACTTCATGAGTTATTGCACAATCTGTGTAAAGTGCTGAATTCATCCATTCTCTTTGACCCCTGACCTTTCCCAGATTGTATTTCCCCAAACCTAATCAGTGGATAAAGTCCCGATGCCTATCAGCATCTAGTATAAATTACCATTTGTTGATCTTAATTAACAAAGCTTCTTAGTGATACAGGAACACAGCTGCAAAACTTTTTTTTTTTTTCTTCAGTTCACATAAGCATGCAGGGATGCCAACCATGTAAACAGCAGTGCTGTACTCTGAGAGCTGGAAAGGCATACAGTATATTGGGTCACAAAAGCTGCACATTTTTGGGAAACAAAAAGTACAAAATACTGAGAATAAAAAAAAAAACAGAACAGTTGGCATCACTAAGCATACAGCCTTAGAAATGAACATAATTAACTCACTTCTGTCAGAGGGCTTTTTCTTGTACAGCTGATGTCTCTCACAGGATATCTATAAACAAGAGAAAGGTCATGGAAAATGTAACATGTAAATACTGTTCAACTACTCTGATGCAATTCAACACATTTCAACCCACTCAATCCGCATTTATATTTAGGCTATGGTTTCCCGTGAAGTGACTATGGCTTGGCTAAATATGGAATGCGTTGCACATCATGTATTACCTCTGGGCGTGGCTCACCTTGCCAGTGAAGATGCGTCTGAGATACAGCTTGTTCCTGAGAGTGAGACTTGCGATGTCATCTTCAGTCAGCTCTCTCACATACCTATTTGGTTGGCAAATATAAAAGGGGAATCTGCTCCCTGAAACTCCTTTATTAGCATATGCAACTACTATATAAAACATGGCATTCTAAATATGGTGGTTGTCAAAAGATGAAATAATTTATTAAACAAGTCTACAAGGAAGGGACTACTTATTGCTACATGAACAAACTAATCAAGTACATATTATTTGAATTGATTGAGTCATTTGATGAATGAATAATCAAATCAACTTAGCAATTTATCTGATGCACATGCAAAGTGTAATGCAGTAAATGCTGTGAAGTCTTGTCATTCTAGAAACCTGATGAAAGTGTACTTGAAGGAATGTAAAAACCACAAAGAATACCGGTACAGTGACCAGAGTACATTGTTTGTTACCTCACCATACACTATAGGTAAAAAGCCGAAGTCATTACAGGTTAATGATACAGATAATCGTGATAGTAATAATCACATACTGTAGAAAATTGCTTTGAAATTATTTTCTTCTAGAAACTTAGCCACCAAACTGTAATCTCCTTTGAAAGGAGTCACTACACAACATGATGTCAACGCAGAAAAATTTTCATTTACTCATTATGGGAATCATTTATACCTTTTATCACCAAACATGGTTTCAAACCAGCTGCCACTGTCTGCATGGTCACCCCCTTGGCTGAGATCAATGACATCATCCTCAGGGTTGCTCCCATTTCCTTTCTTAGGACTCTCTTTGCCTCCAGTGCTGCTGCCCTGATCTTTCTTCACCCCATCCTCATCAACTCCCGTGTCAATTTCTTCTCCATCGCTGCTGTCATCCCCTGGAATGTAAAACGGCATCTCGTCTTCTGTTTGTTTCTGGCATTTGGATGATCTGCCAGATTCCTTCTGTTCTAGGTCTGCACATATCCCATCAATATCTCTTTTCTTCCTCTTTGTCCCTCTCAGGCACATATCTTGTGTCTTCATCCCATCAGTGTCATTATGGGTACTACCTTCACTACAGTTTTCTGAGAGTATTTCATTTTGTTTCTGTGGTGTTGTGCTCTTATTAGTACTTACTAGATCCAATTCACCCTGATCCATCTTTTGAGTCTTTTTGTTCTCAGCGTTGGCTCTGAGGGTGGTAGTATTTACTGACTGCAGTGTTTGCTGAGACCATCCTCCCGCACTGCTGGTTGGCAGCGCATCCTGCACCTTTCTGTGAGACAGTGCCAACTTGCTCTGCTTAAATCTCTTGGGTAGCGTCCGAAGAGCGCGTGTATGGGCAAATTCTGGCTCGTCAACTACACACATCTCCTGACGGTCACTGGCATGAGATCTACCAGATGTCATCGAATGAGAGGTTTGATCTTCCTTGAGACTGCCAGGTACAGCCTTAGAATGTAAAACAGGAGCGGTCATGTGCTCAACTCCATGGGGCACCCTGCCATTTGGCACGCTATCTTGAAGGAAGCTGACTGCCACCAGGTCGTCATCTGAAGAAGAGCTGGAAATGGCTGCAGACGTCCCTCTCGGCAACAAAGAATCCCTTTTCATGGAGAGGTCATCACAGATTCCTTGAGCTTGTTTACTGCTGGTCCTTGTTCCAACTTCTGGTGAAGCAAACTCTTTATGACCATTACCAGCAGATCTTGATTGCAATCCCTGACAATCGCTAAGCCTGACCGAGCAGTTAACAACTCCCTTGATGGCTTCTGGAGGGAGACCAGCATCCATCCCTATCTCGGCAGCCGGCACTGCTTCCCTTCTGGCTGATTCTGCAGCAGTCTTGTACACGCAATGAGAGGTCTGTTCCACTCCAGAGTCTTCTGATTCCCCAAGAATTGGATTGCGCTTCACAGATTCTGTGGACTGTTGGTCACTTTTTGTCTGCTTCTTCAGAGAAAGCTTACTCCTCACTCTTCCCCTCTGTTTCAAACGAGGACTGGCACGACAAACTCCTATCACTGCACTTCGAGTGTTTGTCATATCTCCCAAAGCATCTGGAGGCAACATCTTATTGTCAGCACTATCATCACGTTCCTTCTTTCCACACACAGTTTGCCCATTAGTCTGGGTAAGGGTAACTTGAACTTCCTCTGAAGGAGTGCAATCTCCACCGTTTGAGTTTATTTTGTCAGAAGAAGTGCGCCTAAATCTTTTGGGTGTTCTTGATCTTTGACGATTATCGCCCACTTTGCTACTTTCCATTGATTGGACAGATTCTGTATCATTTTTGAGGGTGGGATCCCTTTGTTGGGTTGATTGCTCCAATTTCCTTGTACTTGTGGTATTGCACTGCCTTCGAACATTAGCCCTCTTGCATACTCTGACATCCAGATCATCCCACGAGTCATCAGCTGACCGAACTTCCCCAGTGTTTTTGGGTAGTGTACTACATCCATCAGAGCTGCTTCCAACACTGACCGCTGACTTCATTTGTACAGTGGATGGCCCCGACTCTGATTGGGATCCTTGTAGCTCCGGGTGTGGATGTGTGCCTTCAAGCTGCAGAGGACCGTGAAAAAACTCTTCTCCTTCAAGTTGAGCTCTCTGATTTGCTGCACTACTAGTTCCTGCGTTCTTCATCCCACTGACACTATATGAAGTGTATACAGAATGCAAATCAAGGAATCAATATGAACTTCATTTCTGAACATGCTCTATATGTCCACAAAAATAAATGTCTGGAGAACCAAGAATATAACATTGAACAAAGACAGCAATATCACAGAACACATATCTCAGAGCTGAAGAAATTCTTTTGCAAAATCTTCCAATATTTAGAACACGTCACATGAATTTGGCATTTGACATTGTATCAAAATGTGCCCGAGGAAATGCGTGAGTAATTAATGCATTTCCTACCATGAGTACTTTCCTTCACGTCAACTGAACATCACACAAAGCATCCTCCAATGGCACCTGATGTTAAACACAAATTTTCACTCTACAAAATGATGAAATACAGCATCTTTACAAAATGTTTCATTTAAAAAAAAAAGTTTCCTGGAATAAGCTATATTAACACACAAATGTTGTTTTGGGCACAATATGCTCACATTCTCTTCAATTTGGAGTGCTTTCGGACTGCAGAATCTGTACACTGGAATACATCATGCTCTTCAGCATTCTTTTGGGCAAAGTAACTGCTGATTCCCAGGCTCTTGGATTGGGGAGTGTTGCCCATCGACTTTCGCAGCTGGCTGGTCACCGCACCAGCACTCCCAGCTTGATGATTGCACACGAAAACAACAAGCTTCCTTGGGAAGAGACGGGCATAGCTAAAACCACCACCTGAATGGAAATGCAGATGTGAAAAGTGCTCAATGTTAAGAAGTATTAAAGGTTAAAGTTGATAAGTAAAACTGCAGCATATGTGGCAACACAGAAACTTTCTAGTCTTTTTAAAATTGTTCGGTATATTTCTTTGGAGTGATAATCAATTCGCTTTACATGACACCTACTATCTTGAGAATTGTAATGACTTTGCTCCTCTCACAAGTCATTCAAATTTTTACTTCAGGCAACCAGCAATGAAAATGTGTATTTCTAACTATTAAACTTACAAGCCAACCATGATAAACAACCTGCACCACCTAAAAAAAGAAATGAATAAAAAAAAAATGCAACAACATTTTGAGTACCGGTAAGTGCTTTGTATATACAATGTATTTACATAACTGGTAATAGGTACTGTAGGTAGTTGCTTTCACTGTATGAAAAGAGATGCATCCATCCACAAAAACAAAACAAATCTACAAAACCCATAACCAAATGAAGCAAAAAATATAAAATGTAATCTGGGCAACAAAACAGTACAGAATTGCTTTTTCTGCATACCACCAAATATAGTTTAAACTGCTCTTATTGACCTTTCCTACACACATCATCTTCTGCTAGGCAGCCTCAAGGTTAAATCTGTTAAATCTAGTGGATCATTGGTCTAATTTGGCAAAATATCATGAAAGTTTCAATAAAACAAATGCAGAAAAGTGGTTATTATAATTATAATTATGACAAATGCATTTGTACTTGAAATAAATAATAGATATCATTAACAATCAACTGAACAAGGTACATAGTTGGATGGTGATGTGCCTCTTCAGTTGAATAAACAGGGGGACATTTTAATTTCACTGGATTTGCTAGGCTACCTCCATATCTTGACCCGTCCTCCCTCCAGACTGGTGATCCAATCTCACTTGGCAGCACACACGATCGGTAGTGTATGTTGGAGTTGGTAAAGTAGTAACCAATCTTTACTGATTGGCCTGTATATGAACAGGAAAAAAACAACAACAAAACAAAACACCATTTTGAGGCATCTTACACAAAGGCATCAAAGACTCCATGAAATTAACCTACATCAATCTTTTTCTATCTAAAGAAACATGATTTTCCATGAGTGGTTAATTGGTACCTGTTCATTTTCCTGATTCATCTGTCAAATGAAATGCAAATTGCAATCTTTCAAAGACAAACCTTTTACATCTAAAGCTATCGTAACTCAAACGTAAATTGTATGTGTATGTGTATGTGTATGTCATATTGATGTTTTGTCACTGTGTAAACTACCTTAATTCTGTCTGTGGGTGTCTTTTAAACCATTAATGAATAAAACAAAATAGAATAAAAAATAAAAATGCTTACTTCTCTACCTGTCTTATTAATCCTACCTCATAACAAATCCCCAGGTGTATTTGGAAATCACTTCAAGATGCCATGCTCCAAATAGAGAGAACTATACAGTACTTGTATTGTATTTTGATAAGAGGTACCCGTACACAAGCAAACAAAAAAAGTCTACGGTATTTCTTGCTGTTGCTCCATCTATTAATAATATTCCATTCACCTACTCACCTGTTAGAATGGTGGAGTCTTCTTTCTCCTTCTGTTTCTTTGGATCAGCCTTTTCTGTCTTGTCTCTCCTACGTCTCTTGAGTTGTTCGTAGTAGGACACAACTTTCACTTTGATTGGGTCTCTCAGAAGGATGACAATTTCCTACAAAAATATCAATTGAACACAGTACTGTGCTGCTAAAGATCAGCAGTATGAAGAATGGAAAATAAGTGAAAAATGTAAAAGGAATATTTTTCATTTAGTAGTTATATTGAGTAAAAATTGGATATTCACCTTTATGCACTAGTTTCAAGAATGTCATATTTTATCGCAAAATCTA
This sequence comes from Diadema antillarum, assembly GCF_040938485.1. Lineage (NCBI taxonomy): Eukaryota > Metazoa > Echinodermata > Echinoidea > Diadematoida > Diadematidae > Diadema > Diadema antillarum. The sequence continues at coordinate 519,939 of NW_027271072.1, read as the reverse complement.
AGGATGCATTTCACCAGTGGAACCAAGTAGATGTAGTATTGACAAGCATTGCTTTTAGTACGTATATTCGAATTTCATAGCTCCTCTCATAATGGACTTCATGTTTCGGTTCCAGAATTCATTCAAAAATGTGCTTTGTGTTACTGCAATGCAACAGCTCACCTGCAGGTGTCTATCTCCGAACCAAGTTTCATCCGGATGCCCTTCATCTCGAATAATGTGCAATTCAGTCAGCAGCTGACAGTTTTCACTCACCTAGCCAGTGAATAAGAAAAAAAAAATGAATCATTAATATGAATTATCTCTCTGGCATTACAATCTATCTTCCTTATATCTCCCATTGTGTCTACATTATGTTGTGGTCATTACTCTTAATCTTAAATGGAGCTTTTGACCATGATGACCTTCTTCCCCATAAAGTACTGACCTCTGGGCAAGGAAGAGTATCTACCAGTATTTTCATACTTTATCCAGTGCTGAATCTAGTGTGTCATGCTGCACTGCTTGATCCTGTTTGGTTACAGGTGTATGTAGTTGTATAAAAGTTATAAAAGATAAAGAGTGCTCCTTGTGTATGTAAAGTTAGCTTCCTTTCCAACTAGGTTTGATGCAGTGTCATCCAAACCACCTGCCTCATAAACTGTTCAGGTCTAGGGAAGTGGCTGTCAAAATGGTAGGGAGCTGGTTCCAATAGAATATGACACTTGGAAAGAAGGAGTTTTCAAACTCAGCCAGAGTTCCTGCAGCTTTGTCAATTATGCAATGTCTCCATTGGTTTTGCATGATTGCTGCAGAACTTGGCCTGAACATATTGTGCTAGCTCTGTATCTATCTCATCATGCTCATTACGACATTAGACAGAAAAATCCCTCTGCCTGTAGGATTTTTATCTCTCTCTTTTTTTTTTCACTTCTACAGCCCTCAACCATAGACAAAAGGGGATTCCTTGAGGCCAGACATAGTCTCCGCTGAACATATCCCCGACAAGATACAGACTGCTCTTTCGGTCAACATGCTCATCTGCTACATTGTACAATCTTCAACTGGCAGGTGATGAGGAATTTCATCAGACCCAATAGGTGCGGATAGTAGAATTTTCAGTCTCGTACGGGGTAGTTCCGCGCATAAAATCCAACTTAAATACTTGAATTTGCTCAAATTTGAATACATACAGATGTAGTTCAGTTGTACGTTGACAACATGCGTCGTGGAACATTTGGTTCCTCAAATAGTCCCTTTCTGTCCAAATTTATGATTTTTGTTGATTCGGTTAAGTAGAATCTGTGAGAACGACACCTGTCGACACTGCGCGACATCGTGTGGCGCCTGGTCGCTCGATGCTGGGCACATTTCACCCAAACACATTTGCTCGCCACAACACAGTGAAAGGGCCTTGTCAAAGGCGAAAATCATCACAACTTTATACATATTCATATCGCCAATGCGCAAAGGTTGTTTTGAAAATGAAGGAATGGGGGAATTTTATTCTAGATCTATATGGAGATGTAACAAGTTACTCAGAGAAAAACACCTTTTTGACAGGTAGACACTATGACAATTAGGTAAGAAACATATGCATTGACCATTGTATAAAAACTAAGCCTTTTGCTGGTGAAAGAGGGCACTTTTAGACTTAGAGGTGCGTAAATTTCTGTTTCTGTTTTCATCGTACAGAGACACCACTCTGCTGCTAACTCAGGGAGGGTATTCCCACGGGACACAGTCGGTGTAACCCCGGCGCGGGGCGCTGTAACGGTACGTATATGGGGTCGCTGCTGCGGTTAGGCACAGTGATAACTCACTGTGACTGTGTGCAGCTGTGTAACGTCAAATTACAACGGAGCGCCCCGGGGTTACTTACCTACAGACCTACGCTATATGCTTTTTGTTTAATTGGATGGATTTAATTGACGAAGCTGCTTCGCAGACAAAATCGTATTTGATAAAACACATTATCAACTAATTTAGTGACCCGTTAACCGTTTACTGCGTTGTCTTCACAATCACAGACTTTCGCCCCACACGCAGAATGCAAAGAATGGGACTGAAGGCGCGAGAACGGAGAACAGAATACTCAATATTTGCTCTATAGGCAGTAAATGCAGAATGATATGGCAATTTCAATACAAACAAAACCCAGAATTGCCAAAACTGAATCCAACCACATACCCGAAGAAAGTGTAGCTGTTTCTGATGCTTCGGAGCCAGCATTATGATATATATACTTGTTCAACAGCCCGAGCTCGAGGAGGGTACGTAGAGCAGGCGCCAGTGCCGTAGAGTCTGTCCAAAACTTACCAGCGTAAAGTGCGCTTATAGTTTTGGTACAAGTACTATAATTATCTTTTGGTTAGCGTGTACGCGCATGCGTCCCAAAGGCACGGTGTTGCTTGACTTTTAGAGAGAGAGGGAGAGAGAGAAAGGGGGTAGGTTGGGGGAGGGACATTCTTTCATTCCAACCATGTTGAACGAAGCAAACAATCAATCATTTCTACACATTCAAATAGACACAAGCACACAGGTATACCGTATAAATAATAGGGAAGCTGTCTAAAGGACATAATTCCTGAATATATGATAAATTATTGCTGTAAAAATAAAAGATGAATTGTAAGTCGTATCGTAAACTTTCACTAGACTGTATGCTATTCCTATATTGTATTTAGCAAGTTGTCCAGGGAACAAAATATTGTATATAACAACATGATAATATAAATATACAATTCTAGCTGCGCACAGAGGATAGACGAATTCCACAGTTATTAATGTTTTGCACGTAAATAATAATCAATTACCATCCTGTTTATGTTTAATCCCATATATGTATGAAACTGACATAAAGGTCTACTAATATGTAATTTAAAAGGAATACGTTCTCATACAAATACATTCTCATACAAATACGTGAATTGTTGTGCACGTTCTCATACTAATGCGTTGTTTGCCTCTAACAAGCTCTTAAAAATTAAAGATCTGTATTTGTAAAATTTAGGGCAATCTATGTACAAGTATAGCAACAATTAATTTAACAAATTATTGGAATTCTTTGAATCATGATACACAAAAAAAAAAACCGCCCCATCTTCCAAAAACCTAATCCACCAAGTGGAAATGGTCCAGAGAAGAGCTGCGTGATTCACTTTAAATCGCGACCATAACACCTCAAGTGTCACCAAAATGCTACAAGAACTTGATTGGACCACTCTGGAACAACGCAGAAAAAAATGACAGGCTAATTATGATGTACAAAATACACAATAATCTTACTCCTCTTTCAGCACAGGACTATATTATTAAACAGGCTACTCAGTTGACGAGAACCTCGCAACCACACTCCTATCAGGTACCATACTCGAGAACTGAATCGCATCGCCATTATTCGTTCTTTCCAAGAACTGTAAGGAACTGGAATTCCCTGTCGTCAGAAATTGTTTCAGCGCCATCTGTGGGATCATTTCGAAACCGTCTAACGGTTGATCACAGTGGCTAGTTATTTTCGTCAAATTTTATATATGCTTGTAAATATCTGTAAATAAATTGTATTATAATGTAAATAGCACAGTCTGCAAGAATTTTCAGTCTATTGAAGGAGGCAGACTTAATCGGAAGAAAAAGAAGAAGAAGAAGAAGAAAGTCCTTTCTATTGCAATCGTATGACTTTACAGTACTGAACTAGCCATTTGGCCTTCTTTCTCACATACTGACTTATTCACTTTTCCTACTCTTTGAAGAATTAATTGTAATCTTTTGGATGTTTGTTGTCATCAGCTATGTGATTGCCCAAAGCGTCCAAGAGTTGAATTTCCTTCTGTTACTCCTGTTCATACGTCCCTCTATTTCCTTGTTTTTCTCTTTTCAGGGGTTACAATATCACTTTTTCTCCACAACTATCCTCTGTTTCTCTTGACATGCTTCTGCCGAAGATCGCAGTCTCCGTTGTGTTCTTTTTTCTTTCTTTTTTTTGCTATTTTTTCCTTTTGTTTGATAGTCTTGTCCATTCCGTTTTGTCCCGTACAGCCTTTTCTTCAGTAGTTGTTTTGTTGTCTAGTCTTGTTTCATGTTTGTTCGCGTTTGTTAGTCTTGTCCATTCCGTTTTTGTCCCGAACAGCCTTTTCTTCAGTAGTTGTTTTGTTGTCTAGTCTTGTTTCATGTTTGTTCGCGTCTATGAAAGTAAGTATTTATCTGTGAATCTAATTCTCAGTGAGCTTCCAGACTTCTTCCTCTTCTTCTTTTTTTTTGTATTTATGATGCTTCAATTAATCTTCCCATCGATGTTCTTTTCCAGAGGGGCCCACATTCTACAAGCTCTGTCTTTTTAGTGGGTCTCTCCATTTTTCGCACTCTAAGAAAGGTTATACATGTACTTCATTTCGACCACTTCTGTTTCTTTTTTACTACAATGTATAATTACTGTCAGGTCCTCAATTATTGTACAGTCTTTTCATTACACAATGTTCTGTTTACCTTATTCTCTGTTATCAAAGGAAGTGAAACATGCATGTTTTGTCATCGGTATTAAGGTTTGTAAAATGATCTAAAATTGTTTAAAAACAATATTTTAAAAAGACATGTAATTGAACGAAAGCACAAGTACCTGCATAACATAATATGAGGGATATCCTCAGTGACATAATGTCCTAATGACGTTGTTAAGACATTGTTAAGAGAACAATATGGCGGAAGTCTATACCAGTCGCCATTATCTTGTATAGGACATTTTCATTAGTTTTTTTTTTTTACTTACTTCATATCTATTCAATGATCATGGCAATATAGTTCTAATTTGGTGCGGATGCCACCGAGGATATCCCTCATAACGTAATCCAGGTACTGTCTTGTGCTTAGTTCAATTTCAGATCTTTCTCTTTAAATTATTTTTAAACAATTTGAGATAATTTTACATACCTTAATACGCACTTATCGATGACGTTGTCATTTTGTACATTGTACATAGGTGTATTCCTTTTGAATTACCAGTAGGCCTTCATGCCAGTTTCATACATATAGGAGTAAATAGGATGGTAATTGATGGTTATGTACGTGCGAATTGTGGAATTCGTCTATCGTCTGTGCACAGCTAGAATTGTAAATTTATATATCATTTTGTTATACAACAATCTTGTTACCTGGACAACGTGCTAAATACAATATATAGCATACAGTCTGGTGACAGATAATGACACCGCTCACTGTAACTTCTTTTTTTTTACAGTAATTTATCATAATATTCCTATAAAGGAATTATGCCTATTATTTATCATGTTTATGTACCTCTGTGTTTGTGTCTACTTGAATGTGTAAGAATGATTGCCATGATAGTTGGCTTTGTTCAACATGGTTGGAATGAAAGAATGTCCCCCCCCCCCCCCCCCCAACCTAACCCCTTTCTCTCTCTCCCTCTCTGAGAAAAACAAAAGTCAAGCATTGCAGACAGTGGGTGATTTCAAGTTCGGTGCTAGCGTTAGTGCTAGTGCTATCTCAGCACTAACACCGGCGATAAAACCGAACTTGAAATCACGTCGGTGTTGGGAGTTGACCTCAAAATTATGACGTATTTCCGGTAGTTGGTGCTGGGCTCACCGAACTAAAACATAGTGGAATGCGTGTCCCTATTCCCAACATACACGAGACCGTGCAGCCAAATTTACCGTGTTGCGTCGCCATCTTGTTAGGTCAATTTTTCCTTATATGGAGTGCACGCTTAGGCGCGGTCAGACTGGGCCACTGGTACGCGCGCAAGCAAGAGTACGCCGTCCAGTGGCTAGTGATTATGACGTAACAATGCACGTTTGTACATGACAATGGCCTTGCGTTTCGGATACATAGCCCGCAAACAGATCGAGAAGTTTGGCGGAAAGTTACGTGGAAAGTTTGCGGTCACACTGGCAAAACTTCGAGTTAAACTTCTCGATCTTTTGCCAGTCTGACAAAGTCGATAAAAAGGGTCCAGAGCTCGACGAAATCATGTGTGCACGGGCGCTGTGTGTAGGCTGCATGGCGGCTATGCGGAGGACTCACATTAGTTCTTTTAACATGTTTGCGGCGTTTTTTTTTTTCTTGCTGTTGAATTTCTAGATTGCTTTATTAAACCTAGAATTACATATTCACCGTAAATAAATCAAGTTTCTTCATTAATAAGCACTTTAATTTAGGCATAATCCTCGCCACTAAAAGAAGTTAGGCCCAGAGTTTCAGTTGCTCATCAAAAGCAGGCAAGATCCTGCGTCTGTCTTATTGCTTCATATCATCAGTGCTTCCACTTTTCAAGGTCAGTCCTCCTGAAATCAACACTAAAAACTCCTGGAATTTACAAGAATATCCTGGAATTTTTCAAACAGGCTACAAATACATGATTAATTGTGAGCTGGGGGAGAGGGTCAATGCATGATACTCAATGATATGTGAGAGAGCGAGCTGATTTGTGTGTGTGTGTGTGTGTGTGTGAAAATTTGCCATCAAAATAGACTCAACCTTAAGTTAAGGAAAATTGTTGATATAAATTTGTCATTTAAAATTTAAATAAATACAAACATTACGGTTTCGGGACCACGGTTTCATGGAATTTGAAACGCACCAAAATTTGGCAAAACGAACATTCATTTGGGGATTTGATCTTAAACATGGCATCATCAACATCATCACCATCGATCATCATCATAAATTTACACACTGTCAGTGTCACTGCCGTAGGCCCTAGCTCTATTTAGCTATGGAACCTGATTGGTGCCAGGTAAAAATGGCAGAGGTAAAAATGTCATAGTAAAATGGCAGAGGTAGAAATGGCAGAGGTAAAAATGGCAGAGGCAAAAATGGCAGAGGCAAAAATGGCAGAAGTAAAAATGGCAGAGGTAAAATGTCAGAAGTAATGAGAGCGATTTCGTCAGAGGTAAACGTATGAAGAGGTTTTGAATAATGACCTATAGCCAGAGCAAACTGTATTTATCAAATTATCAAATCCAAATTGCAGATATGAAGAATATTTATTGAATTATGTTTTAAAAAGATGACAGCACTCTCATTATTCTGATTTTGATTCAAGTGCAGTGGCGTAATCTGTCTGTTCAGAGGAATAATAAACCAGCTAAAAAAGAGCCTAGTATAGGCCTATGGGAAATTATCATTATCATTGTCATTATTATTATTATTACTAAAGGGGGTTTCAACAATGCTGCATAGCACTTAAACAGTATAATCCTATACGTTGTTTCGCCCAATGAAGTTATCACACACACAAACACACACACACACGCACGAACCCACTTTTGGTATAAACATATACTTCTATACGCAGATATACAACATTTACTCTCACATACACACTCTTACACAAACGAATTACGCTCACTTCCAGGCTAGTATATTGTCATTATTTTTCATTTTTTGAACTGTTTAGTGTAAAGAAGTGAAGGAGACATTGTCGAAGCGAACCGCTAATTTTTCACCTGTTCTATGTTATTTTCTCACATTCAGGTTTCGTAGGAGCCTATACTTTCTCACAAGGCCTGATCACGACATAATGTAGAAGTAAAAATACAAAACGCAAAAAACAAACTATAGCTAGATGTATCGGCAGACATCAGTAGGCTCTTGCAAAATATTTCATAACATCGTTCGAAGATTCAGGAGTGATCCCTGAGGTCACTCCAAGATGAGTGAAAATGAACATTTTCACTCAAAATTCACTCCAATTTCACTCTAAATTCACTCTTTTTTGTATTCACTCCTTTAAGAGTGAATATTTTCACTCGATTTTTTTTTTAGAGAGAGTATGTAGCACAGGAGTGTAGGAACATTAGTAGAGCATTTTGTGATACCCCTATAACATGGCTCGACACTAACTTTTTTGTTTGGTGGCCCGATGGGGCCACCAAAATCCTAAATTTCAAATTTTTGGTGGCCCGAGAGAAAAATTTGGTGTCCCGAAAAAACACAATAAAAAACATTAAAAGTCCTTTTTTTTTAATGAGTCAAATATTTAAGTTTTATAATAGTAAGAATTAGAAGTTGGACATATTTACTCGTAAATAAACTTCAACAAACTTGCAACACTCGCTCTCAGGCACTCATTCAGTCCTTTTCATCCATCCTTTAAACAAATTTAACTGCTAATTTCCGGCGCAAAAAGTTTCGAATTTATTGACGTACTTTTCAAAAAATTTTGGTGGCCCGAGGCGGGCCACCAAATTTGCCCTTTTTTGAAATTTGGTGGCCCGACTTTCATTTTTGGTGGCCCCGGGCCACCGGGCCACCGTTAGTGTCGAGCCCTGCCTATAAACATTTTCGTGTAATTAATGATTTGTTTAACCCCTAATTTGGGGGGGAAATGAGATGAGAAATTAGATAACCATCATGACCAAAGTGGGATTTACATGTGCTGCGGGGAGAAATGTAACACTATGCCCTATTAAATTTCTCCCAGTGATAACAAAAACAGTAAAAGATCCCTGCCAATTTTTCATACCTGCATGTCTGTTATCAAGCAATTTTATTTTCAGAAGTTTGCACACTTATTAAAATACCTATTAACATAGTATACGAGATCTAAGTTTGATATTTTACTGACAAGATATACCTGTAGAGCTGTATGGTAGTCAATATGTCCTTTTTCAGGTGTACCGAGGCTCATACTGATATAATTGGATTGTTGACTTGCCGACCATTTTTCAACTTATATACATGAGTTTATATTTCTCCCCGTGTCCCATTTCTCCCCGGTCTCCCCCGTGCTTTTCAGGAGAAGGCACGAAAAGCGCGTATTGCTAGATAGGTATCAGAAACATGAAGGAAAATAAAATCTCTGTCACTTTTACCTCGTCATCTTGCATTTCTACGACTAAATTTTTATCAATGACATTTTTATCTCTGGCATTTTGACCACTGACATTTCGACTACTGACAACTTCACCTTTGACATTTGTACCACTGTCTTAATTATTTACCTCTGCCATTATTACCTCTGACATTTTCACCTCTGCCATTTTTACCTCTGCCATTTTTACCACTGTCATTTTTATCTATGCCATTATTACACCGAATTGAACATACCTCCTTGATCATACCATATACCTCCCGTGTTACCAGTGTGTGGGCTATTGATGAGGAAGTGGGGGTGGGGTGCGCGATATGACGCGTGCATGAACAATCGAAAATGAGAGAGTGGTTGGATCCACATAGCGTGCACTCCATATAAGGAAAAATTGACCTATCAAAATGGCGGTAGTAGCAAGTTTTGGTGGCTGCGTATTTTCTGGGTGAACACGCATTCCACTATGTTTTAGTTCGGTGGCTGGGCTCGGTGTTGAATGTCGTCTGCTGAACCGAGCTCCGCCGTTTGTGTTAGCGATTTACGTGCTTTTTCGCCGTTGACTAACACTAGCCCCTAGGGATTATCATTTTCGTCATTTCAAGTTCGGTGCTGGTGTTAGCGTTGCCGTACGAGACTCTTATGTACGTCCATAAGTAGTTGCACGTTTTACGTGCAAAGTCTATGCTAATGCAGTGGTCGCCCACGTAACGTACACGAACACTCTCGACATGGCTTTCTAAATCCGAGCCTGGGAGCAAATTTAAGCTAGTTGTATTTAGGGGAGTGGATGAAATTTGTGGAATTTTAATCTGTCTTCCTCACTATGTCTCTAAAACTAAGCAATTTTGTCTACATCTTTTAATATTTTACTGTAATCACGCGCAATCACTTTTTTCGTCGCGCAATTACCGCGGAGCTCGCGGTGCTGTGATTCCAACACCTAGTGCTGGTGATCGATAATTTTGATCGGTATCGCCTCGTTAATCTGACCGTCGGTGTTGGAGCTCGATTTAACGCTGTTATTCGGGGGCTAGCACTAGCACTAGCACTAGCACCGAACTTGAAATCACCCAGTATGTCCCTTGCGCCTTTGGGACGCCTGCGCGTACACGCTAGTCCCCATAGAGATGTATACTAATAATATACTAGAGCGCGGACTGCGTGTGGCGCGTACGCAGTGTTCGTGTGCCGAGATGAAGAGGCCGCGCGCCATCTTTGTCCGGGCAAAAACAAGCATCGGTCCGGGCAGCGCAGTAGTGGTGGACACGTGAACACGTATACAACAAGCGCTCAAACACGTATTGCCTTTCAGCAAAAAGATGAGGGGGTCGGAGATGAGAGAAGGAAACAACTCAAAAATTAAGTTGCTAGCAATCTCTTATTATGAGTGGTAAAGAAAATGAAAAAAAAATCACTTTATTCTCAACGAGGTAATACTTTCAAGCCGACCAACACGACCATGGTCCATGCAATACAAAGGGTTCTCTTGGTCTCTAGACTGCCGGATGCCCCTTGTGATACAGTATACTGCGTCAATTTTTGTATTTTTTATTTTTTTTGCAGTTATATTTTTTTTTTCTGTATGAGGGGACTGCATTCTATAGTCCTATCTGTGTATACGAGTGTTTCATTGTATTTCTTTTTTTTTTTCTGGTGGTGGTGGAAATGAAATAAATCATTTTTATAAGTACGTGTAGGCATATTGGTTCCATGACATATTGATGTTCAAGCTCGAAATGCTAATGTTGAAGCTTACATAAGCCCTAACCCAAATCATAACACCCACGGTGACCCTAATCCTAATCCTCACCCTGCCTTTCTTACAAGAACCAAAAGCCCAATCAGACCCATGATGGTAATTCTACTTTCAGAAAGATATCAATGCCGGAGCATGTATGTCCTGTCACCAGGCATATATTACGTATTCTGAGCTTTTCTCACACTATCTTAGTGAAATTAACTGCTGGTATAGCAAAGGGTGGAGGAACGATTTTTTTTTTTTTTTTTTTTTTTTTTGGGGGGGGGGGGGCTCAAGGGCCAAATAGGGCACTTAGAAATGAGCACTTTTTTAACTTAAAAAGGGGAGTTTTTTTGTTTTTTTTTAATGGGGCAAATGTCCCCTCCCCCGTTCCGCCGACCTTGCATATAGTTATGTACTGTATTAGCTATCTATATTATAGTAGCAATAGATCGAGAATAGCTGAGGGAGGGCGGAGTGCCCCTGACGAATTTTGCAAGACCTTTTCTTTTCTTTTTCCTTCTTTTTTTTTTTTGCCTTGAATCAATCTGTTTAACACACACTATAAATGTAATTTTAGTTACTTGTGAAAGTAATCTCCGCTCCCCTTCTTTTCTCCTGTTTCTACATCCAAAAGCAGCACATGAACCAGGCATTTTGCAACATAGATCTATGCTACTTGAAGTAGAATTTGCGAATTTAAGAACATTTTTCGATTTCCAAACTCCGATGGAGACCTTGGCATAGATGCCAGCCTACTGCCGTTGCATCCCGTCGTGGATCTCCCTGCATGCTCCGTAGCGCTACACGTTATCGGTACGGTCGCTAGTCGAAATTTGCCCGGACCAAAATGGCGAACGCCTCCTTCTATCGGTCACAGGGATTTTACGGAGTCCGCCCTCTAGTGTTCTTAGTATACATCTCTATGCTAGTCCCCCAAGCGCACGCGCTAAAACTTAAAGCGCACTGTCCGCTGGGTAACGACATGGCGTCCAATTCATGAGTTGGTCAGACTCTCTTTATATACGGCACTGATGGAGACGATGTAGGCGCTCACAAAATGGGTGATTTCAAGTTCGGTGCTAGTGCTAGTGCTAGTGCTATCTCAGCACTAGCACCGGCGATAAAACCGAACTTGAAATCACGTCGGTGTTGGGAGTTGACCTCAAAATTATGACGTATTTCCGGTAGTTGGTGCTGGGCTCGGTGAATAACGAATGTCGTCTGCTGAACCGAGCTCCGCCGTTTGTGTTAGCGATTTACGTGCTTTTTCGCCATTGACTAACACTAGCCCCTAGGGATTAACATTTTCGTCATTTCAAGTTCGGTGCTGGTGTTAGCGTTGCCGTGCGAGACTCATATTCACGTCCATAATTGGTGCACGTTTTACGTGCAAAGTCTATGCTAATGCAGTGGTCGCCCACGTAACGTACACGAACACTCTCGACATGGCTTTATAAATCCGAGCCTGGGAGCAAATTTAAGATAGTTGTATTTAGGGGAGTGGATGAAATCTGTAGCATTTTAATCTGTCTTCCTCACTATGTCTCTAAAACTAAGCAATTTTGTCTACATCTTTTAATATTTTACTGTAATCGCGCGCAGTCACTTTTTTCGTCGCGCAATTACCGCGGAGCTCGCGGCGCTGTGTGATTCCAACACCTAGTGCTGGTGATCGATAATTTTGATCGGTATCGCCTCGTTAATCTGACCGTCGGTGTTGTTTGGAGCGCGAGCTCGATTTAAAGATCCTATATGAAGGGAATAAATGTTCGTAAAATTCGTTTGTAGATGAAATATATGTTGGTAATTGACCAATTATGCAAAAAGTTTGGCTCAAATCCCCGCAAGCATCTAGATATCCGCTATTTGCAAGTCCCAAACATCCCCCTCCCTCCCCCTCGAAAACCAGCCACAGTACGGGACTCCAAAAGTTGTGACGTCACGCCAGGGTAGTTAGAGCCACGGGCCCCGGATGCTCTGTAGAAAAGCATTTGGCATCGGGAAAGAATTTCTGTCAATTTTTTTTCAAAGTCTGAAATCTCTGCTATTTATACTTTTGACACCAACTCTTTACTGTTTGTCTACACTTAATAGTATTATCATGAACTGCTTCTTCTCAAACAATTATTTTGAATTACTATGATCTGCAACAAGCCCAAATTTCACACAATTATCACAATTTTCTCCTCATAGTTTTGGTGCGAAAGTAGATCCGGTCGGCCGTCGGTCGGTATGACGTATCACCTCGCAGCTCGTATCGTATGCATTGTACGTACGTACGTGCGGTTCACATTTGTATCATCGTAACTTTTTCATAGCGGTTCGTTTCGAAATTTCGCGTCGATCAATTTTGAGCTTTCACTCCTTCCGAAAATGGCCGAGAACAGTGAGTTATCAGAGTGATCTTTTTATGGACTTTGAGGAGTACGTTAGTGAAGAGGAATGAAGCGACAAAAGCAGAGAAGGGGACAAGAATATAGACGAGGACGATGGAAGTTGGGAAGATGTAAGCTGGGGAGAGGACGATGGAGAAGTGGGAGAGCAAGGTGCTGTCGACGTCAATCCAGCCGGGGAAGCAGCGGCAGGGCCACGGGTGCCGCAACCCTATTGTCATGAGCCGCTGCCTTTCGATGGAGATGGAATGGCAAACGACGGGGATGCTCCTCGTCTCGATTTTAGACATATTCATTAAGACATATTTCAAATTTCATGGCGAAATGATGTTTCTATCTTGAGAAATTTAACTTTGAAATCACAGCAATATCACCCCATTTTTTTACGAGCACGCATGAAAATGTGACCCAAATCATGTTTGCAAACAACGCCGAAAAGCTGCATTCGCGTGTGGATCTCCAGCGATCAGATAATGAGCGTACAGCGGTTAGAAAATACGCGTAACAAGCGCAGAAGCCACTCCCCCTATGTGTTGTCATACCCTGTGTGCGCTGCGTGCGTACGTACGTGCTCGGTATTCAGTTTACATTCGATTCACATGTACCGTATTGAGCGCCCTACAACACGTACGAACCCCGCGTATGTATGCAGGCGCAGCTAGCTAGCAGCAGCTAGGCAGCCCCGCCGGTAAAATTCGGGGAGCCGAGCGGACGAGAGAGCATCGCGATTGCAAGCCAGGGCAGCCGGCATGATGGCGAGCATGGTTACGTTCGCACTTTGGCTAAGCGGACATGATTGTATTCACAACCGACTTCTCGGCTTTATAGTGCCAGTGACTCGAGCATCGCGAGTGCACTTTCGAAATATAAATGCCATATAAATGAACAACGATAAGATCATAACCAATCCACAAGTAAACTAATAATAGTAGACAGAAATTTAGTCTGGTTGTTTTGCAAGACGTACGTGATTTGTGAGCGTGACTGTATCCGATATGTACAGTACAGGGTGCGTGCTATGCTGTGATGCGTGTTGTAGGCCTATAGGAGCTATCGCAAGCGACACCAGCCCAGTTTCCTGCCTCGATCGATATGCACATCATACACAACACATACACACACACACGTAGTGACACACACACACAGAGGTAGCTCTTTGCTGGCAGCATCTGGCGTCCGCACCGTACCGCGCGCTGGCACGTACAGAGTCGCATCACTCGCGGATTAATCTTTTACGCGGGACGTTATTTTTCCAACCAAAATAAAACTAAAAAAGTCCTCTCAAAATTCTAAATTTTCTGAATATTATGTGATGTATCAAAAAATCGTTCACTAGAACATTTTTTTCTAATAATTCTTAAACAAATTAGAACATAAAATCCATCATAAGAGAGCGATATGACGCAATTTTAAAGCTTTGACAGCACTGCATTTGCGTGGACATAAGAGGGAATACCCTTACGTGACATCATAATCTAGGGGTCTTGACTCAACGGGGAATAAGGCTTCGATATTTTGACGAAATTTGAACGCATATTCCTCAAAAACCAACCTTTTTAGGGGTTTGAAAGATGTGAGATAGGAAAGTATGGTTAATAAGCCTTTCAAAAACACAAACAGTCCAGTTTTTGGCGATCGGCTTCTTATGTGAACTTTAACGCTGTTATTTGGGGGCTAGCACTAGTATACAAATATTGACTGCTCATGAGGATAATTTCCTCCACCATCCGAATACAGAGCAGTTAATATTTGTTTTATATACCTCATCGTTTAAGACTTAAGCAAGATCTAGGGCTAGACAAATACGAAGTAGTTGTAAATGAGGCCTAAACGTTAGCCCTAGAATCAGGCCACAGCCTGCGCTTGCTTGCATGGTTTTCGTGCATTTCGTAGACTACCCTGTACGCACGGTACATTGTACACTCACTCACACGGCCTTCGGCGAGCTCCTGCATAAAATCGTGGCAGTAGATTACAGTATACATCCAGTTTCCCGTCGCTCGTGTTTTAATTTGATATTTCCAACATGCTGAGATTTGTCTCTGCTTCGGGATCCTAAGAAATCCTAATTGCAAAGTGTACGATCTTTGATCCAGCTCACTTCAAATCACGGAGGAGCGCTCGATCACCATGCCAAGTTGAAACATGCCTGCTGTGCGATGATTTTGCATGTGTACGTACTTGTACGTACGTTTATACGATGCGCGTAGTGAACGTCTTTGGCCATCATTTGGGTACCGGGTGGAGGGGTTGCGGACACCGCGCGCGAAGTCTAGTGTACATAATTATGTGTACAAAAGTCGCGGAGGGTTTACGAATTCTATCACGAGGGTTTTGCCTTTCTATCACGAGGGTTTTGCCTTTCTATCACTTACATGAAAACCCCGAGGCAAGATAGACGGGACTACACCTTGTCACGTGATATACTTTTGACCAATCAGTGATACGAATCTCACTTATGAGGTATATAACACTGTCTAGCACTAGCACCGAACTTGAAATCACCCAGTGTGCTGTGAGTTGGATCGCACATATGGCAAGCCAAATTACTTTTTAAAATGATTTTCTGATATCACGAATTCCCTTTCGTGATATCAAAAATTCGAATTTCTGGTATCACAAATTCAATTTTTGATATCACAAATACCAATTGGTTTATCACGTAAAACCAATTTTTGATATCACGAAATCGAATTAGTGATAATCACGAATTCACATTCTTGATATCAAGAAATACATTTTGTGATATCACTAATTCCAATATGTGATATCATTAATTTACATGGAATTTCAGCACATATCTTTCGCAAAGAAATCATTTGATTTCGAGCATTAGTTTTGCGCTGAAATTTAACAGTAAATTCTAGCCTTAATTGAGCGCAGAAATACACAGGGAATTCGAGCTTTAGTTCAGTGCAGAAAACCAACGGGAATTTGAGTGTTAGTTGAGCGCAGAAATACACGCGGAATTCGAGCATTAGTTTTGCGCTGAAATTCAACTGTGAATTCGAGCGTTAGTTGAGCGCAGAAATACACAGGGAATTCGAGCATTAGTTTTGCACTGAAATTCAACTGTGAGTTGGAGCGTAAGTTGAGCGCAGAAAAACACAGGGAATTCGAGCATTAGTTTTGCGCTGAAATTCAGCTGTGAATTCGAGCGTTAGTTGAGCGCAGAAATACACAGGGAATTCGAGCATTGGTTTGGCGCTGAAATTTAAACTGTGAATTCGAGCGTTAGTTGAGAGCAGAAATACACAGGGAATTCGAACATTAGTTTGGCGCTGAAATTTAATTGTGAATTAGAGCGTTAGTTGAGCGCAGAAATACACAGGGAATTCGAGCATTAGTTTTGCGCTGAAATTCAACTGTGAATTCGAGCGTTAGTTAAGCGCGGAAATACACTGTGAATTCGAGCATTAGGTTAGCGCAGAAATTCCTATGGAATTTCTATGGAATTCCTATGGAATTCCTATGGAATTTCTATGGAATTCCTATGGAATTTCTATGGAATTCCTATGGAATTTCTATGGAATTTCTATGGAATTTCAGGTGTTATTACATAGTATATAACGATAGTTACAAAAAACAACAACACCTAAATGAAGAGTTTTGGCAACTCGTCTTCATTGAAAGTGATTAGGAATTGGTTTTAAAAGAATCCATAAAAATAAATCGTTTAGCAACATTTCTAAAATGCCATTATTGATAATTATGTTGCCAATTACTTCAAAGTCACATATTATTATATTCTTTTTCTTCTCCATTTCTCGCCACTGATTTGGCAGAGACTGGTTGACTTTGGGGAACTTTTGTTTGCGTTTCTCCTTACTCTGTCATGTGAAAGATACTCTCTCCCGACCTCCCCCTGTTACTCCTCCGAGTTAATAAGAGAAATTTCTCATTGGGCAGATTAACAAAATTGAAGTCCCTCGTACCACTGCTTTTTTCTTACTACAAATTCTGACTGTTTGTTTGCCATGCATACTGCTGCATAAACTCCTCAGAAGATCTGGATATCTTCACTCTTCTTGCTCTGGTCTGAAGACTTTTGGGCGTGTGCATTCCAGTTTTGTTCTCCCCGGTTTTGGTTCTTGAATGAATTTGCCTATAATAGATGACACTTTAAATTATTTTACAAAATCATAAACATATTGGGGCAGGCAAACTGTACACCCAACACTATTGGTCTTAATGGATACACCCCATTGTTCTGGAGGAGTATTTTTGAGGAGTGAGAAAATGTCTTAGGAGAAACACGTTTATGTGACCACTAGCCGACACCAGTGGTGGACATTTGGCAGGTTTACGACTCCCTCTCCGCACCCTGCATGACACTCTCCGCTGCTGACATACACAGACCAGAGGGGTGATTGCCCTCGGTCGGTCCTCCGCAATACAAACACGTGGTATGCTTTTATAACACACATACACATACAACCACACGCATTGTCATAATTATCATCGATTTGATGGAAGAGTCTTACTGTAAGGGGGATTACCACATGAAAAATGTATCATAATTAACAATAATGTAGTAATAGATGACAATTTGAGGACCAAAACGATGAATTAAATGTAGGCCCTAAGTGAACATAGTATCATTGAATTCATGACAAACAACATGTTGCAAAACAATCGATTTGTGTCAATAATTCATCGAATATACCTTGATGATCATTTAGGGAATGATGGATGTGTAAATCTCTCATATATATATTTGTATTTTGAACACTGTTCAAAAAAAAGTTAGCAGTAGTATACATTCCATCTGAATATCAGCTCAAAACTAATGTTCCAATTCCCTGTGTATTTTTGCGCTAAAAAAACCCGCTCGAATTCACAGTTGAATTCCAGCGCAAAACTAAAGCTCGAATTCCCTTTGTATTTCTGCGCTAAACTAATGCTCGAATTCACAGCGATTTTTCTGCACTGAACTGACGCTGGAACTCCCTGTGTATTTCAGCGCTCAACTAACGCTCGAATTCACAAGTGAATTTCAGCGCAAAACTTACGCTCGAAGTCACTTTGTATTTCTGCGCTAAACTAATGCTCGAATTCACAGCGATTTTCCGCACTGAACTAACGATCGAAATCCCTGTGTACTTCTGCGCTCAACTAACGCTCGAATTCACAGTTGAATTTCAGCGCAAAACTAACGCTCGAATTCCCTGTGAATTACTGATATCACATATTCAAATTTGTGATATCAATAATTCAATTAGTGATATCACAAAATGGAATTTGTGATATCAGAAATTCGTATTTTTGATATCACAAATAAGAATTCTTGATGTCACAAATTCAAATTAGTGACATCACAAATTTATTTCGTGATATCACAAATTCGAATTTGTGATATCAAAAATTCATTTTGTGATATCACGAATTACCATTGGTTTTTTTTTACGTGAAACCTATTTTTGATATCAAGAATTCGAATTTCTGATATCACAAATTCATTCAGTGATATCACAAATTGAATTTTTGATATCACAAATTCGAATTTCTGATATCACAAATTGAATTTGTGATATCAAGAATGAATTTTGTGATATCACAAATTCGATTTCTTGATATCACAAATTAAGTTCATGTGCTACACTTATACGTGAATTTGTGATATCACAAATTTGATTCTTGATATCACAAATTGAATTCTTGATATCAAAAATTTGATTTTTTGATATCACAAAATGGAATCCGTGATATCAGAAATTAACTTTAAATGTAAAAAAGGCTTGCCATACGCACACCGCATTAGAGAGAAGACTAGCGAATGTCGTACTAGTAACCTTTTTTGCCGTTTCTCGATGCGATGATGCGAGGAACTACTATGCTCGAATACTTCAACGACCAGACAAATACTTGACTGGATAGATTGGGATGAACAACTTTTATAAAGGTGAAGGGGGGGGGGGGGGGAGTCGATTACGCAATCATCATGGAATAGAAGTTATAAGATTTATACGTAGACTTCTATCATAGTACACTGTATATTCAATGTATAAACATAATATACATACTGAGTATATCAACATGTAGGCCTACTATAGGAGGAGGATTGATGGGTAAAACTACTTTTGTGCGTTTTGTGTCTAATGTTGGCCCCTTTTTGATACAATAAGGACTCACAGGCCTACTATATAGCATCTTCCATTGATAGTTTCAAAAAGAATCTCAAGACGTATATTTTTAATTTGAATTGACAATATTGTATGCCTGTATGTAATGTATGTGTACGTATATATTGTTTGTTGGTTTATTGTCTTATTATTTTCTGTGATACTGTTGTAACGTGACACAATATGTACTCTGTTCTATAGCGCCTTGAGTATCTTTTTTTAGGTAGAAATGTGCGCTCTACAAGAGTCTCACTATTATTATTATTATTATATGCACGCATTGGGGACAGGTTCGCTTGTGTACATCTCTGCCTTATGAGCATCCTATATAACCTTCGGATTATTCGACTGCAAGAGATCGTATACAGGGAACAGCAAATTAAGAAAAGGTTGTCCAGTGCCCGCAGTATAGCGTGAGTAATGAATGTCACGGGAAAGTGAGTGGGACATGTGAGTAGGTAAGAGATCATCAATTACCGAAGACAAACAGAGGTTGTGTGGTAGTCTGTCAATGGTATGGTAAGACTACACGGTGAACTCCCTTGTCCTGTTCAGTTTCATGTGCTCTGAGTGTAGTGAATGCTTGTAAGATCAGCTGTTGAACCCATACACCCTTTCATCAATGGTGTAGTTCGGGGGAGGATGGGGAGGCACCCCCGATTCGACTTGTCTCAAACACATCTCCAGTGGATCTTCAAGGTGACTTGCACTGGATAGAATGGTAATATCAAGTTAGTAGAACTGTGGAAGTTTTATGAGAATCGGATTTAAATAATGAGAGCGCTCATGAAAATCTATAAGCCGCACATGTTACTTTTTTTGCAGAAACTTTACTGTATTCCATGATAAATGTTAACATTATTATAGTTCTTGTGATGTAAACAACAAAGTAATTAGGCGGTAATTAAGTTTAATAACACAACGTCCTACAAAATAATAGTGTTCAATACAAAACCTTGTTTGATAGGATAGATAACAGAGGGTGAGATTATCATAAGCACTTGCTTAAATCGATAGTAGGCCCCAAAATACATACATATTTTTATGATTGTGGAGGATTCAGTAAAAGAATGTCCTGATAATAATAAGTTGTCATTTTTTATTATTTCAAAGGATATTGCATTCCTTTGTGCAGTGCATGCAAAGTGTCCTGGCGCAGTGTGCATATTGCTCCAAATTTTCGTTTTGGGAAGTAATCATTGTCATCATTCAGAAGGGAATTTTGTTTGGTTATGAGAAGAAAAGAAGAGAAATCAGGCCTTGACATTCAAATCAATCACTCATGGTTTTATTTCAACACTGATTGTTTTTCATTAGGGCCCTAAAAGAAAACAGGAGCGGCAGCTTTTATTACATTTGGGGAGTGAATCCCGTACATCAGAATCATCGTGTCTTACAGTGTTTTTTTTTTTCGCTTGAGTAGTCCTGGGAATTGTTCAGAAGAATATCAAGAGAATGACAGGTTGAAACGAGAGGACATTATATCCATAGGTATGATTTTATGGAAAATAAGTGCATAAATAATACCATAAAACTACAATGCAACCAATGCACAATGAACGAAATCTATGAGGTCATTATGAGGTTATCATTTTGAGTATAGGAACATGTTAGAAATGGGAGGGGACAATATTGTTCCGCTGCCCCTGATGGGTGTCCGTGTTCCATGAAAAACCTATGTTATGAAACATGAGTATTCCTCTTAACTGCAATTTTGACCAAATAAAAATTGATTTATTTCTTTATTTAGGTCGATTTGAATACAGCATTGAGTAATTGCAGTAAATCTTAAATGCTTCATAGAACAAGAGCGCATGCAAGAAGACGACTTCTCAAAGCCTTCTCACCTAATCGCTTTGTTCAGGATAAGAAGAGAAGATGCAAAATTATCTCAGAACTCACTTAATAACTGACTTCTTAGAACTAGCTTAATCGCCTTGTTCAGGATGAGAAAGCGAGAAGACAACTCCCCAGAACTCACTTAATCGCCTTGTGAAAGATAATGAAGGCGAGAAGGTGACATCCCAAAATTCATTTAATCGCCTTATTCAAGAAAAGAGGAGAAAGGTGTCTTCTCATAACTCACTTAATCACCTTGTTCAGGATGAGAAGGAGAGAAGACAACTCCCTGGAACTCACTTAATCGCCTTGTTAAAGATAATAAAGGCGAGAAGGTGACATCCCCAAACTCACTTAATCGCCTCATTCAGGAAAGGAGGAGAAAAGGTGTCTTCTCATCACTCACTTAATCACCTTGTTCAGGATGAGAAAGCGAGAAGACAACTCCCTAGAACTCATGATCGCCTTGTTAAAGATAATAAAGGCGAGAAGGTGACATCCCAAAACTCACTTAATCGCCTCATTCAGGAAAGGAGGAGAAAAGGTGTCTTCTCATAACTCACTTAATCACCTTGTTCAGGATGAGAAGGAGAGAAGACAACTCCCTGGAACTCACTTAATCGCCTTGTTAAAGATAATAAAGGCGAGAAGGTGACATCCCCAAACTCACTTAATCGCCTCATTCAGGAAAGGAGGAGAAAAGGTGTCTTCTCATCACTCACTTAATCACCTTGTTCAGGATGAGAAAGCGAGAAGACAACTCCCTAGAACTCATGATCGCCTTGTTAAAGATATAAAGGCGAGAAGGTGACATCCCAAAACTCACTAACACTCTTAATCGCCTCATTCAGGAAGGAGAAAAGGTGTCTTCTCATAACTCACTTAATCACCTTGTTCAGGATGAGAAAGCGAGAAGACAACTCCCTAGAACTCATGATCGCCTTGTTAAAGATAATAAAGGCGAGAAGGTGACATCCCAAAACTCACTTAATCGCCTCATTCAGGAAAGGAGGAGAAAAGGTGTCTTCTCATAACTCACTTAATCACCTTGTTCAGGATGAGAAGGAGAGAAGACAACTCCCTGGAACTCACTTAATCGCCTTGTTAAAGATAATAAAGGCGAGAAGGTGACATCCCCAAACTCACTTAATCGCCTCATTCAGGAAAGGAGGAGAAAAGGTGTCTTCTCATCACTCACTTAATCACCTTGTTCAGGATGAGAAAGCGAGAAGACAACTCCCTAGAACTCATGATCGCCTTGTTAAAGATATAAAGGCGAGAAGGTGACATCCCAAAACTCACTTAATCGCCTCATTCAGGAAAGGAGGAGAAAAGGTGTCTTCTCATCACTCACTTAATCACCTTGTTCAGGATGAGAAGGCGAGAAGACAACTTCTCAGAACTCACTTATAATCAGTATGTTCGAAAACAAAAATAAACCCTAAAACTTGACCTTTTGAAAAATGAGACGTTTAATCAGGCTCATTTTCCTGTTCATGATGAGAAAGACAGAAGACGACTTCTCAAAACTCATTTAATCGCCTTGTTCAGGCTGAAGAGGCGACAAGGTGTCTTATAAAAACTCACCTACTTACCTTGTTCAGGATGAGAATGCGAGAAGGTGACCTGTCAAAACTCACCTAGTCACCTTTTCAAAACTCACTCAATCGCCTTGTTCAGAATGAGAAGGCGAAAGGGAGACTTCTCTAAACTCACTCAATCGCCTTGTTCATGACGAGAAGGAGAGAGGACGCCTTAATCGCTTCAATCGTTAAGGATTCGAAGGCGAGAAGGTAATTTCTCAAAACTCACTTAATCGCCTTGTTCAAGATGAGCCTGAAGACGACTTTTCAAAACTCACCTCCTCGCCTAGTTCAGGATGAAAACGCACAAACATAGTTCTTAAAACTCACTTAATCCCTTTGTTCAGGATGAAAACGGGACAAGGTGTCTTCTCAAAACTCACCTACTTGCTTTAGGATGAGAAGGAAAGAAGGTGACCTTTCAAAACTCACCAAATCGCCTTTCTCAAACTCACTTAATCGCTTTGTCCTGGATGAAAAGGTGACAACGTGGCTTCTCACAACACACCCAATCACCTCTTTCAGATGAGAACGAGAGAAGACGACTTCTCTAAATTCACCTACACGCCTCATTAGGATAAGAAGGCGAGAAGGTGACTTCTCAGATGTCATTTAATCGCCTTGTTCAGGATGAGAAGAGGAGAAGACGACTTCCCTAAACTCAACTAATCGTCTCGTTCTGGATGAGGAGAGAAGATGACATCTCAAAGCTCACCTAATCGCCTTGTTTAGGATTAGAAAGCGAGGAGACTTCTCAAAACTCGTCTAATCGCCTTGTTCAGATGTAGCAGACTACAGAAGGTGACTACCCTTGTTTAACCCTATAAAAGCCCAAGATGGGGGGGGGGGGGGGGGGGGGGGGCTGCCATATTTTCATCTGCCACTCCTACGCGCTTTTTGCCCATAGGCCCTAATATCCACACTATAATGTTGGTATAGTGCATGCATTTGAACCACAAAATAATGCAACGAAGTCCACCCTTAAATGTAATAGGTCCTTATACATGCATTGCCAATACATGTAAATTTGATATCAACCCTAAATGTTATGCCTACATTACCCTCAATGTCAACAGGAGGACAAGGTTCCATCATAATGATTTTTTAAAATTCACTTTGTCTTTCATTGCAGGTAACTGGTTTTATGTGTAAACATGAATAATGCAGGTCGCAGCCTCACCGTAAATCAACGGTTTGGATAATACATCATACATGCAGGCTTTGGTGCGTGTTAAAAATGAGACTATGTGAGAGTTTATACACTAAGTTTCTGAATATTATACATTCAATGTTAAAATGCATTACATTATAGGTCCTATAGGGGGGATCACCACAGTAAGAGGAAAATGTAGGCCTTTACTATTTTTAGGATGTTATAATACATTGAGTTCCCCGTACTCGCACTCGTACTCGCACTATTTTTGCAAAGAAAACAATTATATTTACTGGACCCAGATATTGGAATGACCTCCATCAAGATAATACTTCTTCTTTGTCTTTATTCACCTTCAAACGCAAATTAAAACAGTTATTACTTAGTGGATACACACTTCCAAGTGTTTAGCAACTTTTTTTATACTCCCAGTCTTTTGTCCTTGTCCGCAGCACCAAGTTATTAAAGTTATTTAATGGTACCGATACATCTTTTAATACATAGCATTCTTTTTCAAACACCGCGAGATCCGTATACAGTCTGGTTTGTGCGATATCTATGTGGTTCATTACTTTATTCTTTATCGATTTTTGTACTGATATAATTTTAGTTGGTCAAGACAAACATATCCGTTCTCCGTATAACTATATGCCTATGAATTTGGGAACCTACAGTTTTACAAGCGTTAAAGCTTTTATGTAGGCCCCATTATTTCTGATACTTATTTGTGACATCTTCATATGATATGACCATGTACATTTGTGTCAAGAATGTTTTTTTTTTCTTCTTCTTCAATCAAAAGACATGATTGTATATATTTTGTATTCTTGTTTTATTGTCAATAATTTTGTAATCTCATCATTGAGAAAATGGAAATATGAAATAAATTTGAACTGAACTGAACTGAACTGAACTGATCTGAGTTGGATGTTACATTGAGGGTGAAAATGTTACATCTAAATAGGGTCAAGATGTATCAAATTAAGGTTGATATGATATTCAGGGTCATGTAGTTAAGTTTAATGTGTCTCATTTAGGGTCTCTATTACATTAAAATTTTTCATTACATTATAATTTACGGGTGATACACCATTGTCCTGTATGTAGCATGTTCTTTACATTGTATCCATGTACACTGATGTGCATAATAATACTGTACATTGTACATGCACTGGAGGGTACTTTATTAAGCTGTGTTAAATACACCGCTGCCAAACAGTAGTCTAGTATGCAACACAGCTTAATTAGCCGCATGACATTCTCTGGCTCCAAGTCAACAGATGACATCCTGCTCATGATAATGATGCTGGCATGTACAGTTAAATCGACAGTGGAAAAAATCCTTCCCCGAACGGGAATCCCCATCTAGGGCATCATTAGGTGTGGTCGGGAAAGGGGGAATCCCCAATGAAAAAGGCACGATTGCTTAATGTGGTCAAGTGAAGGTGAAGGGGGTTGGGGTGTGGGTAGGTAAAAAGGGTTGAGACGCTTTGATGAGCGAGGAGTAAGAGGGAGGGTTGTTTCCAGTTAGTTTCGAAGGGGCTTATGTAGTATAGACTTGGAAATAAAAGTTAAGATCATAACCGCTTTTTCTCAAGACCAGAAAATCCATCTCAACATTACGAATAAAGCGAGAAAAGTGTTAACATAACTTGAACATGAAACTGCCACTAGTCCAATCCAAACAAAAGTGGTTTGCGTGCTCCATCATATTCAACATGTCTTTCTTGATCATATTTCGGATTAAATTTCATTTCATTAAATTAAAGGCATTATTTACCATTTGCAGATGAAACAAAACCCAGCTGCAGTGCTTCAAAATAATTCTAAATTGTGAGTTGTGGATAGAAACAACCAATGTAAAAATTTGAATCATTATAATCATTATCAAGTATTGTTAAATATACAAAATGTGAACAATAGTTATAATAAAATTGTCTCTAGACAAAACCGTCTACAGTTATGGTTTATTATATGTGAGAAAAATAGTGATATCTCCTTTTATTTTAGGCTTTATTGCGATTTTTTTTGTTGCGATGTTTTGTGATACAACTGACCTACACATATGCATCAAGTGAGATATCAGTCTAACATTTTTCAAAGCACTGCTCCCAATGGTATACTGTACCTTTAAATCAAAAGAAAACCACACACCCACACACACACACACACACACACACAAAATCGAATGCAATCGAATCCCGCACCAGTCCTTATCAGATGAATCTAAGTTTCCTCAATAAGATACCGACATACCGGATAGATTTCTGTCTGTAATATACACTGCTGTCAAATCCCCTCCCCCTCCTTCTCCCCCTTTCCGACTAGCATGCAGTTCACCGCCACTCATTTCATGGGTTGATGACGGTGTCTACGTGAGCGACACGGGATGTGCATGCAGTGGACTACTAGTATACGTTGTAGAGAGGACTATTATACTGTGCCTGAGATGGATATTTTTTCTGGAGGGCATAATTAGCTGGTTTAGTGTCATATTCGACTTCGTCGTGAAACACCGTAATAAGCAGTAAGTCATCACAATTTTCTTTTACATTATTTCCCTGTGCTATACGTTGAAAGAACGTTTGAGAACTGGTGTTCACGAACCGTGTATGAATGAATGTGCGTTGTAGTTAATAATGCAAGGTTGTGGAGTAATGTTGATCAGCGTTGATCCGCGGTGAAAATGTCACGACATCAATGGGAGTATCTTCATATCACAAGCTTGCAGCGTATTGTGGGTACGATAGTCTTACAACAGCTCCAGAAACGCAACTCATAGACATGACCAGATCTTGCCTATAGCTTGTCTCATTTTGGATTTGAACTTTCCCACAACCTGCCGTAGTAAAAGCAATCGTGCTATAATTCCATTCAAAGAGAGATAGAACAGGAGCAAATTGAATGATATCACCGCACCTCAAATTGGATTGATTTCAAGTCCATGGCGGAATAGGTCGGAGGGAACTTAAAGCCGCTGAGTGTAGCTTGCTCCTCTTAATAATCATATAACTGCTTTCATTATAGTGGCCACATGAAACAAATCCGAAACCGACAAACGAATGAACACACCCTGGAATTTTAAATCAGGGAGCACTCTGCTTTTACCCTGCATGGGCACATCGGCGGGAAGAGGCCTGAAGAAAAGTATGTAGATTAGAGGGATGGTATAGGCCTCTAAATAGTTTTGGTTGACATGGGGATTTAGGTTCTAAATTTTTGTGAGATAATCATAAACAACTTCTATGAAATTTTAATGAGCATGCAATTCTAAGAGAAATTACAAATTTGATTTTATTCGATGAAAATAAATGTTTAAGTGGCTGAGATATTCTAAGTACAAAACCAAACTAAACAAAGTGGTCCTGATAAAAGGTGGGAGGAGTCCTATAAATTATTGGAAGAAGCAAAGCAGTTGCAACTACGATCACTTAACTCTTAGCCATAGTCATATAGTTGTTGTCGATAGTTTGAGAACCCTAAATAGTGACATTTTACACTTATATACTGACTTGCGAAATAATATCACAACGATCACGCTTCCTCTGCCCGTTCCTTTGCAGTCGTGCTGATTTTACACAGTTTCATGCGATAATATACCTAATATACCCTACCTATTGCTTTCCCTTTTTATAAATTTCTCTCGTTTTCTGCCGTGGTAAATGAATGATACTAAGTATGATATGTTGATAAAAACTGTAGATAATGATATTACATGCTTTCAAATTGAAGATGTGTAAAAAAAAAAATCTCAACGACATGTTCAGAGCTCCATGATTTACTTGATACTCTGAGCCAGATCATTTTTCGTGTTCGTTGAAAGGAAACGGCTTCATCAAAATGGCAGATGCGGAAGGGAACAACGATGCTAATACCTCGGGGACAGCTATGCTTGATACCACTCAGGATTCATCTAGGATGACGACAACCCACCCGAAAAAGTGGAAAAAGTAAGGAAAACTTGACATGAAACAACCCCTTGTTTGCACGTGGTAGTGAATACAAAAATAACTACGATGAGACAAAAAGTGGAAAAGACTTCAAAATCTAAAGTGAACGCAATATAAATTCATTATATCATGGTGAGTCACAGTCTACACAGCAAAATAAGAACATTATTGTTGCCGAGGTTGCAGTTTGCTCTGTAAAGTTTAGATACGAGTACGAATAAATGTGTCATCTTGGTGGTACATGCAGTAAGGATGAACAGATGTGTGAGCAGTGTACTTGATATTATGCAATAATCTTGTATCATCAATATAATTTAGGGGAGATTGGCAGGGATGCAAAATATAATTATACAACTCATATCTAATAATTATATATATATATATATATATATATATATATATGTACATATATATATATATACATATATGTGTATATGTATGATCATATATACATAGCAATGATAATGAGAGGAATACATTAAATGCAAATTGCCTTGATTTTGAATTAAAATCAAGGCAATTGGCATTAGTAATGCATTTCCCTATTATTGTGACATTATTGCTATATCTAGTACTGCCATTACGCGGAGCAATTATATATATATATATATATATATATATATATAATATATCTAGATGGCACCTTAGGGAGACATAATGGGGGGAAGTGTCTTCATTAGGGAGACAACTGGTCATTAAGGAGACAATTTTCGTGTCTCCATTGCGTAAACTGCCATTGAACATGTATATAACAAATTTGCATATAAAACGAATGGAAATGTCTTCCAAATGACCCATCTAGGAGTATATATATAATATTTATATAAATGTATATACATATGTATATATATATATTTTTCTTTCAATCACATTCGTAGATGGAAAGCGTTTAGTTCACTATAGGAAGTTTAGAAGATAACACATCATTTACTGTTTAATATCATCGAAGCTCGAGTGACGTGTGTAAATGCGGGAGTTTGATCGCTTTCCGTGTCTCAATCTGTAAAATGACCGTTTACCGCTCTCAAATCATTCGTAACACAGAAGTGTTTATCATATTCCTGGAGATATGTAACGATTCGTGGCTTTTTATTTCATATGCAATCAACAGGAACATTATTTCAAGGATTCGTCATTACGTTGTGGTCTGCGCATTGGATGAGTGCGTTCGTGCATGCGATATAGTATGTGTTTTCATTACATGTTCTTGTCCCGTCATTTTGTTCACAGATCTCTTGTGCAATGTATTTTCGCTCTGTTTGGCATCGGTACTCTCTTTCCTTGGAACAGTTTCATTACAGCTGCACCGGTATGTTGTGGTTTTTAACTGAAACCTCTGCATGTAAGTCCTACAAAGTTATTTTTGATAATTATTATAGGCACTTTCATAATTATGCATGTATTTATGTTGTTTTTACGTTAAGTTCTTGTTTTAAAGGACAAGTTCACCTTCATAAACATAAGGATTGAGAGAATGTAGCAATATTAGTAGAACACATCATTGAAAGTTTGAGGAAAATCAGACAATCCGTTCAAAAGTTATGAATTTTTGAAGTTTTTGTGCAGTACCCGCTGGATGAGAAGACTACTGCAGTGTATGAATAACTTAGATGTCACATGCGTACAACAATATAAGGAAAATATAAAGAAAATTTCACAAAATTCCATCTTTTGAAAAAAGTACACATTCCCCTGACTCGTTACCGACAAAATGTTATGGGTAATATCATTCCCCCTGCCTTTAGAAAGAGGCAAGTCAAGTGCTCTTTTATTATGCGAAAAAAGTGAAAATATGTTGAATTTTCTTTTACATTTTATTTATACTGTTGTACGCATATGACTCACAAGCTGTAGTAGTCTCCTCATCCAGCGGTTCCAACACAAAAATTCAAAAAATTCATAACTTTTGCATCGATTGTCCAATTTTCCTCAAACTTTCACTGATGTGTTCTACTAATATTGTTGCATTTTCTCAATCCTTATGTTTATGAAGGTGAACTTGTCCTTTAATGAACAATTACATTATTTGACAATTTCAGATGGAAAACGGAGAAAATGTCATTAACGTAAGTTATTTCAGTGATAATAAATGATGGTGATGATGACAACATAAGCACACGCACACACACACACACACACACACACATATATATATACAACACATAGGCCCCATGTATGTATATGATAAATACAGTCCCCAAAAGAGCTTGGAAATCTGAGTTTCATCGATTACTTCTCTCTTATCTCAGCAATAATCTTCCACATCTTTTTGATTGGCGCATCCTTGGATTTACCCTTTTGACCGGGCCTTTTGAAAATTACTTACACACGGCATGATGAACAGCCAAAAACAAAATGAGCTGTCAACATTGCCTGGCATGGCATCACTATATGCTTGAATGTTAAATTCAGAATAGTTTATTGAAATTTGCATTCATGGTTGACCACCTGAGAGCAAAAGACATAACTCATAAAAAAATATGTTCTTTATCGAATCTTTATGGTCACTGGTGTGCATTTTCCAACTTTTCAATTCAGACCCTATCACATTCTTTTTTAATACTGGCTTTTCCCAGTTATATAGTTTATTGTCAAGATAATTAGATGATCTTTCTGAAAGCACCATGCACGCACCGATTATTACCAAGAGAAGGGAGAAATAATATTCCGTTTATCAAATATTATGCATTGTATATTGTGGTATATGTATAATGACATAATGATAACAATTTATATTGTCGATTAAAGACGAAACGTCTCATGAACATAGTCATAGTACACAAGAAATAACAGCTAGGACAAAAGCAAACGTGATGCTGAGATATCGACTGTCACCTACTAGTACGTCGAAGATGATAGTAATAAATGCCGGAGTTCATAATTACAATTTTCTAACTCTTCGTAGTGCTCAAATTACTTAAGATATTGCATATGAGAGAATTCGACAGAGTCATTGTGTAAAAGCAGATCAAACCAGTCGATTAATTCAGCGTAATATATTAAGTAAAAGTATTTCAGTCAACCTGACAGCTCCTAATTGAGAATACCATTTGCTATTCTCTTTATACTGAAATCAAACATCTTCGAATGTTAAATTGATTTTCATTGTGGAGCCTAGAGATTAAGTGGATTAGAGATAACAAAAGCAATTAAATCATTTTAATTTGTACAGTACTTTAAGGACTACAAATTCGCCAACGTGAGCGATGACGTGGACTACAAAAACAAGTTCACTGTGTACGTCGGATATGCAAATTACATTCCGTATATCATTGCTCTCTTCATGGCTCTCTACATCCCCAAAAAGTAAGTATACTTTTCAGTTGTTCCCAGTTCTCCTTGCAATTGTAGACACTTATTGTCGCAATTCAGTATGACATAACTTACAATGAAGACTTTACTGCGTCTTACGAACCCAAGTAAGTCAGGTGTTTCAGGAAGATCGAAATAGAATTTGAGTTATTCTGCTTTTGTTTTCACTGCTTTATGTTTTAAAAAATCAGATTTCGCCAGAGGAGTAATTCCGCATAACACTCGATATATCGATCGCCAATTGCAGACGAAGTTTTTAGGTTAAACATTGAGTGGGTCAGCTGTAGAGAGTTTTCAAAGCACTTGAAGAATTTTCTTTGAGCTGCACTCTCCTTGTCACTCAAATATGACTACTTTCTTACTCGTGACGCAGTAAATCAGGCGACGATATATCATTTTATATATCTGTAATGATTTATTTAATATATGAGTTCATATTCCCCAAATGGGGAAAATTTATTGCAAGACTTTTAGCCACAGATCTACATAAAGTTATGGAAATAAGTTGAATGTAATGAATAGATAGATAGATAAGTAGATAGATAAATAAATTGATAAATATAGGCCAATATAACATGTATTTATATATTGAACATTATATGAATCATTATTATCATATGCATGCGTATAATGTATAATGTCTTTGACATAAACATGCACGACTTGATGACTTATAAACACCATAATTCTCATTGACGGTGCCGTGTGTTACGAAGGCAAAGCGAATTATTCATTTCGTAATAAATTGTTATGATTTCGTAATCAACTGTTATGATTCATTTAAAGGCATTCACAGATGGCAACATTGACGAGTGCAGTAGTCATGGGCGTGAGCTTTCTCATCACTGTGATTCTAGCAGTAGTTGATTCTTCGCAATGTGAGTAAGACGGTGGTCCGATGATACCATCACCTTATGTAATATGCGTTTGTTGTTATATCAATCGAAATATCTTTCTCGAATGCGTTAGGAAATTTCGATCACTTTCTTATCTTATCCTTTGTCTTTGATTCTACTTTATTCATTTTTAGCATTGAACAAATAACCTACTGGTTTATTCTATATATGCTTCATTTCAAACCTCTCAGATGCATAATAATATTTCGTTCTTGCATGAGGTTTTTTTTTTAACGCACAATGTTTTCAAGTGTAAAATACAGTTTTAGTAAAAAAAATACTACAGTAAAAAGTTCTGATCATAATTATGTTCAGATTTCAGTATTGAATTTTTCTTAATGACGTGTGCGACTTCAGTGGCAGAAGCGTTGTAAGTCAATCCTTATACGTATATATATATATATGTATTTGTATATTTTTCTATTGACACATGCCTTTCCGAGCTCGTTATTGTATCGTGACTTACCATTTTTTAAAGAAGAAATCCAATCTGTCTTTTCTTTCAAATTCATAAGAAAGAGAGAAAAAAGAATCCCTGTAGAGCAATGCAAAAATGACAAAACTCGTGCAAAAAAAAAGAGAAAGTTATGACATTTTAAATTTTATTTTTTTTTTTGGGGGGGGGGGGGACACGTCTTGACCACTCCATATGAATATTTAAATCAGCAAACTGATGACATCATGCTCTCAAAAAGTCATAATACAAAATTGACAAAAATCTAATATTTTAGTTGTATGAACTAGCTTTACAACCACACAAAGATTGTAACAAATTGTAACTCTGATATATTTTGGTATGCGAATGTGGTTTTACCTTTTTCCGAATTTCGTAATCTATACAGGAAAATTATGAGGACATGAGATAATTAACTTGATCATTTGAATATTCATAAGGACTATGTCATAACTTCCTTATTTCTTGTCATTTGTTTTTATATTTGGAATGTTCTGTAGGGAATTTTTCTCTTCTTTTAGACTTTACTCATTTTTGGGTGGATTTCCTCTTTAATGGGATAACTCTCTCCTATGTTGTCTTTCTCACAGGGCCAGGAACATTTTTCGTGATTACCATGTTCACCATATTGGTCTTCAGTGGTAAGAACTTACTTAATGTGATGTATATCATATATATGTATATATGTATATAGTGTGTATATATATATATATATATATATATATATATATATATATGTATACATATACACACATATTAAGAATACTGTTTTTCCTCTGTTGTCGTTCTGGCCAAATTGGCGCAATTTAAAGGAAGCCTTAAAATGCACTTTGAAACTTAGCCTCCCGATCAGAAATGGAAATGTCATTTATAAACTTTAAAAGAGTGTTACAGACAATTTATCTAATCTTACATTAAATAGTACATAAATCCATGGTACAAAAACACCCATGGCAAAACATAATACACTGAACAAGGGTGATAACATTGAAGCTCACACATTCCAGTAATGTAGCTATGTAATTCCATCACAATACCACTTCCCGAACAAGTCCACTTATGTACAAGTTTTGCATGCTTTCTCCTTTTGTTCTACTTCCTTTAGCACCTATATAGTCATGTATTC
Organism: Diadema antillarum; assembly: GCF_040938485.1. Lineage (NCBI taxonomy): Eukaryota > Metazoa > Echinodermata > Echinoidea > Diadematoida > Diadematidae > Diadema > Diadema antillarum. The sequence goes on along the minus strand of NW_027271072.1, from coordinate 486,564 downwards.
TTAGGTTTCTTGCTCATTGTTATTTGTTACGAATTTTGAAAACATTCTGGTTGTTCATCCCAGTTACCATAAATTCTGAAACCCTGTACTCACTAATGTATAACCAAGTTTTAGACAACTCTATAAATTCATTGGTCATACCGGGTACAGAGTTTGTACTCAAGTGATTGAGATTAGGAATTGCTGTAAAGGCATTGGATTAAATATATTATAGAAGATACTGAAAATTAAAAATCCCTTTCCATTTAAGAAATTACTTATCTTATTTTGTCTCTTTGAACTGAAGAAACTACTGTTCCTTTTTCCAGGATAGTAACGTTATCAAGAAAAAAAAAAAACTCCCTAAAATTCAAACCAGAAATAAATGAATGCTATATAGGCTACTACTAAGATGATTTGAGAGTCACTTGACAATTGAAAGCCTCAACTTGATTTCCCGATTTCAAAAGGTCGCAACGATTTAGCAACACGTCGTTGATAACTTGTTGACTTTTTAAAACAACTTTTATGAAAAGAATATATATATCATCGAATTAGTGATGATTATTTCTAAATCTGCTTCGTATACAGTTTCTTCCGCTGTGTTCCAATCTGGAATCCTGGCGATGGCTGGTCGGCTTCAAGACGACCTTCAGGGCCCTTCTATTCAAAGTTATTTCGTGGGACAGGTAAATGAACTGTCTTTGATTAATGGTGTCAAATCTTGTAGATTATTAAGGTAAAAATGCACATGGTTTGACTTTGACATGACGGCTCCCATAATTGCTATTCAGTCTAGATGTATTGCTAAAGTGCTGTGGAAGCTCTGTCTTGACCTCATAAAAGTTTCTTATAGTTGATCCAACTGCTCTTCCATTTTCGAGCATAAAATAATATATCGATGAATCTTTGCCACTTGCGCTTTTATTATCCAAATGTAATTTCGTTTAAGTTTTGAAAAAGTTTTGTTACATACTTGCCATATTAATACGATAAGGCATTACGACAAGAGATTGCTAGAATACTATGCTGTTGATGTTGTTTTTATTTCACTTTTTTCCTATCTTATCATATTCCCTAGGCGGCTGGGGGAACCGTTGTAGCTATCGCATCCATGTTGTCTCTGAAAGCAGGTAAGTGTATGAATGCAAACCATGGTAAGGACACCTGAGTTTGAGATTCACAGGTGCACCATTACCTTCTCTTGAATTTTTGAGGTGGCCCTAGCTGATTCGGACCTATCTGTTATACTACGCTTATGTCTTCGATATAAGAGGTTGTGACTGGGCACCGCAGGAGAACCTCCAAGCCAAGTTCATTTTACTTTGAGACTTTGAGAAGGGTTTAATTAGCGACCAGACATATCTCCTCTAACTCAACTGGTCTTTTTTTTTCGCTTAAAGATAAAGGGTAGAAAACAAATCTTTTCTAAATATGGTATACATGTAGGTAATCTGAATGAAAAACCATACCGTGTCTGGATTGAATGAGAGACTGATTCAAATTATTGAAGAGATAGATAACACGTCCTTTATGCATATACACAATATCATTTATACGAGGTTATTGTGTGCATGAGGATATGTGTGCGTGCATATGTAAATAATGTTTCAATGAGTTGGTAGGTGTGTAAAAATTCTTGACTGTAAGGGGAAAAAAGCGAAACAAAATTAAAACAAAAAACAAATATATCGGCATGGGAGTATACGGGTGATGGGTCGTACATGGTTCCCCTTGCAGCACAGAAGAAACTGGGCAATTTTAGTGATATCTGAATTAAATAAAATCATTTTTCTTTTTCCATGGTGCAGGTCAAGGAAGTTTGCGTGAAGCAGCTATTGGTCTCTTCGTGTGTGCAGTGATAGTTCTCTTTGGCTGCGTTGTTTCCTTTCTGTGGCTAGTCAGAATGGTAATGTTACGTAGCACCAGCAAAAATATCACTCCTATCAAAAAGAATGATGTCGGAAAGATGTTTGACCAGTTGAAATGTGTCTACCTGTGAAAAGTTTTCATTTGTCGCTTCACCACAAATACGTTTCATAAAGCAAAAGGTGAGGTGTGAGGTTCTTTCTGTATGCGGTCTTTTTTCATTCACAGTAAAAAAAAAGAATATCATAATATCTGTATAAGCCAATAATTCCAGAATCATTACTGGTTATTAGACTAGAGAGACTGAATTCCAGAATCATTACTGGTTATTAGACTAGAGAGACTGAATAATTAAAGAGATGGTCTACTCCTGTTTTAACACTTCTACAGACTATCCTGTTTAATAGAAAAGATACTGAGTACCTCTGTTTTGACAAATGGCCTGTATCGTGATTTCAAATTAAAAAACAAACAAACAAACAAACTGGGGATTAACATGAAATTGATGTATCCCTTCTTCATACATGTTACGTAGTTTCTGTTTCCCGAGAAACCCCGTCTAAAAAAAAAGAAATGATCAGGGTTAGGTTGAATACTATCAAAATATCGGGTGCAAGAACAGTGAAATGCATAAAAAGATCACACCTGAAAAAGAATCAGAAAAACACTCTTGTAGAAGTAATGACTTTGCCCCATCCCCTCCTTCAGTGGATATGTCGAGCAAAATAAATCATGCGAGAGAGTTTTTATATGCCACTTCTTAATTTTGTCGGAGAAACTACCATCTTGTCATTCATGGCAAGTTTAATCCTATTGAGGAAAGGTCAGAAGAAAGTGGCAATATTTGATAAATGTGAATAAAAGTAGGTTGAAATTTTCACAAAATTCCTCACACAAAACTTTATCTTCTAAACATATTGATATTTCTGCAACCGAGTCACACAATTTTATATAAAGAGTCAAATGAAGAGAAATAATGACAGTAAATACAGTGTAGTAACATTATGATTGAGAAGCTTCCTATCCAAAGAAACGGGGTTTCTGTGACTTAAGGACTATTCGGTCGTGTTCTAACAATGTTTAGTATGTCCTCAGTTGATTTTCCACAATTATGGTACAAGGAATCTAAATGAAATAGTTGTTTTCTGCGTCAAAGCTATTGCGTGGTCCCTGCTCTTTGCATGCAGGAGTCTTCTATACCACATGAAGTGCATGTGTTACACTTAGCAGAGTTTTTATATTGCTACAACCAAAAATTAGTATAGAAATTATAATTGTAACGTAATATATATTTTGTGCTCTCTCTATATATAAAAGTGATTTTATTTCCTCTCGCAAACAGAAGATCATCCGGGCATGCCTTTCTCAGAAAGAGGAGAAAACAGAAGATTCCATGTCTTTCAAAGACACTTGCAAGCTGCTCTGGGGAGTTTTCAAAAATGTAAGAATCTGTCGTATTCTTGTCATTGACAATGCTTTGTTTGTAATGTTTTTTTTTTCGTTAACTCAACACGAAAGTTTGCCAGTTTTGTTGTTATAATATGATAAAAATATTAGTAGTAATAATGATACATCAAATTTTAAGTTGCCAATTCCATCTACTAGTTAAATGCTCTATAACAAATATTGTAAGCCAAGTTAAAGAAATGCTTCTTGAGATTATTTTGACTGCTTCAGTAGAATCACTATTCTTGATCAGTAATTGAGGGAGTGAGTTCTGTAGAGTAGATCCAGCGCGAGCAATCGTTCTCCCCCCCCCCCCCCACCCAACTTTGTATGCTCCCTAGGAATAACAAGGAGGCCAGAGCTCTGAGAACGTAAGAGTCTAGACGGAATGTATTGGTTTACCAGGCCAATGTTATACTGAGGAACAGTGAAATAAGGACAAAAAAAAATCTTGAAAATAAAGTGTCTGTCTACAGGCAGCCAATGAAGTTATTTCGGAACTAGCGTAGTGTGACTGTGTTTGTTGGAGAGGGTCACTACACGAGCAGCTGCATTCTGTAATTCTGTGCATTTTGATGACCCCGCTGGAATCCTGCCTCAAGTCAAAATCGTCTACGAAATTGTGAAGCAGCTTATAAACGAAATCTTATCGTATACAAAGAAAAAAAGTCGTGAAAGATTAAAGACCTTTGGGGAATTTGGAAATGAACGAAAATTTTAAAGTTTTCTTCTCAACCCTGCTCAAATTTTATTTAACAATTGTGTTATTGTAACGTGTACATGAAAAAATATTCGATTTGCGATTTTCATGCATCATCAAGTCAAAGGGCATCCAGGTATGAACAGCACATAATAGACTGCCAGGGCTAGGATAATTTTTTTCTGACATCTGCGTGACACACAAACATATTAATCATGAGAATGTTCCGGTTGAAAAAATACATGAAAAAAATGAATGTCGTTTCTTATAACCAAAATTACCACTTTTTATAGAATATTCTGCCAATGTGTAAAATGTGTTTAAAGAGTGTCTTGCAAGTGTGACTGATAAGAATTCAGTTCTCAAACATCTTTTCTTGTCTTTCGACTCGTATTGATAAATCCATGGCTGCTGAAGCATTGCTGCATGCTATCATGAACGCTTAACAACATAATCCCATTAGAAATTCTTTATTTCTGTTTTCTCATCAAAATATAATTATATATTTTTTTTTAATTAACCCGCCCGACACAAAACATACCAATATCATAATCTGAATGGTGCGCAATCATTGAAATCGCGCTTGCACCTATTCTAATACCTATGAGGGCATTTAAACACACACACACATACACACACTCACTCTCATTCACTTTCAACCTCTCTCACATGCACATAATTCACAACGCAGATAAAGTGGCACGCCTTGGCCGTATGGTACACCTTCTTCGTCACCCTTTCGGTCTTCCCCGTAATCTTGTCGGAAATCCCTTCGGTAGCTGCCGAACCGTCCGAGTTTGTCCGAGATTACTTCGTGCCTCTCGTGTGCTTCTTCACTTTCAATTTATGCGACTGTGTGGGCAGTCTCCCGCCGAAATGGTTCACATGGGTAAGCATAGTAGCCAACATTTTTTTTTTCTATTGTCGTTCTAGCAAAATCATTATACTGCATGTTGTGATTTTCGTAGTTTGAGGGACAATGCCTTGGGATAGATTCATGGAGATTGATTGTTAGCGGGGTACAATCTTATCTCAAAAGTCTTTTTGACTAAGATATTTATCAAATGTGGTTCGAGAAAACGGTTGGTATGTTAATCTTTTGAGATAGAAGGGTCATTTTTTAAACAAATTTCAAACTATTTTCTTTGATCTTACAAGGAGAGATTGTTTCTCCATGTGTGGATGGAAATACTCATAGTTGCCAGGACAAAAGTGCTATGATAACGTAGCGCAAAAACAAACAAACAAACAAACAAACAAACTATCAAATTAACTCGATATTAAAATCATGGTCGAGGTGACCGTTTCACTAAACTTGTCAGAGCGATCGATTCAACTGCCTGCATGTATACGACACGAGATTAATTGGCTTGAAATACTTCAGGGAGAGAGAATTCAAAGTTCAATTGAGGGTTTATGACATCACCTCCGGACCGCAATACTGATTAAGAGTGAACATTCTTAATACTGATTAAGAGTGAACATGCTGTATTGCCCAATGCTGTTTAATGAATATTTTGGTATAATTGTCTTACGGTCTTACAGAGAAGTCAATATTGCATACTACCATTTGTGGCCTTGCGTGGGGTGTTCATACCCTTGTTCGTCTTCTGCAACTTCCGACCTGACTCGAGGAAAACTCCGGTACTCATCCACAACGATGGTCTATACATCTTTCTGGTTATTATTTTTTCCTTGTCCAATGGCTACCTGAAGACTGTGCTCATGATGGACGGACCGAAGTAAGATCAAAATATCATCATGATTTAAAGAAAAAATTGACTGTTGTATTCATTGTGAAGAAGTTATGAAATATTTTAAGGTTATTTGCATTGTTTGAAGGTCATTCGCATTGAATCATCTTTTTTGTTTCTTTTTTTTGTCGGGAATTTTTGAAGAAGAAAGATATAACTGTCGAGAAATCATTTAGAAATTAAAACGCTTCCTTCAGTGAAACAGTCTGAACACACATGGGTAAGTTTCTTAACTGTAAGGAGAAAAATGTATCAACCTGAAAGGAAAAAACATACGACACCTTCATAATGCGTTTTCTTTTCTTTCTGTTCCTGTAATATGCAATTGAAGTCTTTCGTTTGCTTGATTTTATCTTATCCATTAAATTCAAATTGAAGACAATAAATATGAATTGGAATGAAGGTTCGCTGCGAGATGTTTTAAGCAGGAGATTAGATGCAGACGAAACTTCCATTCTTATTTTCCTGTATTCTATTTACTTCAGCGGTTACTTTCAGTGAACTTACAGAGCCTCCTCTAAAAGTCCACGAATGGACAAATAAATGACATCAAATAGATAATATAATCTAATCATAAAGACAGGATGACAAATGCTAGCTAATATTCAAAGAAATCATATATTTACAATTCATACATTTAAGCTGTCACTTATTAGCAGAAAGGGAACGGACAGGATTACTGTGCAGAAATTTGCTTTGATTATGTTTGTAATATTGTGTAAGTGCGTGAATCCAATAAACTCATCGGTAACAATAGAAATTTTGCAGAAGGGTTTCATGCAACATGACATCCAAACATCAGTCTGCTTTGATGGAGACCTGAAGTCTTTCGTGGATTTCTTTTTTTTAAACTTAGTTTCAAGATGTAAACAGTAATACTGACATTCAAGGTGAATATCTGAAGTTTTTAGAGGACTTTCTTTTTCTGGTACTCACCCTTTACGATACCTTTATCATTACTGTTTTCCAATTACAGGGATTCTTCGAGGCCAGACAAGGCAGCTTCAATGATGATCTTCTTTTTAATTTTTGGAATTCTCTGCGGGATTGCTTTTTCCAACGTTCTTCTTTTAGTCTAGACCTGAAATTAATTGCAAGTCATCCGTTTTAGACTTTAAAGGGATCTTATAATTTTGGTTGAGACCTAACTTTAGGTTTCGAGCATATTTGGGTGAGATATGATTTTATGATATGGCTGTTTAACTGCATGGTTCCTTATTTTGCCCGTCTCCTTATATTGTGTGGATACCCTAACTGTCAGTACATTAAAACAAAAGCTCACAACTCTTATCTGCCCTACCTGTCTTACCAGCTCACAAATCTTACCTGTCAAAGGATACCCTCTGTACTGTTTCTCTGTATACCCATGTGCAAAATGCTGATGGTATACACTGAATCTTTCGTATAGGATTTTCTATGTATTTTCCCATGTCTTTCGGGTGATATATTGAAGTATGCACAATCATGTGCCGTTTGATTTAGGCAATGTTATGTTATTAGACTATGCTCGCATATATAGGTTTTGAATGGCACGTTCATACGTAATTAATCTAAGTAACTATACTCATTCATCTATTCATATTGTTTTATATAAAACTAGTATGAGTGTTGGATGTGAAAATATGACGTTACCTATAAGTCACTTCGGGGTTAGATCATGTGCATATGGGTTCATGACCTTTCTTCTTTCTCAGTTGATTAGGCACGACGTAACAATTTATGGAATTCATCAGTCATGTTCAAACAAAGCATGAACTTGCGTAGACCAGAATGATCCATCAGTTAACACTTTGGACAGGATCGATTTCATTATTTGGCATTTAATGTATTAACAATCTTTTTCTATTGCTATTGCCAAACACCGCTTTCGATGTCAGGTGGATGCGGGTGGATTAAAGCCAATTTCATGAACGCTCTTGTCATATTATGTTATAAACGTCCACAGCATAGGAAACATGGACACAGAAGGCAGTATACATGGGTAACAGTCCGTTACTCTGACAGTTCACTATCCCGAAAGTTGACCCGAAATGAAATGAGGTTCGTTATGCCGAAGATTCGTAATTCTGGAAACGAAATGAGGTTCGTAATTCCGAAGGTTCGTAATTCCGGAAACGAAATGAGGTTCGTATACCTGAATTCCGAAGGTTCGATTATAGTAAACATCTTTCATATTTGGATTAACGATTTTTATTTCAATTTTGTATAACGAATCTGTGGACTAGCAAACCTTTGCAAAAACGCCACAAATGCTCGGATTAACAAGCATCTAGATATAAGGAACTTTGTGTGTTTCGAAATAACGAACTTCGGGAATGATGAACATAACCGTGTACAAAATTGTTCCCAGTACATGGTCGAGGTTATCGAATTATTAAAATAGTTTCAACTTTTATGCATTCTTTGATGAAAAGAGTGCATGCTCATTTCAATAAGAAAACTTGCCCGAAGTTTGCCAAGTGGAAACGTGAAAATGAATAAAAATATGGATTAATGCTATCATGACCTGAGGTAAATATTATGTGATACTCCGTTTTCAAACCCTCAAGGAAAAGCTTTAAAAATTTCTATGGATTCGTAAGATTAACGTATTTAAGTATAGAGCGCAATGATCTACCCTTACTGCTAGATTGTTTATTGCAAAGAAAATAATGCTCAAACGATGCTCATTCGACCTTCTTTATTTCAAGAAAGCATGCTCATTTTTGTTTTAAACAAAATCTGTATTAGAACGCTCAGTTAAAAGAAATTTCGCTCAGCGGGACCCAAATGAAGACTTGTACGTAGGAACTCGTTTAAATGCAAAAATATGTATCCCATTGGATGTGGAATAGACAAGAAGCCTTGAATCTGCCTCATTCAGACATGCCTTTTGTATTTTACATTGCCTTTGATAAAGGTAAATGTTCATATTCTAGCGTACAGAATAGAATTGAATGTGATGGTACCAAAAAGTATTACAATGTGAGGACAAAAATGATTTAAGTTCCCCCATCCTTGACGGGGTTTAAGGCACTGTAGTGTCGGGTTCCGTAAACCTTCGTTCGCTCTCCCGAAATCTCGTTAACTTTGTCATGAGAAAATAATGGGAAATATGTTTTATATTTACTACAGACATGATTATGTCAAGCGAAGATGCATACAAGATTATTGGCTGAAATCCTTTAAGGTCATATGACAATAAGTGTCGTTAAAAATGTTCTTCGCCGGGTAAAAGTTCAATTGGGAATGCCCAGTTCACGGTATTGCCGTTACGAAGGACATATATTTATAAAGGCCCCGTCACACTACAGCGAATGCCCAACGAATGCCCAACGAATGTCAAATAAATTAGAAAATTTGAAGATACATGTATATGTTCACATCCGTTGGTACGAATAGAATAGTTCGGAAGATGTTTGGCGTTCTTTGTATTCATTAGCTATTTGTCGGGATTCGCAGAGATACGCTGGAGCCGATTTTTTTTTTTTTAACATGTCCAAGATCTCCAGCGTATCTCTGCGAATCCCTATGAATAGCTAATTAATTCAAAGAACGTCAGACATGCAAACTGTCTTCACATTTTCGAATTCGTTGGGCTTTCGCTTGGCATTCGTTGGACATTCGCTGTAGTGTGACGGGGCCTTAAAAGACAGTGATTTTAACGAGATATAAGCTCAAGGTTAGAGGTCACTGATTTGGCTGAGGAATCATTTCACAGTCATAATCAAGCGATGAAAGTCCATTCAATTCTTATTACTTTAAAGGGAGAAAAAATATAACAGGAGATATTTCTTTCGTGCAAAATAATGTCAATCCTCAAAAACCAAAGATTGAGAGCAACGAATTTCCATGTATTCATAGCATTTAGATGAATGGCCAGTCGATACAGGGGAAACATAGTGCTTGCATGAAAAGGCGGAGTAATCCTAGTTTACTGCCTTTAATGCTACAGTTTAAATTGACTCTTATGACAAGGTATGAAAGGTTGTGAAAGGTTGCTGCTTACGATTTAAGTTTCAAGTTTGTTGTGGAGGTGATACTTGATATTTTGCCGTGTATCTCATAATATTGAATAAACGGTTTCTTACTTTAAACTATGAGTTAACGCTCTCATTACCTTTGTGTCAAAAGGGTTTCGAAGTGATGACTTGGTTAAAAGTAGGAAAACGTGTATGTCGAACTAGACAAGGTTAGTAATAACAGATTTTCCATGATGTTTCAAGTCACTTCGTTAATGTGTGGAACAAATGACATGTATGTGTGTATGTACGTATAATATATGTATATATATATATAAACATGTATTTATATACATACAATAGAGAAAACAATGACAAAATGCACTTTTTCCAAGTTATTGTGAAGGAACAATGCATGTCTCACTGCATGGATGAGATCTGTCAATGAAAGTTGCCAAATTGGTCTGCCTGTACTAATGCAGGTTTGTGTTTAGGATTTGTGTTTAGGGTTTGTGTTGAGGTTTTCTCCTAACATTTTGTTGTCCATAACCTTTAACATGGCCTTTTGTCCAATAACTTGGTCACTCCCACAGAAGCCATCCCACACAATCTTTCTCTGTTCATATTCAACACAAAGCTCCCAGTGACAAACCATGTCTTGAATATGAAGAGAGTACAATGGATAATGGTTTCGCCTTAATAAGAAGGACCAAGTTATCGACAACATGGCCATGTTGAATTAAGGTTATATGAACCATAAAATATTAGGAGAAACCCTAAAACACGAATCTGCAATTGTCCAGGCTGGCCTGATGATTTGACCACTTTCATTGAAAGATCTCATCTACGCAGTCAGACATGCATTGCTCCTTCACAATAACTCGCAACCTTGGAAAAAGTGCAGTTTGGCATTGTTGTCTTTGAAGTTCATGTGCTCAGTCATACATGACGTTTGTCAATGTCAACATAATTAGGCATCAATGGAAAGAAGAAGAGTTCCTCTTTCCTTACAACCAACATTGTGCTCTCGATAGCTGACAATTATAGAATGGTAGCCCTCCAAAGTTGGATTACCTTTTTTTTAATACGCACTGTAGTAGCCCGAATATGCCAGGTCGCACGTGAAATGAATAACCCCGACAGCAAAGTATAATCATTCGATTAGATGTAGGCCGCCGAATACACCATTTGACCAATTCATAGAAAATTTGGAGACACGCCTAATTAAGATTTCTAATGAAAACAAGCAAATTTATTTTGTGGGTGATTATAACCTAAATATTTCTTCTTGATACTAAACAAATCTTATAGATATGATTATTCATTTAATGTATTCATATGGATTTTGTTCTCACGTGAACGCATCTTTTTGCCCTCCTCACAACCCCCATATGTCGCTTCCCTCTTCATTTCTCCTCTTTCTAGGCTCTTCTGCCAAACAACGATCCGGATAAGGACTACATACACATGGTGTCACCGCAAATCTTTCTCCCCCAAACCTATCAGAGTTAACGTGAACTCCGGTATTCAACTTTGATTGATTAAATATTCTTATAACATTAACAGCAATGATACTTTTGGAGGGTTAATGTGTTCAGAAGATTCCGACCACATTTATATTTTTATCATTCATAAGATTGACATATCTCGCTCTAAACCACCCAGTGTTTTAATGTATCGCAAAGAAATTCAGAGGAACATAAAACTGTTAAAACAAAATTTAAGTTTGGAAGATTGGAGTGAAGTGATGTATTGTTCAGTGAGAAAATGTGAAAATTGTTTATGAAAAAAATAATTAAATCATAATCTACGTGAGCCATTTTCTACTCGCCCCACCTCGCGAGAATCTAGTATGTATGACATGATTTGTAAAGACAAGTAAACCATAATAAACAATACGATATGTTTTCTCAGAGGCCGTCATCAAAATCAAACTTCTACTTGAGATTGCGGTCTCCTGCATTTTGTTCCTGATAATTTGATTGAATAATCAACGATTTTCCAATCGTTATGGTTCACGTATATGAGCATTAATTTGCACATACATGTACTGTATTTTACGATTGGTATACGTGTTTACATTGGATTATATGATTATTTCTTTTTGTCCAATGTATGATTAATTTTGGAAAGCTGGTACGTGGTTAATAGTAGAGAAACCAAATCAAGTCAAATGAAAATGTATTACATTTATGATCGATTTGATTATTGCTCTATATTTAGGGTTAAAAATGTATGTAATGAGGGTCGACATTATACTTATGTATTATAGAGTCGATAGCACATTCAGCGTTTTCATTACAATGAGTGATACACCATAAACTTGTTCTGTAGCATGTTCTTTGTATCCCTTGGTACACGTACTGGAAGGTACTTTGGATTAAGCTTTGTTACGTCGCAGCCGAACAGTAGTCTATGATTGCCTTTAGCAGGCGTATGTCATACTCTGGCTGCAAGTCAATAGATGACATGATGCTAATGATATGCTGGTATGCTATCGCCAAACTGGCATTGTGAAATTCACCTCCGAACGGGAACCCCCAACAAAAGGCATCATCGCTTAGTATGGTCGGGAACGGGGGAATCCCCAATGAAAAGGCATCATTGTCTGATGCGGTCATAGCAACATGAATATACACATACTGAAGTGGGTTATGCTAGGAGATGGGTAGGTAGATAGGGATGAATGCAATTTGATGAGCGAGGAGTGAGAGAAAACGGCGTTTTCCACGGCAGTTTCGAAGGAGCTTAGATGTGGCAATAAGGGTTAAGATATCGCCTTGTTTAGCATAATATATCACGACCGCATTACAAGACCAGAAAATCCATCTGAATGTTACGAATAAAGCGAGAAGAGTGTTAAAGTATAAAGAACCCCTTAGTCCAATCCACCAACAATTTTCACGGAACAAATTAGTGGTTTGCGTGCCCCACGCATGCCTTTGTTGATTTCAGAAAATACAAAAATGACAAACAAACAAACAAACAAACCTTATGAAAACGTTGAAATTGAATTCCTTATCAGACGAAATTATTCAAGTTTTCCTGAGTAAAATACCAATATAACAGAAAACTGTCTGTGATGTACAGTGTCATAATAGCCCCTCCCCTCCCCCTTTTTAGCACTTCTCCGCCGCTTATTTCACAGTTGGTTGATGACAGGTGTCTATGTGAGCGACGCTTTGTGTACATGCAGTCGACACTGCGTAGATGGGACGATATATACCCGAGGTCTTTTTTTTCTAGAAGGCATTAGCTGATTCGGTGTCATATTCGACTTCCTCGTGAAACAACGCAATAAGTAGTAAGTCATCCCACTTTTCTTGTACATCATTTCCCTCTGCTGTAAGTTAAGACAACGTTTGAGAACTGATGTTTACGAACCGTTTATTTGTGTTATTGTAATAATAAAAGTGCGTTGTAGTTAATGCATGGAAAATGGAGTAATATTGATCAGCGTTGATCAGCGGTGGAAATGAAGCATCTTTGTATGACAAGTGCGCAGCGTATTAGGGGCACTATAGTCGTACAACAACGCCAGATACGCAACACATGACCAGATCGTACCTATTCGTCTCATTTTGGAATTAAACTTGTCACACAATAGGCCATAGTAGACTACACTGCTATTATTCCGTTCATGGAGGGTTAGAACAGGATCAAATTAATAATAAACTGCACTTCAATCAAATTGCAGTGCTTTTAAGTCCATGGCGGAGGGGAGTTAAAACCATCGAGTGCAAGCTTGTTCCTTTCAATGAACATTTTATTTTAATTTATGCGATAGAACCAGGGAGTGCTCTGCTTACGCTCGGCACATCAGAGGGAAGAGCTAGGCCAGCAGAAAATGTTGCAGATAAAACCAATGATTAGATGCCCATAGGGCGAAAATATGTCCTTTATTCTTAGTTTATATTGAGTTTTTCAACAAGATGTTATATTCTATTTTTTTTAATAACAAAGAGGTCAAGAATTTGAGAGGATTATGTAATAACATTTAATTACTAACTATATTCATTGACTCTCACGGGATATTTTACATAATATATAGGAATACAGGCGAAAGATAGTATTCCATTAGTCAAGACGTATACAGCTTTTGCATTTTGTTTCCTTTATTTAGTTCGAGCTTTCGGCCCTATTATAGGCCTTCATCAGGATCCACAAAGACACAAAATAATATACAGTGTGCAATTCACAGTGATATCATAGTAACAGGAGTTATATAACAATATTTATTACAATCATACACAACAGGCAGTACATTTATACGCATATATTGCGTTTTTGCACAAGCAAGTTCTTTTGTTCTCTGTTTAAAACCATGTACAATGGAATTTGTAGTTGTGTTATGAATGGGGAGTTTGACAGCTTATTTTGATATCAAGCGAGGGTTGTGGCGGGGTGACCCACTGTCAACATATTTGTTTTTGATGGTAACTGAAATTTCGGCGCAGACTGTGAACAAGGATGATGTAATTAGAGGAGTTCAGATTGATGGTTTTGAAGTTCGGCAGGTGTTATGCTGATGATATGACTTTATTTGTTAGACATAACTCGTCAATTATTAGAATACAGTACATTTTTACGGATTTTATGAATTAATGTTCTTATGGTATATATTGAAAAAAATAAGTGTAATGAGGATTGGGAAGGAAAAGGGGGGCTGGAAGGTTACCCATGGGAAATATGCTTACTGAAAAAGACTTTTAGGAGTGTATGTTTCATTGGATTTTAGGATCAGAGAAGAATTGATGTACAAAGATATACTGAGCAAAATTAAGAGATTTTTAGGATGGTGGAGACAGAGATTTTACTGCCATGGGAAAAGTTCATTTTTGCTTTAAGACATAATGCTTTGTCTAAGTTGAATTATGTTTCTTCGTTGTTTGAGGTTCCAAAGTGGATAGTGGCAGAGATTAATGACATTTGTTTTAAATTTATATGGAATGGTAAAGATCAAATTTAAAGGGTTATGATGTTATCAGGATTATAGTGAGGGTGGCTTCAGAAAGTTTTTATTATTGGTTAAGACCCAAAGATGAAATTAAAGAAAAAAAAATCAATTAGAGTTTTTTGATTAACATAGGGCTTAATTTTGCGGAGGCATGCATATGTTTTGGATACTTTTTTCCAAAAATGTGATATACGTGACTAAACCAACTTAAATGAGAGTCTAAAATTATCCCTAAATATTTCATTGTTGCAACTGTTTCCAGACTCTCTTTGTCACAAGTGATGTTAGGTTGTTTATTTCTTTCTTTATTTCTTATCCCACACAACATGACCTTTGTTTTAGCAACATTGATAAACATATCATTGGCATACGTCCAGTTAACAATGAGATTAAAATGGTTTTGTAACGAAGCCTCAATTTCTTGTAGTGACTTTCTCCTGTTGAACATTACTGTGTCATCAGCACACAATGATTGCTTGGTGGATGAGGAAAATTGGACATGACAAATATCATTGATAAACATTGTGAACAACAAAGGCCCTAAGGTAGACCCTTGGGGGCACATCTGACTATCTTGCGGTCTATTGAAACACACTATTTTCACTCTATTATACACTCAGCAAAAAAAGAAAGTAAACACTTTTTCCAGTTAATATTTTTCATAGAAGATTTTGATAAAGATTAAAGTGTCATACACCATATCGAAGCTTATTTAATTGGCTATCAACCTGATAGGTTTATACAAAGGGAAATTTTACGCATGAGTGAACACATTCGTTTTTGTCCTCCAAGGCAGAAAAGTAAAAATTGCAGAATTGGACATGTTGAAATTCATTTGCAAATGCCCTCCAAGATACCAATGATAACAAAAGACCAATTTAACGCAATTAGAGACGTGAATGTAACAGCAGAAATAAGTTTCCGTTCCCTTGTTTCTCTTTATATTCAAAACAAAAACATAGTGGGGACACTGAAGGTGGAACATAAGCATTTTCCATCAATTCAATCTTTAAATGACATAGGGAGTAAGCCGTAAAGGTGATAAAATGGACAGAATTTCTTCATTTTACCTTTTAATTAAGGAATTTAAGAATGCACGAGACAAATTCAAGAACCAAATATTATTTCCAATTTTCTCAAATTGGAATAACGTTTCAACTTTAACTTTCTTTGTTGCCATAATTTTTCTCTTATGTCTTTTGACTGCCGATTTGACAGAAGATTCTTAATTTTCCTCCATTATTTTTTGCCTTTCTTTATCTTTGGATGGTTGCAGAGACATTATTGAGATCATAGGATGATTCTTTCAAATTAATTTGCATTTCTATTGTGTCGAATTTGTCTTTTTTGTTCTCATTATCACATGGAAGAGCAAATACGCTTGAATAACAACTTGTCCATTTTGCAATTTTTACTTGGAAGAGAAAAACGAATGTGTTCACTCATGCGTAAAGTCAACATTTTCATTGACCTACTAGGTTGATAGCTAATTAAATTACCTTTAACATGGTATATAAACACCATTTTTAACCAGATAGTCTATGAAAAATATAAACTTGAAAAAGTGTTTACTTTCTTTTTTTGCTGAGTGTATATGAGTGAAACCACAAGTACTGTTCCTTGTGATGTGAGTATCACGATTAGGATTATAGGGTTATGTTTGAGGGTATAGAATTTATGTTTGGCTTAGCGTGCAGATATTTCATGGGAGCAATGAAATTGTCACAGGAGAAAATGTCATGGAACCAACACACATACATGAAATTAAACCCGCCTTTGTTCTTGTATTCGCACATGCGTGACGACTTTTTTTTTTTTTTTTTAAATCGCAGGCAGCAGCTCGTTCAGGGCAAGTGGGGTTACGAGTACAGGCAAAAGGCTATGCAGATGGATTTGGGCAATTGCTTTGAGCATATATTTTTATATATATTTTTTTTTTACTTCACAGGCTTTTGTGCTTGGGCTTGGAACAGTTGCTATAGCGAGCGGTTGACGCTTTTTATGCATGCGGCCTATTATATGTTTTATATGTATTATCTGTACGTTACATTGACATCAGAAATGAAGGAGGTATCGGCGTGGATGTGGGTATGTGTGTGTGTGTGTGTGTGTGTGTGTGTATGTGCGCTTTTGGTTTTTGGCGAATCGGGGTGGGTTGGTAAGACTGGCATTTGATTTCAAGTGGAGGATCCTTCGTAAGAATTATTTGGTGTGATTAACTATCTAAGACAATGATAAATAAAGATTTGTTTTGGTGTGTGTGTGTGTGTGTGTGTGTTGATTGGGGGGGGGGGGGGGGGTGTGATGGTTTATTGCCACTTGGTCTATTACCAGATGGTCTACTTCCCAGTTTGTCTAACACCACTACGGCTAAACTCATTTGGTCTTCTATCAATTTCGTCCAATGCCCAATTGGTCTAATCCTCACTTGGTCTAATACCCAGTTTGGCTAATTATCATTTCATGTAATGACTAGACTGTCTGATTGTCATTTCGTCTACGTGGATTTCCCACTTCGTCTAATCATTATTATCATTTAGTCTATTGTCGATTCGTCAAACTTACATTTAGTCTACTAGTATTTATCATTTGGTCTATGAACATTTTTGCTAATTACCACTTGGTCTACTGCCCGATTGGGTCTATGTTTCACTAGGTCTAATAGGCAGTTAGTCTACTCCCATTTCGTATAATTTCCAGTTAGTCCACCAGCCAATTCGTCAAAATTAGCATTTCGTCTAAACACCGTTTCGGCTAATCACCTTTTAGTCTAATTTTCATTTGGTCTAATTTCCAATAGAGATTATTTATACTTTTGTTTCGTCGACAACATGCAAATAATACATAGAATTTATATTACCGACCTGGCTGTCGTTGAAGTGCCTTTCTTGTGTGGTACATTTACCGAATAAATTGTGATTGATCTGTCTATTTCTGCATGTTCTATTGTGTGTATTTACTGCCTGAGATCTGGCTCATACATTAGACTGTACCGTGCCCACGTACCCGGTTTGTTGAAAGATTTAGTGTAATTTTTTTTTTTTTTAAGGCATTCGTTCTCCGGACATCAAAGTTGAGTACTCGCGTTTCATAAAATCAATAGATATTCCTATACATGGTAGCTATAGACGTCACCTTGTGTATTTTTTTTTCACTCTATCTCTCTGTTTTGCTGTTACAGTTGCACGTGCTATGACAAGGGTAGAAAGTGTGGTTACCTGTACGCAAGGAGGTAGGACCTCCTTGGTGTAATGTTCACTCCAGGAGGTGGCATGCACATTCCTCCCTGGTTCACTTAATTATCATAGACATGCAGATACAAAGTCTCATCAGGGAGGTGGAAAGAAAGTCTCTCTTCAACCTCTTCGGTGGATGTATACCTCTTACATGTATTCCAAAGTTGTACAGCAATCAATGGCAATCATGCAAAGGAAAATAGGCTATGAAAATACATAAAACTTATAAACAGCTAGCTGCTAAATTCTGCGTAATTATGTTCCCTGTGACATGCACTCCGCAGGTTGATCTCAAGAAGATCCATATTGGAAAAACGCAACCGCGCAAATTCTGAAATCCACCGGGTAAACATTACCACAGGCCTAACCAACGTGAACATTGGACGAAATGTACATTAGACTAAATGGTATTTAGACCAATTCGGGCATTAGGCTAGGTCATTAGACCAACTGGTTAGTAGACTAATTGATAAGTAGCCCGTCTGGTTATAAGGCTAATCGATAAATTGCCAAAGTGGATATAGCCTATAAGTGGGTGTAGCCCAAGTGCGAATAGACGATATGGTGATTAGACTAATGGATATTAGAATTGGAATAATGGAAATTAGACGAACCGAATATTAGACAGACAGGTGATGAGACTATGTGATATATAGACCAAATGGATATATAGAAAGCATAAGCTACGTCTGGATTAGTCATGTACTATGTAGTAGGCCTATACTAATGTCTCCATCACCTTGGAGTTCAAAAGTTAGCACAACATTTCTTGCATCTCTCTCTCTCTCTGTATATATATATATATATATATATATATATATATATATACATATATATATACATATATATATATATATATATATATATATATATGACCTATATATCATAATCATATATCTATATCTATAGTGTAATATATATATATATATATATATTCACAATAGAAGAATGCATTAAATGCCAATTGCCTTGATCTTAATTTCCGAATTTTTGGGGGACTCCCCCTTCATCAGGGATGACAGTGCGAATGAATTTCCAGTGTGATATTAACAGTGAGGTGTTAATATCCTACTTGCACGCGCAATCTCAGTGTAACCAAAACAAAAACAAAAACAAAAACAAAAACACTGAGATTGCGCGTGCTAGTAGGATATTAACACCTCACTGTTAATATCACTGTGGAAATTCATTCGCACTGTCATCCCTGACGAAGGGGGAGGCCCCCGAAAATTCGGAAATTAAAATCAAGGCAATTGGCATTTAATGCATTCCTCTATTGTGACTTTATTATTGCTATTTCTAGTACTGCCAATACGCGGAGCTACTTCAATATAGTGTAATATATATATATATATATATATATATATATATATATATATAAATTATGTAAGTTCTCTCTTTTTCTACCATGTGAATGAATTATGAAACTTGTTATGTTGAAAATAACTGCGGAAAACGATATCTCATACTCTCAGCCTGAAGTCGTGTCAAAAATAGAAAGATATAATAGCTATCACAGTTTTGTTAAATGAAGAGCATTAGGAACTCAAATAATCTACTGTGTTGCTTCATCGGTATCTGATTATAAACCGCTTGCGTTACGAATATACAGGCGTTTCAAGCGTATCGAAACTATTTTGTTTTTGTACCCAATGATAATTAGTAATATATAAGTACAATCAGTACCCAATGATTTATAGAAAAATATCTTTAAGCGTCGACATAGAATACATTGAACAAGTGGGTTTAAATTTTGAACCCCGTCAATTGCTTGGGGGGGGGGCACTTTGAATTTGGGGATGTAAACTACAAATGTAATAGAGAGAGGGAGAGTTATAGAGAAATCTCGAATGCCGTATACTAGTTGATGGATATCGATTACGCGACATGTTCATAGTTCCATGGTTTGATTGACTCTATGAGCCAGATCATTCTTCGTGTTCCTTGGAGGCAACCGGCTTCATCAAAATGGCAGAACATATTTCAGTAGAAGAAGAAGAAGAAGAAGAGAACAACGATGCTAACACCTTGGGGACAGCTATGATTGATACCACTCAGGATTCGTCTAGGATGACGACAACCAACCCAGAGAAGAAGGAAATGTAAGGAAACTTGATATGAAACAACCCCTTGGTTGTACTTATACATGCTTTACAATGTTAAGGTTTCTGACGTGGGAGTAATATGACTTAAAGGTCTCACGTGAACATAATATTAGTGATAGGAGGCCTATTATTCATAGTTTCATATTATGAGTCAGTCTACTTATCGAAATGAGAACATTATTATTTCCAAAGTTGCAGTTTGCTCTGAAAATGTTTGTTTCTATTCATTTTCATTTGTATATTCGATTTCATTTTCTTCAAGATATTAGTTTCATACATGAATCAAATTTATTTTCAGCAATATTACAGAAAACGTCAATATACAATTCGAGTACGAATAGTGTAATCTTGGTGGCACAAACAGCAACGATGAACAGATGTGCATGATTTAGTAGTGTACTTGATATTATGCAATGATGTTTTTGTGTAAAATTCAGTTTCATTATATTATCTCAGATAGAAGGCCGAGGTGAAATGAAATTGGACAATGATTTTGACGTGCGTATTATATACTAGACCAAAGAAAAGCGATATTTGTTTTTATATACTATGTATATATGCACAAAATAATGTATAAGCTCATTGGATGAACACTTCCGTTGTCACGCCACAAAGTTATCTTTAAATGACATTTATTGATGGAAAGCTTTCTTCTGGAATTTTAGGAGCAAAGCATTGTAACACATCCTTGAATTTTGTTATCTTATTGGAGCTTAGTAGTGTTGTGTATACCCGGGGGTTTGATAGCTTTCCGTGTCTTAATTCTTAAAATGCACGTTTATTGCTCTCAAGTCATTCGTAACACTGTAGTGTTTATCATATTCATGGAGATATGGAACGATTCGTGCCTTTTGTTCATTTTTATACCATATATATTTCAAAGATTCACCATTTACGTTGCGTCTGTGCGCATTGGATGAATGTGTTTGTGTGATATTTGTTTAATAATGATTCTGTTCTTGTCCCGTCATTTTGTTTACAGACTTTGTGTGACATGTATTTTCGCTCTGTTTGGCATCGGTGCTCTCTTTCCTTGGAACAGTTTCATTAATGCTGCACCGGTATGTTGTGGTTTTTAACTGAAAGTCCTACATAATATATTTTGACGTAGCACTTTCATAATTATGTATGTTATGCTATACATTACCTATACATATCTATTTCATGTGGTTTTTTTTTTTGCAATTTCAGATGGAAATGTCATTAATATCAATTATTTAGTGATACTAATTGAAAAAAAATAACAGTGGTGATGATGATGATATACATACACGCACACAATTATATATTTATAGGCTGAACAGATGTAAGGCTATACACTGTATGCATAAAGACAATCATTGCATATATCCATTATTAATCACTAAATCCGTTATCAAATATTATGTATTGTGGTAAATACACACACACACACACACACACATATGTGTTCTGTGGACCCCTATGGAAACCAGCTCTGCTGATCAGGGTGTTCCACCCCATGAAGGGGAAATAAATTCAATTCAATTCAATATATATATATATATATATATATATATATATATAATGTATATATTTTCATTTCAAGGCGAAATGTATCAAATACATAATCAAAGTTTACTAAATTAAATAACAGCAAGGACAGTGGTAGACGTTTATCCTGATATCGACTGTCGTTTATATTGAAGATGATAGTGATAAATGCCAGAGTTCTTAATTATGAATTTCTTCATATTGCATAGAAAATCAGTTGGAGTAAAAATAAATCAAATCAGTCGATTAATTCAGCGTACAAATGTATAAATACAATTATATATCTTGTCAATTCAAGACGAAATGTTCATCATAAACATGATAGTCCACTAATGATAACAGCAAGGACAATGGTAGACATGACCCTGAGATCGACTGTCGTTTATGTTGACGATGATTGTGGTAAATGCCGGAGTTCTTAATTACAAGTTTCTTCACACTGCACAGACAAATCGTCGGAGTCATTGTGTAAAGATAAATCAAATCAGTTGATTGATTCAGCGTTTTATAGTCGATTTTTGGGCGAACGCAATATCTTATAAATGTAACTGAAGTCACAATGTGAGAGAACATTGACTAAACCTTTCTATTCATATTTTCTTTAATCTTTTTTTTCTTGGCTTGTGAGAGACATCTGGGACACACGAAAAAGTGGGCCAACATTATATATTATCTCACCATAATGAAACCACGAATATGTAATTTATGTAACGTCTGATATGTTATCATAGGAGAACGTGTTTTAACCACCCTGACAGCTCCTAATTGAGTATACCATTCTCTTTATACCAAAAATAAACATCTTCGAATGTTAGATTAATTCTCATTGCGAGCCCATGTATATTAATTTGATTAAAGATAACAAATTAAATTAGATAATTTTAATTTGTACAGTACTTCAAGGACTACAAATTCGCCAACGTTAGCGATGACGTGGACTACAAAAATAGGTTCACTATGTACGTCGGACTCGTAAATTACATTCCGTATACCTTTGCCCTTTTTGTGGCTCTCTTCATCCCTGTGAAGTAAGTATACTTTTCTGTTGTTTCCAGTTCTACTTGCATTGCAGACACGTTTTGTCGCAATTTAGTATGACATAACTTACAATGATGACCTTACTGCGTCTTTATGCGAGCGTAAGTAAATCAAGAGTTTTTTCAACGAAGTTGAAATGAAATGCGAGGCATTCTTCTTTTGCTCTCACTGCGGTATCTTTAAAAAATCAAACTCAGCCAGGAGGGTAATTCCACATATCACTCTATTAACAAGATCCAGTTTGAGACGAAGCTAGGGGCTTAAACACTTAGTGGGCCAGCTGCAGAGATGTTTTCAAAGCACTAGAAAATCCTTTTTGAGCTGCAGTCTCCTTGTCACTCAGATAGGCTTACTTTCTATCTCATGACACTGTAAATGAGGCGAAGATGCATCATTTCATGTATCTGAAATGATTTATTTCGTACATGAATTCCTCGAATATTATATATATGTAATATATATATATATATATATATATATATATATACATATATATATATATATATATACATATAAGTATTGGAACAAGTTCACTCGGTTGACAGCAGGTTCATCCGTATTTATCGCTACTCGGAGTCTCATGCAACCTCCGTGAGGCGCAATCATCAGGCAATATGGAGGTTGCATGAAACTCCGAGTAGCGATAAATACGGATGAACCTGCTGTCAACCGAGTGAACTTGTTCCAATACTTCTGCCTAAAGCTCTTCCTTTTCATTTCATTTCATTTCATTTCTTTATTGTCCAAATTATGTTTAAAAACATGGCATGGAAATTTGATTTTGTCACACATTCATAAACACATATTGACAACAGATAAAAAGCAAATAATATTACATGACATATAAAACATCAAGTGAATACTCAAAAAATACAGGGAACCAAACATACATCACAACATTGACTAGCATCATGTGTTTAACGTGCAGAGGGGGAAAATAAATATATTTGTGTACATACACAGAAAACTATGGAAAAATCAATTGCCGCAAAAAGTTGTATAACCACAAATTCTAAAACACCTTACTTTACACAGACCACTCCAAATATCATAATCCATAAATTATAACACATATTGCACATATTCCTTACACCCCACCCCCCATACACACAGCTAAAATCTGCTTCGTTTCACTGAATCCCTGACACGCCCGATGTGCACAATCAGACAACTATTGCACATTAATCTTAATTCACTTAGAAGTTATTCTATTCAAATAATTACAAACCATAAAATTCTTGTGTGTTTTTGATAATGCACAAAATACCCCCCCTGCCGTCATACACCAAACCAGCTACAGCTCTCCCTTCACTTTATACAAAAATCAGCGGTTGTTATTACACATCCTGATTGCGTATGGAACAAAGGAGTCTGCATATCGATTTGTACGACATTTCAGAGACCGTAGTCTTCTGCCTGATCGTAGGAATTCAAAATAATCATGTAGCGGGTGATTCTCGTTTAACATAATACCATTTGCCATATTGGCGATCCGATCTGTACATTCCTTTGTAAGGTCGTAACTTTCCCCAGTGATTTTGCTAGCCTGTCTCACTATGGCTTCCATTCTCTTGAAGTCTTGTTTCCTGCAGACCCCGAACCAGATGACACAGTTAAACAATACAATACTTTCAACAAGTGATTTGTAGAAAAGATTGAGAATAGTTCTATCAATGTGTAGTGATCTCAGTTTTCTCAGAAAGTACATACGAGTCCGGGCTTTTGAGATAACAGATCTACACTCTTCAGTCCAAGAAAGTTTACTGTCCACTGTTGTCCCTAGGTATTTGTAACTCTTGACTATCTCAATATCTGTACCACCAATATTTATAAATTTTGGCTGTGGGGGCATTTTCCGAAAATCAAACACAATCTCCTTAGTTTTGGTGAGATTTAACTGCAGACAGTTCTTGTCACACCAAGAGGTAAAACGTTTAACCTCGGCCCGGTAGCTAGATTCATCCTCATCAATAAGTCCTAAAATGACAGTGTCATCTGCATATTTCAAAATGAATACATTTTCCCTTGCTGATTTACAATCGTTCGTGTACAGAATAAACAGCAACGCCGACAAAACACAGCCTTGTGGAGCACCCGTGTTCAAAACGACAGGGTCTGAAAAGCAATTTTGAACTTTGAGGATATCGAGCACTCTTCATAGAAGGATAGAATCACCAAGTATATATATATATATATATATATATATATATATATGACTATATTATATATAATATAATATAGTCATCAAAATATTAAAGTTCTGCGTCGGTGTGTAATAAATATATATGAAGAGTAAAGACAGTCGTATTAACACCGCAGGAGCCAAAAAATTGGACTGACGTTTCGGCCAAAGTCTGAACATAAACAATTTGATGCAAGAAACTAAGGAGACGCATAAGTTGCCAAGATACAAATAATGCGTCCAGCCAGCCTTTTGTAATTATTATGTGTATCTTGGCAATTTATGCGTCTTCTTAGTTTCTTGCATCAAATTGTTTATGTTCAAACTTACTTTGATAAAGGTCTTTGACCGAAACGTCAGTCCAATTTTTTGGCTCCTGCGGTGTTTATACGACTGTCTTTACTCTTGATATATATATATATATATATGTATATATATATATATATATATATATATAATATATATATATATATATGAGTTGAATATGATAAGTGCATAAATGCATAGATAAATATGGATATATACGAATGAATTATGCATATATACGTGTATATGTATATACAGTATATGTATGTATACAATATGTGTGTTTGTGTGTGTGAGGGTGTGTGTGTGTAACATGTGTATGTCTTGGATATAAACATGCACAACTTAATGATGTAACAATATAATTCTGATTTTCAGTGCCGTGTAAATTATTAATTTCAACATACATTGTGTTATCATTCAATGAAAGGCATTCAAAGATGGCAACACTGATCAGCGCACTAGTCATGAGCGCGAGCTTTCTCCTCACTGTGATTCTAGCGATGGTTGACTCTTCGCAATGTGAGTATTATCTTAAAAGACAGCGTCATTTCACTATAATGTTGACTGTCATTTTTGAATGAAGTGATACAAACCGACCAGCCGCAATTTCTGCAATAAATGAGTACTTTGATCATCACAGCTAGCTATGCCTCCCACATGCGTTGAGTCATCTTCTCTCCATGACTTGCGCACAGTTTCTATATCTTCAACTCTTTAACTCAAGGACTATTTATGACCACTGAACTTCATAAGTTACCACGTGGTTCCTTTGTTGTAAAATGACCATTTTAGTAACGTATCTTCTGCCCTCCACTATATACTACTGATTATATACGCAAGTGCCTCTCAACGATGGAAAGCTGTCGGTGGTATCATCTAGAAATGGCATAACGGATTTAATTAGAAACAATGAAAGTAAAAGCGAGGCGATATAATTCAACGATGATAATATTAACGCCTCACAATCTATTCTCTGATTGGGTTGTATGCATCTAGGAGCAAGCATTTGGTACAGAGTGTAGAGATAACAATTACTTTTAATGTTATATTCAGTTTTAATTTTACCTTATCTTGATTATGGTGTCATTGCTTGGGGGAACACTCATCCAACTTAACCTGACAGACTGTCCCATCTCCAGAAAAAAAGCCATTCGAATAATTTGGCATGTATCTTGGAGAGCTCACACTGATGTTTTATTTTTCGAAAACATCTTTTAAAGATAACCGACCTTTATTATTGTCATCTTGGCTAATTTATGTACAAACTCAGAAATGATTTATTGCCGTCCGTTTTCACCAGCATGTTTGCGAGAAACCGTTCCTTCAAGAAATAACCGATTCTGCCTTTAACCGTTACTATAGGACTATCTTTACACAATCTATATATTTAAATTTGCTGGACCTAAATATCAGAATAACCTCTGTGACAGTGTAAAGAGGTCCCGTAGTTGAAGTTCTTTTAAGAATAATTTGAAGAAAAAAAATCCTGAACATTAACAAGAATTTATCTGAATCTCATCATGAAAATTAATGTTATGTATATCAACATTATGAAATTGTAATATTGTGCTGATCCTTTAATGGTTGCAAAGAACTGGAATATTCAACTTTATTTTCTGCTAAAACCAAACAATCACTGCTGAGCGGCTCCAACCATCCACCACCTCTTGTTATACAATAGTCTCCTTCTCTTTTTGTCTTTTACCTTCACACTACGTAAGAAGTTTCTCACACACACAACACACACACACACACTCTCTCTCTCTTTCCTCTCTCTTCCTGCATGACAGCGACTTAGTGTAGGGATTGTCCAGGATGTTTGTTTCGTGTTAGCTAGGTTAGTAACTGTTATAGGTCTCCATATCTTTGCTCCTTTTGTTTTGCCACTTTTTATATCAGTCTATCAATCATATAATTAATATTTGTTGCATTACGTGTGGGAGAATGCACCCTACAAGCACTGCTCTTTATCATTCCTTCCCATTTCCAGCATTTCCGTATACTTACAATACTTTGTAAACTTATCCTGAGCTTTATTATGTATTATGATGAAATTTATGTATTCAATTTCCGTAAAATATTAATATGTTTCTGTTAGAAATGAAAAAAAAATGAATGAAAATGAAAAACTAAAAAAAAAAGCCTTTCCCCGTACAGACCATCATTGCAAGGTTATCAATACTCTAAATCTTTTGATGCGGTGGTTATAAGCATAAAAGTGTAAATTAAGATTTCATTCTAAAGACAGGAAATTAAGGGACGATTTGTGTGCAAGCCGGTGGGAAATTTTGAAAGACTGTGATAACAGTTACTGTTATGTGGTGTTGAACCAATTAAATCATTTTTCTCGAATTTCACTGGGAAATTTCAAGAACTGTCTTAGCTTTTGTCTTTAATTCGACTTTATTCTTTGGTAGCATTCAATGAAATAGCCTATTGTTTTACACGCTTCCATTTCAAACCTCTCAGATACATGATACTTCCCTCTTACCCGAGACCTTTTAACGTAGAATGTTTATATGTGTAAATGTAGGGGAAAAAGTTTTGATCAGCTTTTCAGATTTCAGTATTGAAACCTTCGTCATGACTTGTTAAAGGTAAGCGCAAAGTAAGAACTTAAGTCAAAATCCATAACAATATAGACATATGATATTAATGACACATGATCTTTTCCCAATTCGTCATTGTATTGTAAATCACCTACCGTTTTAAATAGCACAACTATGTCCTACATTGTGATTTCTCACAGGGCCAGAAAAATTCTTCGGGATTACCATGTTCACTATATTGCTCTTCAGTGGTAAGAACCTACTTGTTTTGACATGGATATATATAATTAGATATATATCAGGGCTCAACACTAACTGTTTTTGTCTGCATGGTTGCCGTTCGTTTCAAATTGTCACAAGTTAAAGGAAGCATAACAATCCACTTTGAATCTTAGTTTCCTGAACGGAAATGGAAATATCATTCAAGAACCTGAAAGGGGCATTCCAGACAATTTATATAGAATTTCACATCAAGTAGAGGCATGCATAATTGATAGTGCCATGTTCATATGTATTTGTGAAATTAATTGTGGTCCTTGAGCAGATACACCAACAGTCTTTTTAAACCATTCTTCATGTTCCAGTACACTTAACAAGGCTAATGACATTAGAGGCTCACACATTCCAGTCTTGAATCAGTGTAATTCCATGATCACCCAATTGTACATTGTTAGGTGAAGCTGTTATATGTCATCATCTATGTTCATTTTGATTTATTATGAATTTTGAAAACATTCTTACTGCTCATTCCAGTCACTATGAATTCTTAAACGCTGTATCTGATTTGTTAAGTGGTTTATGAGAAATCGAAAACAGTGATAACTATTTCTAAAATGTTTAGATCTGTTTCGTATACAGTTTCCTCCGCTGTGTTCCAATCTGGAATCCTGGCGATGGCTGGTCGGCTTCAAGACGACCTTCAGGGCCCTTCTATTCAAAGTTATTTCGTGGGACAGGTAAATGAACAGTCTTGGATTAGTGCTATCTTTATCTTCTAGATCATGACAATAAAATGCACATGGTTTGACGGTTAGTATGAATCTTTGCCTCTAAAATGTTATTTCATGTAGTATTCTAAGACAATATGGCACAATTTCCAATATTAATTGTACTTTACAAGTATGATGGGAAGAGATTGGCAATGCTAGTACACCATGTGATTTTTTATTTTGTATTATTTCAAATTTCCATTTTTTCCATCTATCACTTTCCATAGGGGGCTGGGGGAACCATTGTAGCTATTGCATCCCTGTTGTCTCTGAAAGCAGGTAAGTGTATCGAGGTTTAAGGATCTGACCCTTGTATTCAAATGTTTTCCTGGAAATGCCCCTTCATACCTCAGCGAACTCATCAAGCCATATCGTCCCGGTCGGAATCTGCGTTCAAAATCAAGGAATCTCTTCTATGAAAT
The DNA here is from genome assembly GCF_040938485.1 of Diadema antillarum. NCBI lineage: Eukaryota > Metazoa > Echinodermata > Echinoidea > Diadematoida > Diadematidae > Diadema > Diadema antillarum. The sequence goes on along the minus strand of NW_027271072.1, from coordinate 457,576 downwards.
AAGTGTCAAATTTCAGACATTTGGCGCCATCATTATCAACCCCCCCCCCCTCCCCAGCATAAGATGTATCACAGATTTTGATAAATTTCAAATCTGTGTTAAAGACTCATCTTTTTGATAATTGTTATAGTTATATGTGAAATGTTTGGATGATTTTGTTTCCATGCGTACACGCATAGAGACTATTCATTGATATCTTAAAAGGGATGGTACAGTTTTGGTTTAGATGGGTGGCAAGTTTTTAACTTGTACATATATATATATATATATATATATATATATATATATATATATATATATGTGTGTGTGTGTGTGTGTGTGTGTGTTTGTTTGTTTGTGAGATAATGAAACTTTTTATAAAATATGTAAGAACACGTATTTCTTAGAAGAATTCACAGTTTATTTAATGAAAATTGGTATTGAAATGACTGAAATATCCGAAAAAGCAATCCTAATAAAATGTGACAAGCTAAGAATTTTGTTAGGATCTTTTTGTTTTACCTTGTTTGTGGATATGTCAGTCATTTCAAAAACATTTACTTTCCCTCAGACTTATATGCTCTTTGAAATTTCGTAGGGGGATTTCTAAATATCTCGCAAAACGTTAAAAGCTGAATCCTCATCTCAACCAATACCATACCATCCCTTTAATGAAATTAAATGGTTTTTTTTCTTCCTTATAGGTCATGGAAGTTTGCGTGAAGCAGCTATTGGTCTCTTCGTGTGTGCATTGATCGTTCTTATTTGCTGCGTTCTTTCTTTCTGGTGGCTGGTCAACACAGTATGTTACGTAGCACTTACAAATTCACTCTTACAAAAGAATGAAGTCAAAGAGATGTTTGACTAAAAAAATGTGTCTTTTGTATCAAAATCTTTATTTCTTTTACCACCATGTGTTAATTAATAGATTTCTAAATACAAGTGTTCAAAAAAAATCATAAGAATCATGTGTGTGTGTGTGTGTGTGTTTGTGTGTCTTTTTGATTCAGAATTATAAGAAACATCTTCTGTACAAGTCCATATTTCCAGAATCTATAACTGGTCATCAGACATAAAAGACTAAAGAAAAAACAAACAAACGATGGTCTCCTCCTGTTTTAACACGTCTACAGACTTTCGTGTAGATGTAGAAAAATTAATATTGAGTTCCTCCGTTTTGGAAAGTATCATTAATCTTGATTTTAAATTGAAAAACAATCAAACAAACTAAGTCGGAGATTAATCCTAACGTCAAGTTGATCATCGCTTTTTCATACGTGATATTTTCTGTTTTCCATTAAAAGTACGTTTATGAAAAAAAAAAAACGTGATCAGATTTAGGTTGCGTATGATTAAAAAAGATCAACGATAACCCGATAATGCATAAAAAGATCGCAAAAATATTCTTATTGAGGTAGTAACTTTTACCTCACCTTGTCCATGAATGCACAACACATTATTATAAGGAAAATGAACCATGCGACAGAATATAGGCCATTTCTTCACACATAAATTCCTGGCTGATTTTTGCTGGCAAGTCGCTCATTCATCTTTGTAATGAAGAAAGGTTAGATGACACTTGTTACATACTTATTAAATCCGAATAAAACTATATAGTTTGAAATTTAAAAAAGTTTTCAAGTTTGAGTGAAAAACTGAAACTTGAACCTGCAGTTTATGCTTTATCTTCTAAATACATGCTGTCACTTAAAAAGTCAACCATAATTCAGCACTTCATTAGATTTTAACATTACTGCAACCAATCCAAACTTCCTGGTTTTTTTTTTTCAATTGGAAAAACTGATAACGTATAGTACTATTAGTAACTTAAAAATACAGCTCCCAAACTACAGAAATAAGGTTTCGTGACATTCATGGGCTGCTAGTTTCTTGTTTACTCTACTAATCTAGTGCTAGTTGTTCTAAAGAAGTAGTATGCCTTAAATTGATTCTTTGTATAATCGTGGTACAAGAATTAAAATGAAAAAATTTCGTCATTTGTCAGAACTGTATCCCCACCCCTTGCATGGCCCCTGCTCTTTGTATACTACAGTATATATATATATATATATATATATATACCACACGATGTGTATGCGTTAAAATTAGCGTTCTCTCTCTCTCTCTCTCTCTCTCTCTTTCAAAATAGTGCTGTACAATCAATAACTAGCAGCTGAACAGTAAAGAAATTAAAGTTGCTAAAGAAAATGCATTTTTAGTTAATAAGTAAAAGGTTATTTATTTGATACCGCAAACAGAAGGTGATCCGGGAATGCCTTTCTCAGAACGAGCAGATGTCAGAAGAATCCATGTCTTTCAAACAAACTTGGAATCTGCTTGAGAACGTTTTAAAAGAAGTGAGAGTCTTTCGTTTCTTTTTGTTATTGACGATAATTTGTTTGTGATGTTCATTTATTCGTTATCCGCACACGGAAGTCCGTCACCTATTTCTGTTTTCTTGTGTTATTTTACATCCGATGATCACTTTGGTATCCTGTTCTCGGGGCAGAACGATCTGCGACAATGGGGAACAGCTTATACATGAAACGGCTCATCCAGAAAAAAGAAAAAAGTTGTAAAAGACGAATAACCTTTGGCGTTTTATTCTGTTGGGGTTTGGGAATAAACGAAAAATAAAAATTTCTCAACCTCGTTCAAATTTTATTCAATTGTTTGATTTAGAAAACTATAAGATGAATCATCCAACGTGTTATTTACGTACATCATCATGTCAAAGGGTATATAGATGGGAACTGCACATAACATATTACTGAAATATTACAGAAATGAATATGGTCAAAAAGACGTGACGTTATTATTGTATTGATATTCATAAAATGTATACGTGTGTGTGTGTGTGTGTGAGTGTATGTGTGCGTTATCCCATAGGTAGATCGTCAGTGTTACGATAAAATTTTACAGACATATGAGTAACACACAAAGATGTTAACCATGAGAACGTTCTGAAGAAAAAAAAAGTATTTAAGAAATATACATTTTTGTGACGTTCACCGAATAATAATTGTTTTATTGTGCTAATACTGCGTTCAAGGAGCATTTTACAAGTATGAAGGATAGCAATTCCCTCCTTAGATATCTGTAATTGTCATTGGACTCACGTTGATAAATCCATAGCTCCTGAAAGCATTGCTGCATGCAATCACGAACTTTTAGTAACTTACTAAAGAATTCTTTGCTTACGTCCCATATGCTCCTCTCGGTTTTCTCACCAAAATAACATTATATTAACAACCATCAACCCGCCTAAAACAAAGCATACAATGTGATAATCTAAATAATACGCTATCAAACAAATCGCGCCTACACATACCCTAAAGTATTTTAAAACACACACACACACACACACACACACACACACAAAACACACATATTCATTCACTCATTCACTCTCTCACATGCACCTCACCTACAACACAGATAAAATGGCATGCCTTGGCCGTATGGTTCACCTTCTTCGTCACCCTTTCGGTCTTCCCCGTAATCTTGTCGGAAATCCCTTCGGTAGCTGACGAACCGTCCGAGTTTGTCCGAGATTACTTCGTGCCCCTTGTGTGTTTCTTCACTTTCAATTTATGCGACTGTGTTGGCAGTCTCCTGCCGAAATGGATCACATGGGTGAGCACATTTCTAATTCCTTTACGTATAGGCGCTGTGGAAGAGATTTGCTACATTTACAACATTGTTGATGTTGAAATGTATGTTGATACTTGGTGCAGCAGTGATCTGGTATTAGAAATCTTATTTCTTACTTATCAAAACAGCAGAAGCTTCTGACTGATTGCATTTCACAAGATGATATCCTGGCAGATCCAGAAGAAAAGATGTGTCTTCCTGCACTAGTTTCACGTGCTTTAAATTGATCTATTGATATGATTGATTTTATTTCATTCTTCGTTTCCTTTGCATTCAAAAACATAATAAGAATAATAATAATGAACAGGAGTAATTTATAGGGCCTACATCTGAGTGACAAACCCTCTATTTGTTCAATGTGCACCATGCCCCCTCCCCGTATCTCCAATCTGTGGTATCAGCTCCTTAACCGAAAATGAAATAAGGTCGTTAATCCGAAAACTGAATGAGGTTCGTTATGATTCCGAAGGTTTGTAAATCCAAAAATGTAGTTTTGTTACATTTGATAATGGGATTTTTCTGTAATTGTTATTTATCAAAAAAATAAGTATTTCCCCTCCCTATCCTCCGAATGGCACAATTCCCTTCTTCCACAACCATCATCAGGATGAGCCATGCATGACGTAAAAACTGTTATTATAAGAGGTCACTTAAAGGATTAACTAACCTTAGTTTGATTAACGAACCTTCAGTATAACGCAGGGCCGGCGCAGTGTTTTCAAAAGTGTGGGGGCCCACTTCCGGGTTTCATGAGCTAACAAGCAAAAAAAAAAAAAAAAAAAAAAAGGAAAGGTCCTCAGCTCATTCTCTCCCCTCCCATTTCCGGGTGTTATAAAAAAAAGGTCTTCAGAGAAAACACATAACCTTACCGCCGCCATACTTCAAGATCTCTACGGCTATCTATTTCTATTTTAGTGCCACTTACGTACTTCCGGGTTGAAAAAAGTGTGGGGGCCCAAAGTGATGACACCTTATGTATTCCTTTGTATGGTGCACAAAAAGTGTTGGGGCCCGAGCCCCCACGGCCCCCACGGCTGCGCCGGCCCTGTAACGAACCTTATTTCAGTTTCAAATTAATGAATCTTCGGAAAAACGAACCCTATTTCTTTTTCCAATTAAGCATCTTGAAGAAAGAACCCTGTTTTATTTTGGTTTAATAAATCTCTAAGTATTGGAAGTTTGTGTGTTTGAGAATGAAGAACCTTAGGATTAAGAACCTTATTTCATTTTCGAAAATAACGAAACTTATTATGTCTTCGGATAAACGAAATTTATATCAGTTTCGGATTAACGAACCTTCGGGAAAAAAAAGAACCCTATTTCATTTTCGTTTTAACGAACCCTTAGACTTCCGCAAACTGACTGAAAGGTGTTTATCAAAAACTACCAGAGGGGTTGGTTTCTCTTCTCTTTTTTGAGAAGGGGTGGTCTTTTCGTGTGTAGATGGAAGTCCTCAGATGATTGTTACAACATTAGTCTAAAATGTAATGCAAAAAAAAAAAAATTCATAATAAAAACCGTCAATAACGGTATATCACAATCTGCTTTCATCGTGGAGGCGACAACTTCCCTATAAACTCGCCAGAACAAGCGAAGTTATCAAATCACCTGCTTACGACACAATACCGGCTGTTCATAGTATAGGGAAGGAAGAAAAAAAAAATACTGATTAAGAGTGAGCATGCTGTATTTCCCACTATTGTTTAATGAATATTGTGTTGTAATTGTCTTACGGTCTTACAGAGAAGTCAATATTGCATACTACCATTTGTGGCCTTGCGTGGAGTGTTCATACCTTTGTTTGTCTTCTGCAACTTCCGACCTGACTCGAGGAAAACTTCGGTACTCATCCACAACGATGGTCTATACATCTTTCTGGTTATTGTTTTCTCCTTGTCCAATGGCTTTCTCAAGACTGTGCTCATGATGGACGGACCCAGGTGAGATCAAAATATCATCATAGAAATAGACTGTCTTCATGTTTAAAAAGGTATGCTTTCCTTGAAGGTCATTCACATTGAATCATCTTTATTGTCGTGCAGAACTTTTGAGGGAGAAAGATATAAGCACTGAGGATCATTTAGAAATTAAGAAGTTGCAGACATTTAGATAAGTTTCCTGGGTAGTTAACTGTAAAATTAGAAATATAGCAACATAAAAAGAGATAACATGAGATACCTTCAAAATACTTTCGTTTCTTTTCTTTCTGTTGCAAGAGTTTTGTTTGCTTGATTTTATGTTATCCGTTAAAGTAAAATTGAAGATCATAAACTTGAATTGGAATGAAGAGACACTGCAAGATGTTTCAAGCAGGATGTTGGATAAAGACGAAATTTTCACTCTTACTTTATCTACTGCAACCGTTGCAATTAGTGAACTCACTAAGCCTTTTCTAAAAGTGCAAGGAATAGACGAATGAATGAAATCAATTAGATGGCATAATTACATGATTAAAACAGGGTGACAACTGATAGCTTATTAAAAGTTCTTATAATATCTTGAAATCATTAGAAGTTATCTTAAGCCGTCACATATTTGCGTAAAAAGGAACAACAATGACTATGGAATTCTTGGTTTGAGTCTGTAATTATTTGGGAGCGTGAATTCCATAAACACATCACTAATCAGTAAGAACAAGGATTTTACAGGGGGATTTCTGTTACATGATATTCACGAAATCTGATTCATTTTGGATGAGATATATGCCTGAAAGTATTTGAGTATTTTGATTGATTTAGTTATTTTCAAAGTCATAATAGCGTGTGAAATAGATCTCTGAAGTTTTCAGAGGACTTTTGTTTGTACTCACAGTTTAGAATAATGATACACTGTAATATTTTCCGATTACAGTAAATATGAACCGAGGCCGGACAAGGCAGAGTCAATGATGATCTTCTTTTTGATCTTTGGAATTCTCTGCGGGATTGCTTTCTCCAACGTTCTTCTATTGGTCTAGACCTGAAACTGATGGCGAAACATTGTTGACCCCGATCTGAGTTTTTAACTGAATTATCAGAACGTGTGTTATTTGTGAGATACCTTTATCTTTTTTGAAAACGTGTTTTACAATATTTCTTACTTTTCCTTATAAAGGATCAGTATGTTTTGCATTATCCTTTATTTTTTCTGTGACATCTGCAAAAGTTGGTTCGCAACAGATGACAAGAGAAGCAGCACTGTTAATGATGATTGCAATTGAAAAGTCGTGAATTAAAAGTTTATTATCTGCTTTTTTTAACTGGGTTGTTACATATTTCGCCCGTGTCCTTACATTGTACATATACATTATAGATCTCTGACTGTCATGACATTAAAACAAAAGCTCACAACTCTATTTTTCTGTCGAATGGTAGGGGAGAGTGGGGTAAACTGGACGCGGGAGAAGTGGGACACCTCTCATATCTCAAAAAGTTTTAAACTAATCAACTTTTAAGTCATTCCCTATCAGGCATTTGGCATCAGAGTACAAACACATGGTAACAGCTCTGTAACAACTCTGCTGGAAAGTTTAATTTTCAATTCTTTTTATGACATTTTTTTGAAATTCTTTGCATTTAGTGTGAAGTGCTTTCTGAATTCATGGTACAGCTTAGCAGGCACTTAGCACGCTATAAGTATAGGCAATATGAGTTCCAATAATTTGCATTTAAAGATTTTGCGAAAATTAGATCAATTGTGATGTTAGCCGCCATTTTGAAATTTTGGGGTGCTGGGGTAAACTAGGACATCATCACTGTCCCACTTTTCCCTTTATTCAAAGTTAGTGATAAAAATATCATAGATTTTCTCATTACTTTCTTTAAATTTCAGGCCCTTTAAATGTACTTTTCGCTGATGGACCAAAATGGATATATCACATTCTGCGATGAAACTTTTCAGGTGTAAATACTCACACGACCACACATGAGGCCCAGGCACACACGCACTAATACACACACACACACCACACACACATTATTATATGATATGCTTGTAATATTGTTTAGCCTATAAATAGTTACTGTTTGTCCCACTTTACGCCAACCATTGTCCCACTTCTCCCAGGGGGTAGCCCAATTCTCCCCGTTAAATATCATATGAGACTTGTAGGAATATGAAGTAACAACCCATCATGTGGCCTAGCATCAGTAGTCTTTGGGACCAAGACACGAGTGCCCATTCTAAATATCTAAAAAGTTACAAAAGAAAATTCATCAAATCACAATGTTTGTCTCACTTCTCCCCACTCTCCCCTACTCTTCTGTGGGGACTGTACGATGTGCACTACCTGTGTGAAAAATGCTGATGATAATTATACACTATATCTTTCATGTGATTTTCTTTGTTTGCTTGTTTTTGCGGTGTACTTATGTGCACATCTGTGAAACGTTTGATTTAGGTTATGTTATGTAGTTATTGCCCATGCTTGCGATATCATGTAAATATTCATTTGATCTATCTATACGTTTTCATTCATTAATTTATTCATAAGTTTATTTATAATATTCATGTACAAGGTTATGAAAGGTTATGCATGGACTAACTCCCTAACACTACTCTTCCCGACTAGGTGAAAAACTGCTTTTACCAAAACCAAGGACAGAATCCCTAAAGAAGTCTTTCAAATATCGAGGTGCGAAGGCGTACAACGCCTTACCTTCTAATATAAAATCTTCTACAACAATTGATGTTTTCAAATCCAAAATAACATTAAATCCGTAAGAGTTGAATTTAAATTTGTTCGTATGTTTGTTTGTTTGTTTGTTATCATCCTTTCAGCCCCAAAGGTAAAATGTTCAAACTATTCAACTACTGTGCAAATCTTCACCTTAACCACTTCATATTTCCTACTAGCTAACAATTATTGTAATTCAACCCTCGTATTTGATTTTCTAATTGCGTTTTTTCCCCAGATTTATGTCATACTTGTTATTCAAGTTTCAGTCAATTGTTTTCTTGAAGTTATCTTTTGATTTCGATGTGTTTTACTGTTGTTATATATATTTCGTACTTTTTATTCAAATCTCACTCAAATGTCTTTCATTAAGTTATATATAATGTGATATAATCTGTTTTGGTGTTATATTTTCTGAACTTGTTTCTTTTCATCGTAATGTTGCGATTGCATGCCCAGTATTAACTTTCAATTGTTTTATCTATTCTTTGGATTTGCTTTTGAATTTTTGTCATTTACTTATGATTTTAACCTCATGTAAATAAGTATATACATTGTATGCAATCCGTATCAGATAATAATATCTTATTATTTTCGTTTTTCTAACAACTCATGACATCTGAAATTTTGAATCAGCTTTCCAACTTATTCCATATTTCGAAATATTTGTTAAAACTTTTTACAAATTGTACTTGTTTTTATCCATTGAATTATTATTCTTTGATTTCGATACAATCATTATATACCTCACCTTTAGTTTTCCGTAATTGACATATCACTTGCCACGAATTTTACTTTTGTTAAATTGTCATAGATTCATCTAAGTATTTTACACAAGTCCCCAGTTATTTTTTGATTCGTTACTACGTATTTTTTATCTAAATTTATCAAAGTAATTATTCTACAAGAATCTGTTTGTTTTTTCTTTCACTGCATAGATATGTTTGAGGATTTTATTTTCAAACACTCCATTTTTATATCTAAACATATTCTGATTTGGTCATTGTTATATCTAATTGCCTTTAAGATTTTTCTGTCATCGGTTGTTCTTTTTTCTCTCTCCCATTTTACTGTATGTGTTTCCACCTGCATGTCTGTATAATTTGTTTTGTACGTGTCCATAAATATTGTACTCATTGTATGTGGACCCCATGGAAGAACAGCGTTGTCATGTTGGCAACGCTGAATATGGGCAATCCACCCGTTTTTTATTTTTATACGGAAATAAATACCATACCATACCATACCATACCATATAAAACTAGCATGAGTATTGTTCCGGTATGGTAATAATGACATTACCTATAACTTAAAGCCACTGTTTACCATTTGCAGATGGAAAAAAAAGCCTTAATAGTGCTTCAAAATAGGTCTAAAATGTGAGTTGGGATCCAAACTCTACCAACGTAAAAATATTAGTCGTCGGTATAATCAATGTTAAGTATTGTTAAATATACAAAATGTGAACAATAATTTCATTAAAATTGTTTCTAGAATAAGCCGTCTGCAGTTATGGTTTATTGAGAAAATTAGCGATTGTCTCCTTATATTTGTGGCTTTATTGCGAAATTGTTTATCATTGAAAAATTGAGCAAAGAAAATGGGTGGTAGGATGTTTTGTGATGCAACTGAACTATCATGCATCAAAATACAAGTGTGATGTTCGAACATTTTTTTTTAATCAGTGCTCCCAATTATGGTAAACAGCGGCTTTAAGTCATGATACGGCACACGGGTCACTAAAGAATATAATTATGTTGATTACTCTCATATTATCTATTTATATTTTTAATTTATTTTTTAACAAATGGTTGTTAATAGTCTTAGAGGAATACTCAAACAACGTTTCGGTCCAACTTTATATGTAATCCACTGATGTCAAAATACAACATGCATTCGTTACAGGCAAGGACTGTGTTTGCGGTGTTTTCACGTAATTAGATCCAGTTCCATAAACGCTCTTATAGCATTGTTCAGAATCCACAGCATGGAAGACACGGACGCAGAATGGAGTGTACATGTATGATCTCCAGTTATGGTCAAGTTTACAAACAGTAAGATGAAGACTTGTTCATATAATTATATACACCTGTATAAATACAAGATTATTATCCTATTGGATGTAGATGAGACAAAAAGCATTGGATCTGCATCATTCAGGCATGTCTTTAAATCTTATATTTCCTTTTGATAAAGATATGTCATTATATTATAATAACATACAATGGATTGAATTAAAGATTTAAGTTACAAAAAAAGACAATAATTAAATGAGGACATGATTAGTTTGTATTCCTCCGTCAAAGGGTTTCGAAGGCACTGTCACTGTAAGTGTCGTGTTTTAGTATGTTGTTCTCCCGAGATCTCGTTAACTTCACCTAAAGGAAATAATGGGGAATATGATTGATATTTGATATTTACTGCAGGTATGATACATGGGGTGAAGATGCATATACGATTGTAGACTGAAATTCCTTAAGGACAAATGAAACTTACTGTTGCGAAAAGTATTACTCTTCGGGTGAAAGCTCAATTGAAATACTAACTGGCATCAGTGGCAATTGGTAGAAAGGACAGCTAATATCGATAGATAATAATTTAAATAAGATTAAAGTTCAAGGTCAGAGGTCGCTGATTTGCCTGAGAAATAATTTTTTTTTTCACAGCCATAATCAAAGGAATCTTCCCCGTATTCTATTGTATATAAAAAGAGATAAGTTAGAAAAGATCGGTGAAAATTTTGGGATTTAATCAGACACACAAGTAAAGCTATTATGAACTGAAAAAGTTTGAAGAGTGAGACAAATTGGGCAAATCTGTGTGATGTAGATGTTGGGCAGCTCTCCATTCAGTTTGTACACAAAAATTCACCAATTTTCATTTTTCAAAAAAAAAATCATTTAAACCTGTTCTTGGTATATGAAGGAGCAATATATTTTGCGTGTCCTCCTCGCCGGAGGAGGTTTTGTCTATGCGAAATAAGCAAGTTCTGTCTATGCGAAAAACAAAAAAACAAACAAACAATTGGTGACTTTTTTTTTTAACAGACGGAATGGAGAACTTCCAAACATCTACATCACGAAGAGTTGCCAATTTGTCTTACTCTGTAATTATTTACAGTTCATAACTCCGTCTGATATTTTTTTCTCCAAATTTTCATTGCTCTAGATATTTCTCATATTTAATGATATGTAAATGAACGGCCAGTCAATGATATACAAGGGAGACATATTTGTTTGCGTGAGAAGGAGTCATCTTAGTTTCCTGCCTCTCATGCTGCAGTTTATATTGTCACTTGTACATGGTTGTGAAAGGTTGCTGATAACAATTTGAGTTTCAAGTTTGTGGTGGAGGTAATTGTCGATATTTTGCTGTGTATCTTATGATATTCAATAGATTATTTCTAACTTTAACAATGAAAATAATTTCATTTTGTTTCGTAAACTAATTTCGAAGTGATGACTGGATTAAAAGGAGAGTGTGTATGTCAAACAAGAAAAATAATAGAGGATTTTCCATTATGTTTCACGTCACGTCTTTAATAGATGGGAAAAAAGATGGTATATATATATATATATATATATATATATAATATATATGTATATATATATATATATATATAATATATATGTATATATAGGCCTATATATACATATTATATATATACATATAATATCATAATGCATATAAATAAATGTATCTACGAAACATTTATATTTATATATAAATAAAATGTATGTGCGAATGTGTCCGTATACTCATATCGATGCATGTATATTCATATTCGTATACATGTAAACAGATAAAGACAGATAATGATACATGGGCATTTACATAGTCTACATAGTTTTAAAATATGCTTGAATAAATGAGAATATTAAAGGCATTCTACTAATTACCTCCTATTACTATTCGTAGAGTGATTTTTTGGCGAAAATAATGTGTCAAAGAGTTTAAGGGAGAATGACCAGTGTTAGAAAAAAAAAAGAAGAAAAGTATGTCTTAAGGCGAATATATAATCACGGAAAGTGTACATCCAAGTGAAATAAACTTATATCAGCTCATCTTGTTCGCGGTTTTTGTTGGAGGTGTACACTAGATCTCAAACTACGAGTAATGAATTTAAAGAATACCTCCGGATGATTTTCAGACTTTTAAGTTAGTTATACTGAGTACAGAGTTTCAGAATATATTGTGTTTAAGATGAGAAATAAGAATGTTTTCAAAATCTATACCAAATGGCAATGAACAAGGATGATGACATGGCAGCCTCACCATAAGAATGTATGATTTGGGGCTCAATGCATCCTTGAGGATTATGAGATGATTTCTTACTCAAAATGGCTTTCAAAGTGGCCATCAAAATCTGAAATTACTTTATATTGCCTTATATCAAAATTAAAAAAAAGGTTTATTCCTATTTCAAGGGTGCTGCATGAGATAATTTGTTACTCAATTTGTAACTGAATTTACATTTCAGTAGAGCAAATTTGTCTAATCGGCCAAAACTGTATCCAAAATGTCCACCAGAATGGTAATGTACATTGAGGTATCCCAATAATGTATCATATATTTACTGTAAATTGTAAATATGTGTACTGTTAGCACTGGAAAAAAAAATGACTGGCTTTACCCTAGTCCAAGGTGCTATCCACAGACCACAGAAATATTCAAAATGGCGGCCAAAATCTCAAATCTTCATGTTGTATACAGTGTATATATATATATATATATACATTTCAGTAGAGCAAATTTGTCAAAGCAGCTATAGTCGTTTCCAAATGTTTACCATAATGGTAACCTACAGCACCCTTGAAATAGGATAAAACCATTAGAAGAACATTGGGCGACCAGAAAACAAGTTTCAGTCTCTGGCAACGAGACTGAAGGTGGTGCGATACTGTTCTTTGAAACAGAAAATCACACACAAACGAGAAGCATCAAAACCCAAATGCACCTTCATCGAAGTGTATTGATACAAGCAACAGTGACATAGAGAGGCGAAGGAAAAAAAATCAAGTGGGCAAATTTTCTTTTCATAGTTTGATACAATTATCATTGTTCTTTTACACTCAATTGCTGTAAAACATATGAACACAACTATATGAACATATCTACGAACAATACAGATAAAAGCCATTTAATTGCAGCCATACTTGTCCATTCTGCTATAGGTATACTTTGAAGCCTTGGATATTCAAAGGAACAACAACAACAAAACTATACAGAGAAGGAATAACAAAGATCAAATAGACTAAAAAAAGTGTATCAAATTGAAGAGGAATAGATCATACCACAGTATCTGGCTGAAGAACACTGTCTTATAGGTTTCAATAGGTACATGACATCTTCAAGAAAAGTTATACTGCTCTCTCCTTACTCTATATAAAATACAGCCCACATTTTTTCTATAAACTCCTTTCTTAAAAAAGTATATTCAAGTGTACACATGTCACATATGCATATACTGGTAACTGAAACTCCTGTTTCATTCTATAAGAGACTGAATATAATACATTTTAATATAATCTTTAAATGACTGTCACAAGAGCCTGTGACTCTCACACGAAAACAAAACAAAAGTCAATGTAGATAAATGGCATCAAAATATATTTACACACAATAGGGTGTGACATTTCAGCTAATAAATTCTGTGTGTAAGATTGCACTACATTTCAGAGGCTAGTGTTCATTTGGTTGACTGCTGAAAGAACATTAATCCAAGACAATTACAATGGTTACTCTACATTAGATGCAATCATTCATAAACCCTGTATCTAAAATCAAACACATTTATAATTTTAACCACTGTTGACAATGGAACAAATTTCAATATCATAAGATGCACAAAAATATATGATATCAACAATTTGAAAGAGAAAAACAGTCCTGAGCATTACAGTGTATATGGATCTCATGCCATTTTATCACAAAAATCATATTCCTATATTGTATATAACATATACCCTACAATCGTACCTATTATATTTATGCCAAATTTTCTCTCTATCATCATCCATTTAGCAGACATTTTGTATACAAATGATACAAAATTACATTTAATCAATGCATTGAGTTTAGAATGGGATATTCAAAATTGGCATCCTGAATCCTTTCTATGGATGACCCAGAAAGACAGAGAGACAGACAGAGACAGAGAGAAACAAAAGGAGACTAAAATCTCTATGGCCATCTGTTCTGTCTACCCCATTCATGGAATGCAGATAGGTTGGTCAAACAGGAATTAAAAGTGACTACATTCTGTAACAGGGCTGCCAAACAAAAAAAGAAAGAAAACAAATAAATCAAATAATCCCAATGCACCATAAACAATCCCACCCCAACAAAAAAAAACAACAAAAAAAAAAAATCTGAAGACAAATGACATATTTCACTTCAAGATGTTGAGAAATTGCACATATCAGGCTTGCAAAATTAAATCTCAAAGACATATTCTAATAATTCTGCATGACAATGCCCCCCCCAAAAAAAAACAAAACAAAAACAAAAACAAAAACAAAAAACAAAAACAAAAAACCAACTAAATAATTATGATAAAATATACCAGTTGGAAGCTGCATTATCCCATTGAGGATGGGCTGATTTTGCTACAACACTCATTTCCCATAGACACCTGCTCAAGTATACTGAGGACTAGTCTTCAACACTACAGGTTAAGACTGCATGAATTACACTATGACATGGAAAGTTGTAGATTGCTGGAATCAGATGTGTCTCAAAGTCTAGGGGACTGCTTGCATTATATTCTGTTGTGGGAAAGGTTGTGTATAGTATGTGAAGAATCCCCACATTTTACAAAATAGAGGTTTTTTTTTAATCTCAAAGTAAGTCATAAAGAGATGAAATCTTCACAAGCAAATTTCTCAAAATGTCACAATGGGAAATGGGTCATATTTTGGTTATCCTGATGACGCCACCTCGCAGAAAATGTGTGTGTGTGTGTGTGTGTGTGTGTGTGTGCATCAACTTGCCACCAGTAGACTTTTACTGATGTCAACTGGTAAACAGTGTGATTTCAACTTGTATCAATTGGTTTTCATAAGAACTGCTTATTTTGTTACTGGAAGATTGGAGTTGCTTTCTGGTTTCAACTGGTACCAGTTGAAACCAGTTAAGACCAGTTAAAACCAGTAAAGAACAGTTGAAAATTTTAACTTGTTTCTAGATCTATGGGTTTGTACTGGTTTTTCGACCTGGGTGTGTGTGTGTGTGTGTGTGTGTGCGAGTGAGAGAGAGAGAGAGAGAGAGAGAGAGAGAGAGAGATGTTGGACAAGGAATTGGTCAGCCAAGCTTCCATTAGTTTGTTCACTTGTAATCGTAGTATTTCTTCCTGAATGCAGCCCCCTTGCCATACTTGGCTGACATCATGCGAGATTTGCCCTCCGCTGACTGGAATGCGGTGTTATGAAGGTTCAGGCAGAGATTGGTCTGGGCATGCATGAAATCCGAATGCTGTAACAAAAATTAAAGCAGAATGATTTGTAAAGAAATGACTTTATTCGCATATATCATGTCTTATCATTACCTATCCTGACGCATGATAGAATACACTTTTGTTTGTTCTAGCCCATCTGAATTACGGAATTTGCAGAGATTAATGGGCCTGATCCCAAGCAATAACTTGTGGGCAAGGCGAAGACTGCATTTTGCTGGTGAGAAAAGCTCTAAAATGTTGTGACTTTATCAGGGTAAGAATGTCACATAAACAAAGAGTACTCTGATCTCCCTGCTGAATTTCTTGTCAAGCTTCCTTGTAACCAGTTGGGTTTTAAGATCAATGTTCCCTATCAAAGAGGCAACAGCAGTACGATTATCAATGTGATATGTCAGTCTCCCTCCTTGCCATCTTTGTGACAGTTTTTTGGGAGGGAAATAGTTTTATATCATTGTGAGGCCGAGACTTATAGTGAATTCAGAAAAACCATTAACACTGATGTGGTAGCCAGCTTTCGTTCCTTTTCTGTGATAGCTTTTTGGAAGAAAAATGTTATAAATGATAGTGAGGACAAGACATCTTATATCTTATATGTCTAAAAATGCGACCCATGACAACACAAGCCTGATAGCAAAGACACTGTCAGACAGGGAGGGTGTTTCATCAAGCTGTTCTTAAGGTTACAAATGACTTAAGAACGACTAGTGATCAGTTCTTGTGCTGAATTATTGAAATTCTGCTAAGTATAGCACATTAGAACTGATCACCAATCGTTCTTAAATCGTTCGTAACTTTAAGAACAGCTTTATGAAACACCCCCCTGGCTAGTTAGATTCTGGTACTTCTATCATTCTTTAATATGGGACTGAAATACCCTTGCACCCACCTCATGCTCCGGTTCCCCATACACATCGTCGAGGGCAGAGGCCTTGTTCAGGAACTGCACCGTAGATTCCACCTGGTGACTTTTGGCCTGTGGTGATGCACTGGTCCGCTGCATCATCTTGGCAGCTGCCCACCTGAACAGGGCGAGAAAAAAAAAAGTCAGAGATTGGCAACACACTGGGACATTGAAGTTAACCACTTCCTTGACATACCTGCATAGTGGCTTTCAATATGTCGCAGGGCGGTATAAGTGAACCAACTTTCACATCATATGTCATGCACTTGCACAGGCATAATGGACATCAAAGGGGAGGTGGGCACATGCAAAACTGGAAAAGTATACCAGTGAAAGCTGAGGATGCACATACCCAATTAAAAATTCTGAATGAAATACAATTAATGAGAGTGTTAGTTTAACCCTAATAAGGGGGGGGGGGGGGGCGGATTCTGCCCCCCCTTCAGATCTCGCCTATGGAACGCGCGATCGCGCCAAAAATCGGCACACGCGACACCCGCGACGTATTCTATCAAAATGTATGGTTGCTTTCTCTGAAAAATTTTTCTTATATTTGATATTAATTAATTATTGTAATTTATGCATAAAATCACTTTTGGCTCTAAATCACTTATTAATGCTCCAATTAAGCTAATTTCTTTTTAAAAATGTTTCTTGTATCATTCTTCTGAGACATAGGATAAAAAAAAATCTGTATCGAAATTAATTTCTTATGTATTTTATTGTTTTTTGAATTTCTTATGTATTTCTTTGTTTTTTGACCTTTTGTTTTTGTTTGTTTTTTGGCCAAAATTTGTCACAGACATTTTTCGAAGCATTATTATGCTAAAATAAATTAATTTCGGCCATTCTAAGTGAAGATATGAATTTTTATGTGAATTAATTGAAAAAACACAATTTGCATTGGATTTGTACACAAATCACGTTTTGGAGCAATTTTGGGGTTGACAAATTTTCTTCAAATGGGCGTCGCGTCAAAACGGTATGCGTGGGCGCAACAATTTGGGTCTCAAAAGTTGCGCGATACTTGAAAGAAAAAAGTCATGAAACATCGCGGCGGGAGCTTATCGTGTTGCAAAGATATTGCGCGAAACGTCGAGGGGGGGCGGATTCCGCCCCCCCCCCCCAGCCTGATTAGGGTTAACCCATTAGTAACTGAACCACCTGAAACCACCTGTCAGATTACTCCCTAAAACGTCCGAAACTGCCCGTCCGATTTGTTACAGTTTTATGCTTTACTATTCTTATTGTTTTCATGTAGAATATATAACTACGTAATTTTAAAGAGGTCAAAGGTCAACAAAAGTACGTCAGAATTAACGCTATGGCACACAAGTCTCTTGGTAAAGACTGAATAGGCTTTCAAATAAACACAACCTATAATAGACAAAAATACACATGCAGAGATCTATTTTGCATGATTTAGAATATTGTCGAAATGAAGGTAATATTGCCGTACCTTCCACGAACAAAAGGCCATTATGTATTGAATCTTCAGTTGCTAAAGGGTTAATAGAAATTTGAGCAAAACCAGATTACTGAAAAGAAAGTTGTGACCCTGTACACGTCAGCAATTTTAATGCACTTCCTTGCAAAACTTCAAAATGCAATTCAGTGTATTCCATTCCTTGCTCCCTGGATAAAATCTCCCTCTGTTGATATTCAACTGCAAGTAATGTAGTTCTAGGACTACACAGGAAAACAAAGAAAACAAACAAACAAACAAACAAGCAAACAAACAAACAAACAAACAAACAGAACCAAACAGGGAGACAGTAGGAACAAGAGAGTTAACAGGAGATTCCACTGCGACTCACATGTGGCCCCTGGCTTTGGTCTTTTCACCCTTCTCGCCGAACTTTGCCGCCTGCTGAACGGCAGCCAGTCCTGTCACAGCGGGGTCCAGCTCCTGCAGGGAGACCACAGAAAGGAAGACTGATTGATTAAAATATCATAGAGTCATAGGTTTGACTCCTGAGTGCAGCTTTGGTAGAAAAAAAGAAACCCAAAATCATGTGGAAAAGACAACAACAAAAGTTTGTTTCTTTTTCTACCACCTTCCAGGACAATGTACAGGTGAGACAGCAGAGGTCTATCACTGGAGGAGAAAAGAGAAAATATTGGAAGAATTCAATCCCTCATGGGTGACTCTTGCAAGTTGACTATCCTTCCATTAATTGTTGTTGGTGTTGTTGTTGTTGTTTTTTTTTCTGAGCAAATGGTTTCACGCTGACAATTTACTGTGTTATGTGACTACTTAGCATGCCACTCCCTAAGACAGTTTATCTGTTTGGGTTTTTTTTTTTTTGGGGGGGGGGGATGTCGATTTGAATAAGGTTTGGTGGTTTTATTTTGATTTGGTTATTCATTCAAAGCAGTGCACACAGGATTTTGCACAATTTACCATGTTGAACAGTATGCATCAGACAGAAAATACAAACAAAAGTATCATCAATAAAATGTGTAAGAAAAAAAAAAGCCACCTGATCAAACTTTTCAGTTGAAACAGATACAAAGAAAATCTGTGAAAGAAATTTTCCCGAGAAAGTTGCCATAGGAGGAACAATGCGTGTCATACAAAATACAATGTATACCCGGGTTCATGCTGAATACATTGTATGTCATTCTTGGCACAACTGGGGAAATATGCATTGATTTCAGCAGTATTTGAATTTTGGGTGTGCAGAGGAAGAACAGACATAAGGCTATGAATGTAAATTGGGACTCATTTTAATCAACCTAGCCTATAATTTCAACATAAATGTCATCGACTAACACAGAATTGACTGTATGTAATTTCCAGCTCAGACTAAAAAGAGAAAAATAGCTCAAGTATTGTAAGATAACAGAATTTTCACCAGTAGTATTCAGTGGCTTTTTTAGGCATTTGGCAGCTCTTCCAACACTTTCATCCCTAACAATAAAAGAGTTACTATAAAGCCATTTGAAGAAAATGAGCTCAAGCTTTTGTAGTTTGTAAAGTCATGTTTACCATTTCCATGGCTTGGCGGTCTGCTGTCGTGTCCCTTTGTTGAGTTATAGTTCTTACGAATCGGCGACCGTCAGTCTTCGTGTACTTGATTTCCACCTTGAAAAAAAAAGAGAAAGCAAGTGTTTGTGTGTTTGTTTTTTAAGTAGCTCTCCGTAACACAGGATTATGCTATGATGGGGATACTTTAAACATGCGTAATACATATATACACACAAAACACAGACAAAAACATTGCATATATTATTATAATCATCATTATCATTTTGTTCGGCATTTCAGACATCGCACATGAACATGGGTAAACACAAAAGACATTTGATTCAGCAGAACAAAAATAAGATAAAATATAACTTAGACACAAAGCAGAGTTTTTAGTTAGTTCAGAGATGATCGCAACAGCTCAGTGAACTTACAACATCCAAACTCTATTTTGAATATCCATAATACTGATATGAGATCTAAAACACAATAACTATCAATGTAATTTGAAACAAGACTCATAACCCCCAGGGATAATGTTTGTAGGTGAGCGCTTTGAGCACAACATTGCATTGGAAGTGCATTGTAATTTAGGCAGAACAATATAACAGCAAGAAAAGCACTTGGAGAGCGCAGACCTTTGCAAAGCAGCTCATTTCCACCCATACACGGATGCTAAAAATTTACCAAAGATAAAGAAACCTTGTGTTTACCTGGTACCTCATCGGCTTCCTGCTGCGTGGCGCCTTGAGCAGAGCACGCGCTTTAGTGCGCATATGCAAACCTCGAATACGCGCAGCTTGAACTCCAAAGTTCATTGACCCTATTTGCCAAAAGATTGAAAATTCACAAAAATTCCTAAATCACTACCAAAATTTAACCATCTATTCCTTGTGTCACAACCAACTTTTCCTGTCTGTTTCATCCAAATCTGATGACAACTTTTTGAGATGTTTTGCAAACAATTAAACAAACAAATAAACAAACAAACAATTAACAAACAGCAGCAAAAATATAACCTCCCTGGTGGAGGTAACAAGGCAAACAAAACTACCGTCCTAATCATTCTCTTTTTTCACCATGATATCATCAATACATCTTCATTTGTTTGTGTCACGTCACTCTAAACATAGTATGTTTACAAGTTTCTGCAGAATAGTTCAGTAGTTATATCCAGCAGTGCATGGCTGTATAATACACCTTACCTGGAAGGGAAGCTTGTCTTGTGTTCCCTTCTCTCCTGGTTTGAGTTTGAAGCGGAAGGTCAGGTCCGAGGAGCGGCGCACATTGCCCATGTTGACAGTCAGCCGATTGCCATCTTGAACGACCTGGTTTGGAGAAACAGGAAGCCAATTGAAAAGTGGATAATGTGCGGCAATTACACAGGAGTCTGTATGATATTCCTTATATCCTGAATGATGCTTCCAATGGTATCACTTTTCAGGTTAAGATTATGATTAAGATTACTATGGACTGCCATTAAATGAAGTTCTTGCGACTGGCAGTTTTCTTTCGTTAGATCAAAATTCTGATATAACTGAATAACTAAACAATAAAAATACATAGAGTGGATGATGCTGCTGCCTGAATTTTTACTTCGGTGTAATCCAAATTTCATTATAATTGTGTTCGTTATAACGGGAGTGCACTGTATGAAAATTTGTTATCTTCAACGATGAAATAAACAGGCCTTCCATGTCTACAGCTTCTGCAGCTAATATCCAAAGTTGGAAACACCTAGACATCATGAATTCACTCACATACGAGGCACTCCTTCAGTATGAAATACCATACACAAAACTACTGTTGTTGGGTACTTTTTTTTTTTTCAATTTGTTCTCAGAGAAATCTGATCATGGTGTCAAGACTCACCCCTTCAGTCATGCTCTCGTCAAACTGGAGGACTGGGTGCAGGATCATGGTCAGCTCCACATTGGTGGCCACCACTGGATCCTGGCCTATCTGTCGGATCTGCCGGGTCAGCTCGTGAGGGTCCAGAAGATTGAGGTTGCCATCGGTGATGGAGACTGCATTGCTGACCGTCTCCATCTGGAGGCTCTGGTTGGTCTGGATGCCGATGATGGAGATGGTCGTCTGCTGCTCCTTGGCACGATTCCCAATCTGGGGGTGAGGAACCAATGGAGAGAGTGGTGAGAGGGTGGGAGAACTGAGAGCAGGGAGGAGGAATGCAATCAAGGACAAGGAGTGAAGACAGGGAAGGGTGGAGACAGGGATGGGTGGGGATAGGGAGGGGGTAGAGGTAGGGAGGGGTGGAGACAGGGAGGGGTGGAGGTAGGGAGGGGTAGAGACAGGAAGGGGTGGAGGCAGGAAGGGGTGGAGGCAGGAAGGGGTGGAGGTAGGGAGGGGTGGAGGTAGGGAGGGGTAGAGACAGGAAGGGGTGGAGGCAGGGAGGGGTGGAGGCAGGAAGGGGTGGAGACAGGAAGGGGTGGAGGCAGGAAGGGGTGGAGGCAGGGAGGGGTGGAGGCAGGGAGGGGTGGAGGTAGGGAGGGGTGGAGGTAGGGAGGGGCAGAGACAGGGGTCGGGCGGAGACAGGGAGGAGTTGAGACAGGGAGGAGTTGAGACAGGGATGGGTGGAGGCAGGGAGGGGCAGAGACAGGGAAGGGGCGGAGACAGGGGAGGGGCGGAGACAGGGAGGGGTGGAGGCAGGGAGGGGATAAAGGCAGGGAGGGGCAGAGACAGCGAGGGGCAGAGACAGGGAAGGGGCAGATGCAGGGTAAGGGCGGATGCAGGAAGAGGTGGAGACAGGGAGGGGTGGAGGCAGGGAGGGGTTTTTCAACTAAACCTTGATCTTCACATTTTAAAAAATCATTTCACCAAGATCACCTTTGACATTTTTTTTATCTTTGCTGATTGAGAGTTAATTGCGACCTTGTCAGGGTAATGTCGTAAGAGGTCACATTAGACAGGACTGTAGGCTGGAGAAGGGACTCACCTGGCGGTAGAACTCAGACGGGTCATTAGCACCTTGCCTGCTGTAGCCGCCCAGTGACCCTACGCCAACGTTGGGCTCTCCGTCTGTGCAGAGGACAATTTCTGAGCCAGGGTCCTTGGCCAGCAGTCCGATGGAGACGCACAGGGCTGGGCCTAGGGCTGTAGAGCCTGCTGTGCGCAGTCCATTTACTTTGGTCCTCAGCTCTCTGTCGAGTGCAACAAACGGCAGAAACACACACTTTAGGAATGAGCATATGATTGCAAAGTAATTTCAGTGCCCATGATACGGTTGGTACAAAGCACAAAATAAACCTAATGCATGCCAACTTAACTTCACGACATGGGTTTTCAGGATATCTCTGTGCAGATGATATTAGCATGTGTTAATAAAAAAAAATCTAGTTAATGGCAACTGCCATCTGTCACACAGGAGTTCTATGAGTATTTCTTTACACACATACAACTGTACAAGCACATATCATATGACATGGAATTAGTACAGGGTGACTACTAGCATACACTTTGAGAACAGCAATTCATAATGGAATATTGTCTGAGTGCGTTTTTCTACAATTCTTTAAATATGTCAGACTAGAGTGATTAAGAAGCTGTTGCCTGAAAGTTACAGCCTTCATTTACAACCCAGCATGAAGATCACACATGGAAAAGAGCTTATCTTGAAACAAGAGACCCGGGGGTCACGTGCTCACCTGAGTA
This sequence comes from Diadema antillarum, assembly GCF_040938485.1. NCBI lineage: Eukaryota > Metazoa > Echinodermata > Echinoidea > Diadematoida > Diadematidae > Diadema > Diadema antillarum. The sequence continues at coordinate 434,292 of NW_027271072.1, read as the reverse complement.
TCGCAATTTCACCTTTCATGCATTCTTGCACACTCTTACCCGAGAACATTGGAAACTTATGCACCCCTGATTCCACTAACCCCACGAACAAACTGTACTAAGTCATAGTATTATCTAAGCCCTATCACTTCAGGTTCTAGAGAAGATTTTTAAAGATTCCTTAATTTTAGGGGGTTTGGGCCCCCTGGGGAACCCCCAGGTGGGCCATGGTGCCCATTTGAACAAATTGAGATCCTATCCACCTAGGGATGCTACCTGCCAAGTTAGGTGAAAATCGGTCATGGAGTTCTCAAGAAGAAGATGAAAATGTAAAAAGTTTACGCACGACAGACGACGGACGACGGATGACGGACGCCGGACAAAGAGCGATCGCAATAGCTCACTTGAGCCTTCGGCTCAGGTGAGCTAAAAAGAAGAAGCATCATCAGCATAGGGGGCATTTCACGTCTGATCCGTTAGTTGCGTGCGAATGCCTAAGTAGAATACTTTTAGAGTGAACTAGATTCTTTGATTTGTTCATGGATCCAAGGATGAAATGACAGCTGAGATATTTGGAAATATAAAGCTCAAACTTACTCCACCGAGGCAGGGACAGGACGCATGTTGAAGTTTGGAGCCATCCTCTGGCCTTCCCCGATGAGGCGCTCCATCGAATTCAGGTTGTCCGACACCGTCTGGCAAACCTGGGTGCCGTCCCCATGAACTTTGACCTGACTCTCAAAGGTCACGATGCCGACCCGCTTGTTGCATTCCTCATCTGCCTCAAAGAAGTCAAGTTGCCTTCACAGGGAAAGAAAAAAACAAAACATAGAAAAACATGCATCCTTGCATTACTATATTGATGAGGCAAAGAATGATACTTTACAATCAAGGAGTGATTTTACCCTTTGACTGCACACACAATCATATACTCCAAAATGCAATATTATTGTACAATTAGTGCATGCTTTATCATGAACTCAACAGGATTATAGAATGACAATACTAAATTATTGCGAGTGCTGTTTTGTTTCAGCGAGGTGGCAGGCCGAGGTGAAATTGAACTGCATGAGGGATAATTTTGTATTTGGAATTCTATAGTCCAGTGCTGGTACATCAATGCACCATGCACTATTAAATTGTTACAGTAAATAAACCCCTTGATCTACATGTATTTTTGTAGGTCTAGGCCCTACTTGATCTAATTCTGATTTAATTTCGATCTAAGATACAAAACTTCCTTATCTTTCAAACAAAAAGAGCCCTGAAACCCAAATGTCAGCTCTTTAGTGCTGGAACACTCCAAACACTAAAAACTTAAAACTGAATGCTGGGAAAGGGATTCCCTGTGCCAAAATTAACTATATAGGGCACGGCTGTGCCCTATACCAAAATATTCACATGATCATGTGATGCAATCCAACCAATCACAACGCATATCATATTTCACCTATTTACTATGAATATAAAGATATATATACGCACACATACACAAACACCTAAATCATTTGAGTAAACCTGTCATCTTATTGACTGAAAGCTAGACATCATTTCCATCATAACTCCTCTGAGAACTCTATTTTCACCTTCAGTCTCAAGATTTGTGTTATCTCAAGAAGAGCACATCACTTGTGCTATTCTCATGTCTATGCAAATTAGTGCTAGAGATTCAAAGGAACAAAATTGTACACTCGTTTATCTCTGAACAGCTTATCTTTATTCAGAGTAAGAGAAAATTTCCAGTGGTTTGGCAATATCGCTGTGGCTGGTTACATAAAAGGAGCCGCATCCGAGGCAATGAATTGATAATGGACATATTCCTGACGATACCTGGTGATAGCTTGCTTCATGCAGTCCAGACGAGTTATAGATGCATTCCCTTGGCGCTGTCCTCGAGAGTTCAGCTGCATCCAGGCGGCTAAAAAAATATGGCACAGGACAAAATTTGTTCTATTTGTTCATATTTAGGAGCAAGTGGAGTGCTTAAACCACAGCAATGGAAATGTTAATGATATGTAACTCATATAATCACACATTGAATAGAGTGCCACTTAAATATGTTATATCACAGTCTCCAGTATTTGGGTAATAGAAGGCAGTAATGGCAATCAGAAATAGATAAAAGTGCCAACATGCATTTACAATATTTCCACAGTGAATCAGCTTGATGAAAGGATATGGAAAAGTGGGCACTGTAATCCTTTAAATGTGAAAAATGAATTTGATTTGCAGGGGGGGGGGGGGGAATGAGTACTCACAGAAAAAAAAAAAAATCTAGACAGCCCTGTATAAGATTCTGAAATCCCCATAATTAAATTTTGTACAAGACCAAATGGGTTCTGGCAGCCATCTGGTTTCCATTTCAATTGCCTACAACTGTTACTGGAAAGTTAAAGTTGCCTTCTGGTTTCAACTGGTACCAGTTGAAACAAGTTAAGACCAGTTAAAATGTTAATTGGATTCTACTGGTTTGTATTTTACCCGGGTCACATTCATGTCTTTAAATATGAGCTATTCTTTGATGAAGACTGATAATGATTGACTAAACTTGTAATATAGGTCTTAGGTGTCTGTATCAAAATAAAGTGAACCCATAAAAGTAAGCTGCTTTACTTTGATCTTGCAAAGATACAAACCTAGGAAAAAAAAAAGAAGAAGAAGAAATCCATGAAAACTGTATTAGGTGTAGTTATGAAGGTGAATCATTCCATAAAATACACCTCAAGAGAATACTGGTCAAGCTTCCCTTTTAAATCTATAGAGGGAGATGAGAGGCATTCTATGGTGAAGCTGATGAGCAGACAACGGGTGAAAGGATAAATTTGAAAAAGAGACTAGAAATGACAGAGTACCTTGGAGCTCTGGAAGCTGTGTTGTCTGCGCCATGGATCCGCTCATGTCCACGCAGTAGAGCAGTGTGCCTGCCTTGGATGATTGCTTGCCCTCTTCACTCTTGGTCGCCTCCTCCATTTTCTCGGGAGCTGCCTCCAACAAGTAATCCACACTTGCCTCTTTTGGAATCTGGGAGGGTTTCAAAGGCAAGAATTTGCATATGTTTCTGAAATTATCTGCCTATTTGACTGAGTGACTCTGAGATCTATGGTATACAGGTACTCTAGAGTAAATCAGAAATAATTGCAAGCATGAAACTTGCTTGAATTTTGTAAGGAACTACGATTCATGAAAGTAAAATGCACATCAAAATTTTTTGGGCTACATAATCAAGTACATGTAGTATACTTGGAATTCTTTCATGCTTGGCAATTTGCCAAAGTTTCATGCTGGGGGAAAAAAGGCCATCAGCTCCAAGCTAACAAAATTTTCATGCAAAGAAAGTTTCTGGTTTTACAGTAACTGGCTCAAGGAAGTTTTGGTCACACTGATGTAAGACAAATACAACAAAATGCAATAAATTGACTGCCATCTTTGAGCACTGGCTTAACTTTAACAAGTTGTAGACAATGAGAAGTGCAAAAGAATTACAGATGGCTTACCTCTTCATCCACGATGTCCAGATTTTCATTTGACTGACCACAGAATTCACTGAGGAATAGAGATAAATGAAAAGCAATGAGAAATTTAGAGCAAACAGACAGGGTGTTTCTCAAGGTCTTGAACTTAGTGTACTTAGTGTACCAAAATTGTTATCAAATCGCTCTGGTGTTTCCTAATGACATAAATGTTGTAAACTATATATAAATTCTCATCAAATCAACAGAGAATGTTTCCTAAAGACTTAAACTAGTTAATATACCAAAATTCTGATCACATCCAAATTTTATCATCCGTGACCTAATTTCTTCATGAACTGCACTCCAAAATGTATTACATATAATGTCCAGGAAGAAAGAGAGAGACCACAGAAGTATTGGAGAGCATAGAGACTGAGGAGGAGCAGGGGTAGAGATGAGCAAGATGACAAAGCTGGGAAGGAAGGAAGGAAGGAAGGAAGGAAGGAAGGAAGGAAGGAAGGAAGGGAGGAAGGAAGGAAGGAAGGAAGGAAGGAAGGAGGGAAGAAATGGAAGAACACAGAAGAAAGAGAACAGAATTCAGAGGAAAGAGAACAGAGCAGAGACAAAGGTGATAAGAAAGAGGCTGCGCTTGAAGAAAATAACAAGAAATTTTCCCACAAAAGCTGTTACATTCTGGAGGCAGTATTTGCTCTTTCAGTACGTACCAAGCCCATGTGCGCTGGTCCCCTTCGGGAGGTTCAAGCCTTGAGATGTGAGACAGGAAAACCTGGCACTTGGAGTTGGAGCAGCGCACGGGGTCACCAGTCATGATGACGGGATCTTTCTGCAGGGAGCCCAGGGAGAGGAGAATGACATTGGCGTCGGCACGGCGATGAGATTTGGGTGCAGATACCGTCTTCTTTGGACGTGCTGATGGCATCGCCATCATCGGTGCTTGTTGAACGTTGAGAGATGCGAAAGAAGCTGTGCAATCACAGATGGGGAAACTTTAGGATGTGTTGGACAGGAAGATGTGATGGTAATATTGTTACGAATATTTTCTTTCTCTTCCATTCCTTTACCCCATTAAGGACAGTTTGATTTTGCTGCAACACGCGTTTCCCATAGACACCTACCCAAGTATACTTGGGATTCATTCTCAACAGGTTAATACTTTCTTGATAGGGGTGGAACAGGAAAAGAACAAGGGACATACAGATGCCAAATAGGGCATAATGTATTCAAGCAGAAAGAGAAAATATCGTCAGTGGTACCAGCAAAAGTTTCAACAGCACAAAGAAAACATTGCTTCTTAGCTTTTTTTTTTGTTGTTGAAAAATTGCTCCCAATTTTGCAAGGTAGTTACATCTTCAGGTGTGAGTTTCTTCACTTTGTCTCCCTCTACAAATCAAATTTGTTAAGATCACAATTGCTGATCTGTAAATTAACAAACATGTTGGGGAAAAAAAGGAACCAGCAGGACTCCAACCTGTCATCTACTGCTTTCCGGGCAGCGACACTACCACCAGGCTGTCCCCGGCTGCCAGCAGTGACACGATAAACATGGAACAAATACCCAAGCTCCAAAACTCCGACATTGTTAAGTAGTCCAAGGTGGACAAGGCATATTCAAGGAAAGAAAGATATTATTCAGAGGGATGAATAATATCTTTCTATCATAGTTACATCCTGTAGCATAACAGGGCAATTATCCCCGGTGAACTATGACCCCCCTCCCCGGCTAAATACTGGTTATTGATACGGCAGGGCTCCACACTAACTTTTATTTTTGGTGGCCCAAAGGCAAACATCCGACCTTTTTTGGTGGCCTGACCAGGCCACCAAATTCTTCATTTCTGAAATTTTGGTGGCCCAACGTGCGTTTTTGGTGGCCCTGGGCCCTGGGCCACCGGGCCACCGTTAGTGTCGAGCCCTGGATAAGGTTAGAGTAAAGATTAGGGTTAGGGTTACGTTTAGGGTAATGGTTTGGCTTAGGGTTAGGATTAGGTTCAGGATTAGGAATTGTGTCAGGGAAAGGGGCTGGAGTAATTGCCCAGGGGGTAATTGCCCTAGAGCCATCTGTAGCATATATGTTTGGAGGTTACTGGCTCTGCCATATATTTTGTGAATATAATATTTTGTAAATTGGGACATAACCAGACAATTTCATAAGTGTTGATATGTGAGATCAAGAACCACAATGATGGCATTAGAAAGAAGCTTTATCCCCATTTACAAAAGAAAACTTCAGTGGTTTCCCACCTTTGAGGTAACAAACAGTGTTACGGGAGGCAATGTTTTATGAGTTATTAGTTTAGAAAATATTTGTGAATGAACAAAATTTGTGGAAATCAAAACACTAAAACAAAAAATTGAATATACAGTATTTTTAGCATTTCAGTTGCTGTCTGACAGAAGGACTAAGCATGCAGATGATACTGTGTAGAACTGGAAATTTTTGGTTGCATGAAACTTTCACAAATTTTGCTAGGAGATGAGATTTATTAAAGTAAAATGCATGTGAAAGTTTTTTTTTTATCTACACAATGCATCGAATGCCAGTACAGTGTAGTACATCATACGAGCACTAGCACAAGTACACTATACTAGTGACACACATTGTTTTTTGTTTTTAAAGATGCCTACTTAGTAGCACGCTTTCAGTTTTGCTGTGTGTTATTATATGGCCAGCATTGTGTATAAAAAAAGATCCTGTGTATTACTCGTACATGTACTATACTCATAATTTTTTAATGGTTGGCAGTTCGCAAAAGTGTCATGCTGCGAAAAAAGGCTGTCAACTCTAAGTTGCAAAAGTTTCATGCTGTGAATATTTCTGGTTTTACGGTAGTTAAGGCCATGAGTAGCCTATGCATTATGGGTTTTTAACTTGAAGACAATGCATGTACATGTGTGGATTCAAACAAACAAATATACAAACAAACAAATGCACAAAACAAGCAAATAAACAAATACCAATAATGAGTTTGACAGGAGGTTGTCTGATATTAAACATGAATTTACAGGACATGCAAACGGAATTGTTCCAATATGTTTGAGTTTTTCAAGAAGCAGAGGTGCATTATTGGAAAGGTTAGAATTACATAAAAATGTGCGAAACACTTCATACACGTCTACCACCAAATGATAACCAACTACGCATGCATTTTATGAGCACTGAATGTTTAAAAGAAGAAAAAAGAAAAAGAAAAATTGTGAATGCTGGGTATAATATGAAAGGAATTTAAAGCATTTTCTAGCTGTCAGGCTTGGGTTTTACAGCATACTATAAATGCTAATTTAGTCACTGCTCAACACATGCAAATAAGCCAGTTTGGAGGTACTGTAGCTCATGTGCACATTGGTACAAATGACCTTCCATTTTTTCTCGGTTGGTTTGGCACTTACACTCATTTTCAAAGTGACATGATGCATTTAAGCTTGCCCAACACAGCAATATATGGAATTTATCACTAATGTTCAAACAAAGAATGAACTTGCGTTGACCAGGTGACCAAAATGGTCTGTAAGCTTTAACCCTTGGAGAAGCAATGATTTCATTAATTTTCACTGAATGTTAATTATCAAACTTTTTCAATAATTATCAAACTTTTTCAATAAATGTCACCATAATACAAGGATTGCTGTCAGGTGGATGTGCTGGGAAGTGCCATTTACAAGGATTACATGAGTAATCACTGTATCCCAAATGCTTACAAATGTATATATGTGAACTGAACTTAAAAATCACTTTGCCACAAATGACCTTTTTCTGTTAGTGAGCATAAGTGGAATTCTAATCTGGCTTATTGATCATATCAATACAAGAAAAGGGAGACTATATCATTAGAAAGTATGATTACCTTGTTGATTTCTGGCAGATTTACCTCTCAATCTATTGAGAAAGCCTCCTGCTTTCTCTGCAAACAATTGAGGATGATATTTTGAAAGGATACTTTAAAACAAATATAATGAATACCAATATATGCATACACATAGATATCAAGTACCAGCATGAATTTAAACTGCAGTTCATTTTATCTACATGTGTGTATACCTTGACCGTGCATATTCATGTCTCCATAAAAGCCACTCGACACAAATAATGCTTTGCCAGCCATAGAGATTTCTACCCTTTCTTTGCTTAATTACTCAGTTACTTTCAACTACATGACCAGCATAAATATTTTGTTCCATTTTTGAAGTTGCTCTTCATATTGAGTCCAAAGTGACCAACATTACAATTTCCTCGACATGTAAAACTCTAAGTTCCATGCTCTAGTTCTACATGACTGTCCCTGCCTTCACCCAAATCCTGCAATTCTATCAGTTTGATTTTTTTTCTTCTGTATACATGTATGTAAAGTCTTTGACTTACTTGTCGGCTTTGGAGGAGCCTGAGCGATATTTGAGGTTGGGGTAGCTGCAGCACCAAGGCTTCTTGGCTTTGGAGAAGCCTGCGGGATACTTGAGGTTGGGGCAGCTGCAGCACCACGGGCAGGCAAACGTGGAGGGATCAATTTGTCCGCAGGAATTCCTTTCACCTTGATTTGCTTCACGTAGGAATCCTCGATTGTTGGGTCATAGTCGCTCACGAACATGTTCTGGACAAAGCGTGTTGCGATTGAAGATTTGCCCACGCCGCCTGAACCAAGGATGACAATCTGTAGGGAGGTGGGAACATAGACTCAGTGAAACAGACACCGATGCAGTTACCAATATTGTATTGGTAAACTAGAAATGTCGCTATGGCGACTGGTATGCCTCCACCAGAATGCATGATTCTCCTAACAGGTCAATAGTACTATAATGTTTTCACAAAGTGTGATGACAGTTTCACACAATTGGCAAAATATCAAAATGGCAGGTTTGTCACAAATGTGTTGAATTTTCACTTTCCATGAACTACGTTTAATTGGATGAATGGCCATATTGTCTTAGAGTGCAGGTATTTGGGGATTTGACGATTTTCGCTTGACTTCTGACCCTTTCATAAATTTACTTTAAGAAAGAAGTGAAATTCAGCACTTTCACTTGACCTTTGACCTTTTGGTAAGAAAATTACAAGGTAATCTTTAGTTGGTAATACATGCATACACTAAATCTCAAGAAAAAATCCTGCAGGCATGCATTAGAGGGAAAAAGTGAAATTTTGAGGAATTAACATTGACCTTTAACCCCTGACCTTTGACCCATGACCCCTTCATTCCCTAGATAATCACTGCTAGTCAGTGCATGCATATGTACACAGTTTCATGAAGATACCATGAACAATCTGTGAGATATAGAGAAAAAGTGAAATGTTAACATTTTCACTTGATCTGTGACCTTTGACCTCACAACCTGAAAGTCTCTCTGGAGAATCTTTATTTGGTAGTTCATGTATACACTAAGTTTAAGAAAATACCTTCAGGCATTGCATAGATATGGGAGAAATAGTGACATTTTGAGCAATTGACCTTGACCTTTTGACCTTTGACCTCAAGCATGCACGCCAAAAAGTTGATAGGCACAACTTCGCCCACTCATACAGTATATGCATGCCAACTGTCATTAGGATGCCTCTAATGGTTTTTTAGTTATGCTGTCCACAAAACTGATTACGGACGGAAGGTGGGAGGGGCAACCCGAAAACATAATGCCTCTGGCGACACTTCATGGCGGAGGCATAAAAATGATTGATACTTCAATTCTGCTTTAAAGCATGAGGAAATATTGGTGAGAATGATGATGGTTCTATCTTACACATGACATTTTGAAGAGATGTAGTAGCCATGATAAAAAATCATGGGCGTACATACTCGAGCAGGATTCGAACCTACGACCTCCTGATCATCGGACAGGCGTCATCTCCTCTAGACCACCGAGCTTTCGCCCGACAGCAAGTGGCAGTTCTAATCCTTATAGCATGCAGCGGGTACTGCTTTGTTATTCAAATTCATGAAATTCTTCCGTCGAGATGTTTTCATTGCAACTGATTGACAAATTGCCCTACATCGACGTAAATAAGCACTGAATTGATCAGTGTTTTAGTAGTAGCCATGATAAAAAATCATGGGCGTACATACTCGAGCAGGATTCGAACCTACGACCTCCTGATCACCGGACAGGCGTCATCTCCTCTAGACCACCGAGCTTTCGCCCGACAGCAAGTGGCAGTTCTAATCCTTATAGCATGCAGCGGGTACTGCTTTGTTATTCAAATTCATGAAATTCTTCCGTCGAGATGTTTTCATTGCAACTGACTGACAAATTGCCCTACATCGACATAAATAAGCACTGAATTGATCAGTGTTTTAGTAGTAGCCATGATAAAAAATCATGGGCGTTCATACTCTAGCAGGATTCGAACCTACGACCTCCTGATCACCGGACAGGCGTCATCTCCTCTAGACCACCGAGCTTTCGCCCGACAGCAAGTGGCAGTTCTAATCCTTATAGCATGCAGCGGGTACTGCTTTGTTATTCAAATTCATGAAATTCTTCCGTCGAGATGTTTTCATTGCAACTGATTGACAAAATGCCATACATCGACGTAAATAAGCACTGAATTGATCAGTGTTTTAGTAGTAGCCATGATAAAAAATCATGGGTGTACATACTCGAGCAGGATTCGAACCTACGACCTCCTGATCACCGGACAGGCGTCATCTCCTCTAGACCACCGAGCTTTCGCCCGACAGCAAGTGGCAGTTCTAATCCTTATAGCATGCAGCGGGTACTGAGCACTTTGTTATTCAAATTCATGAAATTCTTCCGTCGAGATGTTTTCATTGCAACTGATTGACAAATTGCCCTACATCGACGTAAATAAGCACTGAATTGATCAGTGTTTTAGTAGTAGCCATGATAAAAAAAGAATTTCATGAATTTGAATAACAAAGCAGTACCCGCTGCATGCTATAAGGATTAGAACTGCCACTTGCTGTCGGGCGAAAGCTCGGTGGTCTAGAGGAGATGACGCCTGTCCGGTGATCAGGAGGTCGTAGGTTCGAATCCTGCGCGAGTATGTACGCCCATGATTTTTTATCATGGCTACTACTAAAACACTGATCAATTCAGTGCTTATTTACGTCGATGTAGGGCAATTTGTCAATCAGTTGCAATGAAAACATCTCGACGGAAGAATTTCATGAATTTGAAGAGATGTAGTTTCAAACATGTAGTGCCTGTATCTATTCAATCATAAATATTTTCAGAGGGCAGAAAAGAAAAGGAAGAAAAAGGAGGGGAAAAATGGGGAGGAGGAAAATAAGGTCCCCTTCCTTCCACCCCCCCCCAAAAAAAAGAACCCTCGAGAGGGGAACAAAAACAGGAAGGAGTTGGAGGGTGTGATGGTGAACAAGATACAGAAGAATACCACGGCAAGTGCCATAATGTGTCTCGCCCATTCCCGCACAAGAAATTGTACACGAATGGGATATAACAGATAAAAAGAGATATAAAAGGGTAAAAATGTATGGCAAAAAAAGAAACGTGCCATAAAAACTTAACATTGGGCCCTTAAATTTCGTTGACCCCTGCAGTGTGACCTTTGACCTTGTGGTGATCATCCACTCTCCAAGGGACATCTACCATCCAAGTTCGGTCACATACGGACCTATGGATCAAAAGTTATGACCCATAATAGGAACGTGCCATAAAAACTTAACATTGGGCTCTAAAAGTTCGTTGACCCATGCTTGCGACCATTGACCTTGTGGTGATCATCCACTCCCCAAGGGACATCTACCATCCAAGGGGTGTCTCCATCAAATGTTATAAAACAAAAGGATCGTACATACCTTGTATTTAGAGTCATAGCGAGGGATCTCTCGGACCAGGGCCTCAAAGCTCTCCGGTACATTGCTCCCAGTCAGGGCTGAAGTCTCCATGAAAGCCATGCCATGTTTGGTGGCAGCAGCCTGTCCTTCAGCAGCGGTCACCTGTCTCTCACTCTCAAGGTCACTCTTGTTTCCCACGAGGGCCTACGCAATAGAGAATAAGAATGAAACAATGGTATTGATAAAAAATAGTAGTAGTAGTAGTAGTAATAATATCAATAATAATGATGGTAATAATAATAACTATAATAATGATAATAATAATAATAATAATTATAATAATGATAATAATAACAATAATAATAAGAAGAAGAATAATGATGATAATAATATTAATGGTAATAATAAGAATAATAAAAACAACAATGTGTATTATTATTATTATTATTATTATTATTATCATTATTATTATTGTATTATCAGTATTGTTATTAAAACTATATAATCATGTTAAAACTGAAAAATGAACAATAATCCTATTACAAATACACAAATGCACACCCACACACCCTGCCCCCCGGACACACACTCACACAAGTTAAAAACACAAATAAAGACACAAGGCATTGACACACAGACCAACACACACACATGGACACACAATGGTGCGTAATAGTGCCGTTCTCCTTACAAAAATTACAAAAATTAATGGTATGCTCACCATCTCACTATGCCAATTCAATATAGTGTGCGCACCAGAGCTGGTCAAAATGGCAAGCATTGTGGAGTATAAAATCTCAAATTTTTTGGTGACCAACATTCTCACTGCACAATTTTTGTGCCTTTTAGCAAAAAATTGCACAAATTTGTGCACTTTGGACTGTGACCCAAATCTTGCAAAAAAATGTGTTATTTCTGTTCTCACTGTAAATATTTCAAAATTTGGGTTGCAATCAGGGTCAAGACCTGAAAAAAAAAACCACATAGTTTTTTTGGTTGGTATTTTTTTTTTTCATTATTTTTATTTATAAACACAATTTAACAGCACTACTGAATGGTGGAATTAATGGCCGCCATTGGAGCAGTAACAATCAGTCAGGACCAGCTAAAAATCAAACTTCAACTTACAGAGGGAATGTGCTCGACATCCCTGATCCGGAGACCGAGTTCATAGATCTTGATGGCCTCATCCAGAGTCTTCTTATCCGTGATGGAGTATACTATCATCAGACCCTGGGCACTTCTCATGTACTGTTGAGAAGACACAGTGAATCAGTAATGTACAGGAATACCACCAGCAGAACAAATACATGAAACATCAGAGAAGTTCCAAACATCCACACCCCCCCCCCCCCCCCCCCCCCCCCGTGATATAAAGTAAGACAAGTCCTCTTTGAAAAGGATCTATCATAATGAACATTTTTATCATTTTACCTAATCATAGCATGACTTCCTGATATTCATGAAATTTTGTCCACATGCTACATCATTCAATCAGCTCATGAACATGGTAGAACAGAAATAATCATGCAAAGCATTTCTTACTCTTCAAAGATATGATGACAAAATATTGAGGTAATGTTGTGCTACTGCCCCAATCTTTTCTACCCCATGAAAGAATTAGCTACAAAAAATTGCAAGAATACAATGATATATATTTTTTTCTGGTGGTCTATCCAGGTCACTAAAATTCTTAAATTCTGGTGGCCCAAAAAAGAAATGTAGTGCCCCAAAATAAACAGAAACATATCAATCCATATTGAATCTTACATGCCCAATCGGGCCACCAAAGGATAGACCTCTTGGAAATTTGGTGGCCTGACATTAATTCTTAGTGGCCCCAGGCTACTGCCAATTTTAGCCCTGCATGTTATTCTCAACTTTCCAAAATTTAGATAAGTGTCTATACCTACAATAAAGGTGCAGTATCTACTATTCATTCTTAATTTCTTCTTCTTCTCTTTGTCATTTCTAATCTTAATCATCATCATTATTAGATTTCTTATTGATAATCATTATAACCACTATTATCAGCTTAATTTTCACCTTGAATTATATGTTATGACTTGAACTACCTTTATTAATAAGATCATCATCAGGCAAGTATACATTATGGAAAAGGATAACCTATCTAATTCAATATCAGGCTCTTTGTTTAAAATGAAAAAGAAAAAGATAAAATGTACATCGTATCCCCTTTTGAAGAATTGACATTGTAAGACTTTTGACCTTTTCCTTGATATGCAGGTGCTACACTTTTGTTAAAGTTTTCACAAGTAATAAAGTGGATTCTAATGCATTGCACTGAAAAATATAATACAGACCTTGTCTATATATAATGTTCTGCAATTCATAATGGGTTACGGCAATTAAGTGCGAAGACTGGGGATGGCAGAACTAAACTAGAACTTGGTGTCACTTCCCTGTTGCTTCACTATACCAATCTGTGAACAAAAAATCTCCTCTAACTATAGTATAGCAAACACCACTTCATAAATCCACAAACAAGCTATTGCCAAATGATTCCAAGATAAAAACATGCACTGAACAGTTGGTTATAAAGTATCAATTGATTCTCAGTAGTGTACACAATGACACATCCGAGGTCCGGCTCTTATATTTGGATCAAATATTTGTTTTCCGGTATTCAAGTTAAAAGTATCTCTATGCTGCACTGATGTCCTAGTGGGGTATCATCATATGATCTTGTCTGATAAGATTGAAGCCAAAAGTCAAATATTAACTTAAAGCAACAAAGTACTCTGAAGCCTGCACTACATTTGGACAATGCTAATTCAGTAATCAGCTGTTGCCAGACAAAACTGTAAACCAATGTAACAAGTAGAAAAAGAAAGAAAAAAAAATAGCAGGGCATGACAATGGATCATAAGCTGAAACATACAAACAAATAAAATACAAAGAAGGAAATGCAATGCCCTCTTGAATTACTCATCTTTGATCCCCAAGTGTGTACTGATATATTTAATCAATTTAAAGTCTACAATTGCTTAGATATAAGTAATTTATGAGAAAAGTCTGAACGATAGAACAAAAAGATTTGACAGTCATACATAAGGGCTCCTACCGATAAATATCATGACGGCCGGCCAGCTTTCAAATTTAAAGATCATTGTCGCTCACCGTCTTGTTTCTCACATATTGATTTAATTTGCTTCACATGCAAATGACAAGAATCCTTACCTGATCCCTCATAGCAGAAAACTCCTCCTGTCCAGCAGTGTCCAAGATGTCCAGTAGGCATGCCTGTCAGAAAACACATCACATCCACCAATTTATTATCAAAAGAGCCTACCACACAGGGAGAATCATCAACTTTCTTACATATGATTATTGAGCTTATTTATTTTGTATAGATTGGTGCGCCAGCCATCTTTTAGCTGATCTATTTCCCTTCTTGCAGTTCTTGTATCATCAAGGAAGTCTAGAGCTACTGTGGTTCTAATTATCAAGGTGGTAATAAAAGTTTGAGTCATCTGGGTGTGTTCTGTGTGCATAAATTTTGCTTTTTAAAAGTACAAAGAAATTGATATTTTTGAAAATGTTTTCCACCTACTGCACATGATATAAGGTCATAAAAATCAAAATGAAATACAACTCTAAAATGTGAATAAAAGGATGACAAGTAGTTTGAATTGCTTTGAATCAAGTTTAGCAGGATCACAAAAATATATCAAAGGTATAAAAGGGAAGAAGGAAACAACGATGCACACACTTGAAAAGCATATGACATATATGCAAAAGTCTAGTTTTCATGCATGGCACAGTTGTTCAACAAATCATGTTCTGCCACTTTAAATTAGATTTCAGTGCTCCTTCACTTCTCATTTTCAACAGAAACTGACTGATTCAATATAGATTTTTGTTTTGTTTTGGTTTTAAATTCCATACACTTTTCTTTTCAAAGTAAATTTCCCAGATTCTCTTTTACTCATATTTTTGAGGGTAAAAGCCAAATTATTTACTCAAGCCATCACCTATTCGGAATTTTGCATTCCTTTCGACATGTACTGGACCTTGTAAATACCAAAGCATTGTTCTCAGCAGAGTACTGAAAAAAAATAAGAGCAGTGACAGGTCAAAGGTTGAGCTGTTGTGAGTGGCAACCCAAGAGAACAATGAAGTGCCAACAAAGCTTTTGCCATATGACAAACTGAATGACCTTGCTTCTTTTGTGAGGACCGATATATAAATTTGGCCATTTCCTCTATTGTATGGAGGTTATTACAATACTTCAAGCCATACTTCTACAGATACGATCCCTGTATTAAAACCCATGGTTTAAAAAGAATGTGCATAAAAAATATATATGGGTGTGCTGGAAATTATGAGTTGAGTTCGTTCAACATATACTGCCTCACACAATGGCAACGGTATCTTGCCTTCTACCAGAAGCACAAGATTTGTGAAGCTAACATTGTGAAGATAGAGTTGCAACAAATAAAACAGGCATCCCTACCTATATTCCAGTAAATCTAACCACTTCAAATTGGCATATCAGTACCAAATCTAATGACTTGTCTCATCTAAGCCACCATTAGTTGTGGTAAAATGACCTTACCTCGCCTTCTTCATCATCTTTGGAGCTGACTTTCATCTTCAGGTTGCCGAGGCCACCAGAGACTTCTTCGTCATCAAACGCTTCCTCCTCTTCATCGCTGGCATCTCGGCAGTAAACGTACTTGCTTCCAAACTCCATGGCGAGTCAGTCAAAGTCTGGAGCATGAAACAAGAAATAATTTGCATACTTAGCCAACAGGGATACGTACTGAAAATTGCAACAAAAGCAGGTTTCCAGAACAGGAGTACTCCTGAAACAACTAAATGTATAAACATCTGTTTGTGTACTGCAATGTGTTACTTTAAATGAATTAACATAATGATCCAGTTAAGAACAATTCTAGTAATGGGTATGATAGCAAAGTAGAGTAAAAGGGAAAATAGGTAATGTTACAGAATTCTCACCCCAATTCTCACCCCCTGCAACACAATCCTCATCCCCACTTATATGGTCACTTAGCATTTTCCTATTTCCCTCACTCAAGTTGACCATGACAACAGTGTTAGCTAGGGCAAGGTTAATTGATGCTGTTACTATGGTTGCACAATCTACACTTAATTAACGTATCGCATGTGCCTAGCTGTTTAACACACTGCGACTAGGATAACTGTCACACACACTCAAAATCATATGCCTACACTATCCATTTTTTTTTTCTGAACTTTGCTGAGGTTGCTTGACTAGAAGAGAAGAGATGAGGAAAAAAAAAAAACCAGTGGGAGTGTTTAGTGAGGGAGAGTGGATTGAAGAAAATTTAGTCCTTCGCATCTTTAGCTATCATATTCAGAGCCATCTTTTTACAACATGCACTGAAGCGTAAATCCCACCTCTCTACACTGGCCATAATCCGCATTCCTAGGCCAATGCATGTACACACACACACACACACACACACACACACACACACACACACACACACACACATGCACACACAGAAAGGCTCACACTGCTGTCAATATGTAGAGGACCGCCCAGGGCTGCCAAACCAACGGTAATGCATACAGCTCTGCTATGACTCATGCCCATCGCATTGCACCATTCAGCCGCAACAGCAAGCACAGAATGACAACATGGAAGAGCTCTTTGGGCTAATTGTGTTATGTCAAGTATGCAGTTTGGTCTTTATCTTTCTGCATGTGGGATGCATTTCCTCTCTGCAAGGACAGAAACTGAAGACAGATTCAGCTTCTATATAATACCATCAACATGTGGGCAGAGATTTACAAAAATTAGTGGTTTGAACCTTATCCTCACTGCCAACCACATATTACCAAACACATTCTGGGCAGTTTTCACTATATAGCCAATTCTTGATTTGCCTTTAATCCCCTTTATTTGTCAATAACCACTCTCATCATTGTTAAAAGAGCATACATAATTTGTTCTCTGGTGAATTTCTTCCAGTAGTAAACTGCCATGTGGGCTGCATACATACAAAACATGATTTAGCTTTAAAAACAGCATTAAAATGAGGACCCAAGGGGGGGGGGGGGGGCTGTCCCCCCCCAAAAAAAGCTGGAATTTGGTTCCAGATTTACAATCACCACAGAAAATCACCACATACTCAAATATTATTAATAGTTGGGTCGCTTAGTGAAATTATCGTTACACGTAGTGACACTAGTAGTACGGCAGATAAAAGCACCAAATTTGGAGAGATGACCCCTTAGGTCCTACATTTGTGTGTACTCATTAACAGTTGAGTAGGAGCCCTCTGTAGAATTTTAATTTTTATGGTATAAATGCTGAATTTCATTTTGCAGAAAACTTCATGGGCATGAAACTTTCGCAAATTTTGCGAGGAGCTAATATTCGCGAAAGCAAAATGTGCGCGATTCTAAACAATGCATTTAACGCCAGTGGCAATTCGTGGGAGTTTCATGCTGCAAAAAAGACGAACAAGACGTTGTTGAACGACCATCTCGTGGCAATTTACCCTGCCATGTTTACATATATACCTGGTATGGTTGGACCTATTACTCATCGACCGCCTAATTCTTATTTACTTGATAAGAATATTAACACTGAAATTCACGTAAAAACTTTACCTACGTGATTGAGAAAATCCAGCACTATCAAATGCTGTTGTTCCCTTTTCAATTCGAAGTTTCAGTGCAAAAATATCGCCGTCGAACTTGACTGGCCTCTTTTCAGCTTTTTTAGATCGACGGCTGTTTTTGCATTGACAATGCACACAAACCGAGTTGTATTGAACACCGTGTTGTACAAAGCTTTTTAAAAAATGCATTGGCATTACATCACGATTCGGTTAAAATATTCATTCGAAATTTTGTCCTTGAGTAAAACATTAATGAACAGTGAATTTTCGCATTTTCCCACACATCCTCATCAACGGTCAAAGCCAATACATTTTTATGTGCTCTGCGCGTAGTGCAGTGCGTACTAAGCGTTCTGTGCGCCAAAACTACGCGGTCGGTTTCAAAAAGGGTGGTCGATGTGTAGTGGAGCTACCATACCTCTTAAAGTCTTTATGCTAGCTGCTGAGCCACTCCTGGCAACTCTCACAACTTTGTTAAATGGATCACTGACAGGAAAATGACTAATTGTCCAAATAAATTTTACGTCCATCTTAACAGTTCTTCTAATTAGACTAAAAACCAAGTGACACAACTAGAAACGTATTATTGCCAATATGTTGACAAACACATCAAAAGTTGACTATAACCTTGTCATCCAAGCACAATACGGTGAGTACCGGTAGTGTATCACCAGGTTGCAATAGTATACTTGACACTAACCCCGGCACGGGGCGCTGTAATAGTGTTGGGGTCGATGCTGCGGTGAACTTGACACTATTTAATTCATCATATAGTCCCTGACTGACAGCAGTTATGTCGCGAAATCTAGCAACAAACAAAAAATCTGCATAAAAAGCCTCTGACACAAGGAGAAGCCGAGAAGGGCCAGGGCAGGGGCCCCGCTGAACTCTTGGAAAAAAAACAAAACAACAACAACAACAGCTAAGATATGAAACACTAAGTAATGTTTAACATAACCAAAGAGTCCATCCCACCAAGGGTTCTGGTCCCACCCTGAGATTCTTTCCTTTGGAAAGATCTTGATCCTTGACCCCCATCGGCTCACAGATCGTACACTATTGACTATAGAACAGGTTGACTTCTAACGTTATACTTCAACATAACATTCTGTCATCATCGACGCTTCGGATCAGGAGTGGGACAAACCAGGGAGGTGACACCTCCCGGGACGAACCAAAAGCATGAGAAGCAAAATTAAACAGTTTGGCTGTTAAGTACGCACCTTTTGATCTCTGTGTCTCAGAAATCCAGATTGTATTTAGCAGTTCTTCTGGGCAGGACCATGCATCAGGCAACGACCCAGCAATTGTAAAATTGTATACTACATGCGCGATGTTTTTATAGACAAATACCAACGACTCGGTCGAGGGTTTCTCTCATCTCACGTACAGTGCAGTGTACAGTACGTATCAATAGCGAAGATCCCCGTTTTCTCGAAATAGAACATTACTTCACTTCTCTCATTGGTTAAAACTGACGTAATGAGAACGATCACTCCGCCCTTCAGCTTTTATTAGTCTGCCCCGAAGACTAGCTTTACACGAAAATCCGGTAAAGTTACTCGGATTTGGAAGCAGATTCATCTCGGAATATTACGAACTGCAAACATGGTAATTGTAACTTGAAAGTTAGTGATTTATGATCAAGCGACTTCCATGAAAAGTGAAGTAGGTCTATTTTATGACATTGTACTAAGTAAAATGGGGAACCAAGTAAAATGTAGTACAATGTACACGTAGTAAAACAAAATAGGGACTAAATTGTAGACTAACATAAACAAATTACCCAGTACACGTGGAGGCGAGTGCGACTAGTCAACAAAAGCTCACCGTCGCAGTTAGTACGCGTCACGACGTGAATTTCACAACACACATGGGTTGCTTACTTCATTGCTATAATTACCCTCTTCTCTCTGTGTGAAAATATAGGTCTTTAGCATCTGAAGATTTTTTTTTTTTTTTTTACAGCCGTGTAAAGAAGCAAACACGCAAGTCTGCAAGAATCTTCAGCTAATTGAAGGAGGCTGTAGATTCTTCTACAAACACGTCATCTATCAAATAATAATAATAATAATAATAAATCATTTATTAAGCACAGAAACTATGTCTATATATTCTACTGCGCTTCAAGAGCTCTTAAATTCCTATGTTGCACAATGCTGCATGGGAAGTACAAGAAGAAATAAGCTCATGCTAAAAAATAAAAAAAAAAAAAAAAAAAAAAAAATCACTTTTGATTTAAAACTATCTAAAGTCTGACAGTTCCGAATGTCTAATGGTAATCTATTCCACAACCTAGGGGCTGCACAAGAAAATGATCGGTCACGTAAGGTAACTTTTGTTTTGATTTGGGGTATCTGCAATATCAATCTATCATTTGTACTGCGGAGATTATGGCTATGAGTCTGAGATCTAAAGTTCAATGATTCACTGATATAACTAGGGGCCTGACCATTCAGAGCTTTCTAAACCAGCATCAATATCTTGAAATCTATTCTTTGGCAAATGGGCAGCCAGTGCAATTCCTTTAAATAGTATTTCTATTAATATACTCTCTGTATGACTTTAAAAAAAAATAAAAGTATCCACTGTTTTTTCTCCTTTATTGAATTTGTAGAATAGGAGCTATAACCAAGATCTCCAAATCATAATTCACCATATTCAGTGCACATCATGTGAAAGAAATACTGATATAGAATAACAAAATATGTGGATGGTTTGAAAGCAGTTTGTGGGGAAATTTAATGTACGTACATTAAACTTTATATATAGCAAAATATAAAAAATACATTTGCGCCATCATTAATGCCAACAACAAAAGTCAGTCTTGGAAAATTGCTTTAAGAAACAGATGAAATGGACTTTGATACAAACATGTGAAAAAATGAGTGAGCATTTCTAGCAAGTCATGGATTTACACTTTTCAGATTATGAAGCTGTAATCACAATGAAACTCTGTTAATAAAAACACAAATATTTGAGATAAAAATTTTTTACAGGAGTAGACCTACCCATAATATTGTACATCTAGAATTTTCAAATATATAATTTGTGAGATAATTGTTATCAAATGTTGCTGCATATTCAGGTATGTGATTCTACTTTTTTCCCCCATGATAGCAAACAGTATAAGCACAATTTGCAGTGTTTAGAAGTAATAGAAGGCAGTCAAGGGGAACCCATACCATACCCTACACTGGATGATTTAAAGTTCAGTGCTTACACCTAACTAGTGATGGTGTTAGTGCTATCTCATCATACACTTAGCACCAGTGCTAATCTCAAACTTGAAATCATGCAATAATTGTATGAGGGAATCTACAAGCAGAAGGAACATCACACATGAGTTGTGATCAAACAGTCTGATAGTTGATTATATGAACAGGTAAATTAGCCCATGGCCAAGAGACCACTGAATCAACTGAGGGCATGTAATGTCCCTATACCAAATGAGAGATGCAAAGTATGTGTAGGGCCTTCTTGGGTGTTACTATTTACCCCTTCTTTTTAACTAATTCCTTCCTGAATTAAAACTGAAAATGCAATATTTAGCTTAAGTTTGGCCAAAGTTTGGTCACCACTAACTTTTGACATTGAGAAAAAATTTCCAAAAATCTAATCAGCACATTGGCAGCTAAAGTAGCACATTTAGTCCTGGTACCAAGAAATCTACTGAAGTCTCCCCCCCCCCCCCCTTTCCCCCTTAAATTGTGATTATGCAATCTGAGTGGGATGGATGATCACACAACATAAATACACACTTCCTGTCAAAAAGGGGAGTTTGCTTACAGACTGGATGATTGGTCAGATGTTGACCTGAAGATAGAGAGATTGGTGGCAAACAACCTGACAGATTGCTGAAAACTTTTGAGACAGCTATTCTTCAGAATTCTGTGCACTCTTGCAGTACCTCCGATACTCTTCTGTATAAGATCTCAAAAATATAATCTTGCTGACAATTCAACCTCCGGCTGTAGCAGTAAAAAAAAAAATGATGATAATGAATGAAGTTCATCAAAACCATTTTCATCATCTTTGTGTTGCAATGATGCCTTCTCTTGGCCCCACATTAAAAATGCCCAGGGCGCCTGTCTTCTGGTTTCAATAATTTAAAGTGATAATGGGTGAACAGCGTCAGAAACAGGTTAGATTATACCATCTTGAATATATTAACTATAACAAATTGTGTGGCAAATGGAAAGCACATGCTGAAGGGATCAGAACTTTGATTTTAATTTTGCAATATTAATGGTATAGAAGTCTAACCCTCTTTACTAGAATATCTCATCTCACTTTTTCAAGAATACTCTTCACATGGTTTCCTCCTTTACCCACTTGTTGTCACACATTTCGTCCTGCAACATTCCAAATGATTTCCAAGCGTGTTATTTCGGATTTGCTCTGTCATGTTATTGTCAAAGTACGGTCAGTAATAATATGTGAAATTTCACACATGCCTGTGTGCTTTTCTAAGCCCTTACATGATTAGGACAATAATGTGTGATATTTATTATTATGAAGATTTGTTAATCCAAAAATAAAATGAGGTTCATTATTCTGAAGGTTCATTAAAAGTTTATTTTGAAGCTTTGCTGATCTGAAAATGAAAAAAGTCCATCATTCCAAAGGTGCATTAATCCAACAATGAAAGAAAGGTTGATTACTCTGAAGGTTTGTTGACTCAAAAATAAAAAGAAAGAGCATTTACATGAACCTTCAGAACTGTGAACCATTTTGATTTCAGACTAGTGAACCTTCAGATTAACAAAGCTTCTACGTAAGTTTCATTTTGGGATTAGATAACCTTCTAATAATGAAACTTATCTTATTTTCCGATTAACTAACCTTCGTAACCTAGAATCTATACGATATGGAAGCTTAGAAATAACAAACAGTGCACTTTGCGATTAACAAACCTTTGGAATAAAAAACTGTAACTGACAATGATAACAGTGTACAAATATATATATATATATATATATACACTTCGACCTCGATTATCCGGCCTCCTTTTATCTGTAAATCTCCATTATCCGGACGCGTTCACGCAGTGAAGGACTTTTTTTTTAATCCAAAAATTGAGAAAAAACAGTGACTTTAACATCTTTTCATGGATCTATTTCACTAATTTCATAAGATGATAGGTTTCTCAATATCCAATGAGGTAAAACATGTATGATTTTCAGATAAAGATGTACTTTATTTTTGTCAAGAAGGGACTACAATTTTGCGCAGGCTAGCATAGATTACACCACCGTTGTGGGGTACGCTACCTACCTAGCTGCCAGTGCACTGGGACGGCAGCTTGGACGGCAGCTATATACATTAACATTGTGGAATATATGAGCGCCGGTCCCAACATGGCCGGATAATCGAGGTCAACCTGTACATGTTTCATTTGACCACTTAAACATAATCCACCTATACAGTATTAGTGTAAATTGTAAAATGAAATGCCAACAGTTGTGCCTATGCAGAGTCAGCCTACAGTATTCTTTAGACAAGTTTCGGCTTGCTATGATAATCTCATGTCTTTGAGGAATGCCCAATGATTTTATTTCTAGAAAACACACATATTTTCTTGGATCTCACTTTTCATGTTTTTTTTCATGTAATCCCAAATTCACTGCTTACATCAAATGACTGTAGATGTGACATGTTTGTGATATTTCATTTTCATAACAAGTTTTCAAGCGCACTTCCTTTCAGCATCAAACACAATAAATTTCAATGCTCAATTCAACGTGAGCATTTGAATATTTGAATTAAAAAGTCTGATCAAAGCTACACAGGAGTAAATGAACACCATTACAGACCGAAACTGGTGTAATTTGTATACATTTATTTCAACATTCATCAGTCAAATGCTTTATTCTCAACATCAATGCAATCATCCTTACAAAAAGCACACAAAAATAATCATGAAATCGTGAAAACCAAAGAATTATGTACAATATTTCATTTATACTAAACATCATTGATTTCATATTGTGATTGAGGCACAAAAAAAAAACCCACAAACAGACAAACAAACAAACAAAAGGAATGCACTTGAAACAATGACTGTCATGCTAATGACACAAATCCTATGCACAAAACATGCAACACTACGGCAGACTAACCCTGCAATACAAACAAACTTGAAGCACACACACACACACAGAGGAACAAAATGCTTTAGGATGACTGACATCAGTGACTAACAATCCTGAAAACATGAACATACAATATTTACAATGATTATATTATCTTTTCTACTTTCTTTTTCTTCAGTTAATTCTTTCTGATAGACAGATTGTTTGAAATTCGAAAACTGAATCTTGAAGTGAAGGTGCAATGCAGCAACGGCAGGAAAAACATTGTTCTCCAGCAACATGGCAAAAAGGAAACTACATTGTAACAAAATACAGTGCATATGGGGCTATGCAGAGCACTGTTCACTAGTGCAGAAAACAATGCATAATTTAGGACATATTTCCACATCAATAAATCAGATATTGCTTGTTACAGAGAGCCAAGTAAAGTGACAAATTCTGGCAAACACTCTTGGAGAATCAAAATCTTATTCAAACTCCTAATAAAAAAGAAAAGAAATAAAACTATGGACACTTATCCCACTCATGTACACAATGACTCGATATCATGGGAACCATTTCACTGAGTACTTGAATGATTGCTGTAACCATGACAACAGCTGGGCAATGATCATTCAGCTTTGGGCATTTCCACTTTGTTTCCATAGAAGCCGATAATGTTGTCACTGTCAGTCACTGCACACATCTTCATGAAACTTTGCACTGTAGTGCTGAAAACAGAATTAATTTGCCAAGTGAAAGGCACACCTCAATATATTACTTTGTTGTGCAAAACGCAATAAGATTAGCATAGAAGCAGGCCTGAATTTGCAAAGGTAGTCAAAAAAGAAATGTTTTTGTTTTTTTATTATTTATTTTTTTAATTTAGTCCATGGACTGAAACACTCTTTGGCCAGGCATGCCTTTAAGTGCGTGTTCATTATTGGATGTCTCTAAAGCGTATGCAATACGTCATATGTATTTATGCAGTCAAACTTTGTATGATCTAAGAACTAAATTTAAACTACCTTTGCAATTTCAGACCACTATCACCATATGCATCCAGGTCACTCATCCCATACTGGTGGACAGGCAATTTGGATAGTTACTTGGTGAAGTTTCTGCTCAGTATTCAGTCATCTTTTAATTTTTTTATTTTTTATTTTTTTTTACAAATCATTTTGCTGTTGAAAAGTTATGATTTTCTAGGCAAATCAATGGTAACAAACAAGAACCATTCTCTTTCTCTCTCTCTCTCTCCCCCTCTCTCGGATGCACCGCATCATAGCTAAACAAAAAGTGTTTATGCACCAAGTGTGAACAGAGCAACATCTGCATCCACACATAGAAAACATGCACAGCGTTACACCTGAGTTACACACGAGTGTTACATAAAATAAACTGCAATCTTACATGACTTTTACAACAGGGCTTACATTTACTGCATGGAATAAATTCCATACCCAAGTTTAACAGCTTTCTTCTTTATTTCGAATGCTACTTTCTGTTCTGCATACACACACACTAAAATTGTTGATTTCAACATCAATCTTTGGCACATATGGTTATATACAAAATATCGTGCAATATTCAAGTTGCATTTCTCCAAGTTGTACCAGCACGCATAATACAGTACATTAGAAAAGAGTGATGTTACAACATTCCTATCCCATGCCAACACAGGAAAACAAATCAATGTGTGACCATAAAACAAAACTATAATGCTTTTTGAAAATCATTTTAAATCTTTGATACTGGCCACATAGATTCCACATGCGTCACTTGTAATTTTGTACATGCCCTGTGCACTCCCGTTACAACGAACACGGTTATAACAAAATTCTGGTCACAACAAAGTAAAATTTAGGGCCGCAACATTATCAACTATATGTTTTGATTTTTTTTTGCTCATCCATTTGGTTATAACAAAATTTCGATACAACAAAAGAAAATTGCCGGCCCTAAGGACTTCGTTAGAACGTTGAGTCCACTGTACTGCAATACCAATTTCATGGCACACCTTTTCCCGCAATGGTGACCACAATATTGTCATGGTGTCCTTCCTACCTCCTCGCACCCCCCCCCCAAAAAAAAATAACAAAAGATCCTACATGAATCAATCTGCGTTATCACAATTTTACCACCAAATAAGATCATTCTTACGAGTAGTTCATTAACACAGAAATCTCATTTTGTCAGAGTGCCGAAAGCTTTTTCAAAGTACTCGAAGAGGTATTGGTGAAATCAGAGTCATATCAAATACCATTATTCAGTTTTGTCATTTCTTTCGACAAATTTCAATGATCTATCCCGTTCAAAGGTTCATGTAAAAATGCATAGGCTACAGAAAATCATTTACTGTGAAGTACAAACAAACTTTATCTTGATTTCGGACAGATCTACTGCCACACATTGACATATGCCACAATCAGAGAACCCGTCTTATTTCAGCATTCTCCATTATGATTCTTGCATGCATTCTGGGATGCACAACAAATAAACAGACAAACCCTAAAACTACCCATTCATTTTGCACATCAATGCAGATGGGCCTCCTATGATTGTACAATGTAATAATCATCACTCTATCTAGTGCATATTCTTTATTCATATTGGTTTTTTTTCCTGTACAAGCACAACATGCTACTGTAAAAGACCAGCTTCAGCGGCAAATCATGAAGTAGAAAGAGAGCATGGAAGCATGTGCACAGTTTCAATCTTATAACTCAGCCATTTTATCATATTTGCTCAATGTTTATTGGGACTGCATACTTCCTCTTTGTAGGGCAGGTGATCCCTGGGATGAGGTTAGTAAGGTTTACTGACTGCATATAATATAGTCCACACCTTGAAGGCAAATACTTTAATGTACTATACAAATGTAAAATGAAGATTGAAAGCATAATAACAAAGATACATAATTTGAGTGGTATATAAAAAAACAAGAGACCTGCGAGTCTAACCCTTACCTGAGTAGTGCACTTTGCCTTCTTGGCACTCTACCAGAGGCAAATTACCTACAAATATCTTGAGATATGGCAATTGCTGCAGGCCCCTTTGACAATACTCGGCTAATTTGGTGTATAGAGGTCCCTCCCTTGGGCCTCCAAGGGGCACCACCTTCACTTGTACTACACCTCCCCCCCCCCTCCCTTGAGGATTACTGCCAGGTTTGTTCAAAATATAGCCTCCATTATTCTAGGAAATAGATATGGAAAAAGTATAAAAGCTAATTTCAGGTATATGGGCCCCACCCTATGGACCTTGGATATTTGAGCCCCATCCCAGGGGCCTTGTATGAAGCACCACTGTCATTGGTACAAACTATGATCCCTTCTCCCACTGACAATTCATGCCAAGTTGGGTCAAAATCTACTGACCTGTTTTAAAAAAAAAGACGACAATGTCCACAAAAAAAAGAAAGACTTAAGACAATTTGGGTCCACCTTAGTTTACAGTGTAGGTCAGCTAAAGTGAGCTTAAAAAAAATAAGTATGACAGAATGTTCAATATCACTATAGCCTATCATATTTGTATATTTTGCACCATTGATGTCGTTCGTTGGCGAGTTCTATTTAACTTACTATATTTCAGTAGAAGGCCATGAGTTTCAATGGTACAGAATTTTGTGTGACTTTTTTAAATAACGTTTTTGACTGGCATATAGACTCCTAAATACCATTCCCATTCTACTCTAAATTCAACATCAACAAAACCATAAATGCATAACAACCTTTTTTCTTTTCTTCTCTTTCGTTTCGGAAGGGGGGGGGGGGGTGTCGGTGGGAAAGGGCATGACTTAAAGGTATCGTATAGTTTTGGTTGAGACTTAACTTCAGGTTTCTAACATTCCTTGGAGAGAAAACGAGAAACCTCTCATGAAATATGAAAGAGCATGTGGTTCCAAAAGGAATTCACCCGGTCCGTTTATTAGATGAAAATTGGTCTGGAAATGGCTGAGATATCCAAAACAGAGTGATCCTAATAAAAAGGTGGGACCCACCTTTTATTACAGTCTCTTTGTTTTGTTTTGTTTTTGGATGTCTCAGCCATTCCAAAACCGATTTTCATCAAATAAACTCTGAATTCCTCTTAAAATGATATGCTCCGTACTATTTCATGAGTGATTTCTTGATATCCAGCAAAAAGTCAAAAGGGTAATCCTCATCTCCACCAACACTACAAAAATACAGCTTGAATTTACAACTTTCATGATGACATGCGACAAATGTACTTGCTCAGCAGCCATTAATAAATTTGCAACTTCCCCCCCAAAAAAGAAGATATTTCCCACAAAGTGTTACAGAAAGACATATGTTTGCAAAATCAGCAATTTACAAATTGAGACATGATGGACTCTGTTAACATTTCAGCTGCAGTGCAGTGCGCTGTATAGTCTATGAGTGCATAAGTGTTGATACATTGTACCATACATCCTCTAGTTCTGATATCTGCAAATGAGTCAGGATATTGTGAATAGCTGTGTATGAACAAACTAGATATATCGCTATGGCTACTGATATGCCTCCGCCATAATGCAAGGTTCTCCTAATAGGTCTATAGTACAATGTCTTGACAATGTGTGATGACAGTTTCACACAATTGGCAAAATATTAAAATGACAGGTTTGACACAAATGTGCTGAATGTTCACTTTCCTAGAACTAGGTTCAATTGGATGAATGATTAAAATGTCAGAGTGCAGGTATTTGGGGAACTGATGATTTTTACTTGACTTTTGACCCTTTTATAAGTTTATGCATTGAGTAATTTTCAAGGTATTGGGAAAATGTATAATTTCAGTATCAAATGGGAAAATAGCATTATCTAAACCTCGCCTTTGACCTTTGACCTCACAGTTCCAAACAGAATCACTATTAGGTTGAACATGCATAAATATGTAAGTTTCATGATGATACCTTGAGTTACTTTCGAGATATGGAGGAAAAAGTGCAATTTAGCACTTTCACTTGACCTTTGACCTCTTGACCTTTGACCTTTTGGCAAGAAACTTCCCCAAAAATATATAATGGGTAATACATGAAATACATCAAGTTAAAAAAAAAAACCTTCAGACATATTGCATTTTAAGGAAAGTAGTGATATTTTGAGGAGTTGACCTTGACCTTTGACCCCCTGACCTTTGACCCATGACCCCCAACTTCCCTAGATAATCACTGCCCATCGGTACAAGCATATACACTAAGTTCCATGAAGATACCTTGAACCATTTGCGAGATATGGAGAAAAACATGAAATTTCAAATTTTTTTTCCACAAAATAACCTGTGACCTTTGACCTTTGACCCTGTGACCCTAAAATCCACACAAAGTATTATCCCCTAAGGATATACCCTCATACCAAGTTTGATGTAAAACCACCACATGGTTCTTGAGATATCGACAAAAACAAAACGGGACGGACGGACGGACGGACGGACGGACGACCCGAAAACATAATGCCTCCGGCCACTTCGTTGCGGAGGCATAAAAAAGGACTGAAAATCTGTAATATGGAAATATCAAAGATGTGTCCCAGTCTGAAAGGATGGCAAGTTTTCTTCAAGAATTCCTGCAGTAGTCCTGAAAAACTTTACATAAATATGATACAAACATAAACATGCAAAATTCTCTGGATAGAGAGATAACACCCTGATAAAACTCTTGTTTCACAAAACAAAAAATACCCATAAACCCGAAATGGGCATGCAATAAACAACTTATGAACTAATGAAAATCATAAATCATTCATTGAATTTCAAACTAATACTGTTTCAGCAACAATGGCAGTAGGCTGACTGCAAAATTACAGAATAGCTGTACATATTTTTCAGAAGGGCATCTCAAAGAAGGCAGACTAAAATGTTTCAGATTTCAGTCACAGTGAGTCTGTAAGCTTTGCAACAGAGTACAAAAAAAAAATGTTGGTGCTAGTTGTGCCTTAATGAGCACAATTAAATCAAATGAAGTAATTCTCAGAAGCAAAACACCTCAGTGATATTTCACAGAAAGGAGTTAGTGATGTTACAATTATCTTCACAGATTCTATTCATTTGTTTGGCTTACTATGATTATTTTGATTTATACAGCAACTGGAAGATGCCTCACTAAACAAAAAAGACATTCAGGGAAAACACTTCCATTTTTACAAATCCGGTATATTTGTATAGTTTGCTATGATTATTTCAATTTCAACGGTAATTAGGAAGTCGCCCTACTGACACATTCAGGGAAAATACTTCCATTTCTCACAGCTATATCAATTCAATGAATCTACAAATCAATTCACACTTGCGATTCTAATCAAAGGTAATATCTTCAGATGAAATGTCTTCAAATTTTGTAAGGCTCATAGAAGGCGAATGATCTTCAACACAATGCAGCTATGGAAACTTGTCTTTACGCATTTCAGAATCCTGCAGGGAGCAGAGTAAATACGCTCACACTGTGGCCTGAAACAAAAACATCACTGCACATCAATGTCAACGATGGCTCACTTCCGCTACACTGTATGCCATGGTAATACCCTCATGGCTTCACTTGATGTCTTTTTTTTTTTCAGTTTGTGACTGAGGAAATCCCCCTTCCTGTGTGGAAGTGGTAATCTCGGCGAACCGTTGATCTGTGGCAAACAATGGGTAGCTCACGTTGGCTCACAACAACCTGGCTGTCAAACAGGTGACATCACTGTGGGAAGCCCCATCTTCCCTCCTCAGTACGCGCAGTTGAGACAGAAAACACGGTCGCACCTTTCATCATAACTGTGTGCAGGAAGCAAAGGTGTAGAATTTATGCATCACAACAAGTCATGATATTAAGTGAGCACTGCATTACTCTAAGGGGGGGGGGGGGGGGGGGGGGGGGGTAATTCTAACCCTGCAGATAAATGGTATGAATACACACAAAAAACATTTTGCCTGAAAAATATTTCTTTGTGCTGTCTGATGGACTCCGTTCACTGGCACATGCTAATCAATTTGCACTTAATAGTTTACAATATCATCATAGAAATATCAAAGCAGGCACAAAGGTGCTTTTTCAAAATTATTGGGTGGGAGTTTTTGTTACTGCACATATAATCAAACACTTACACAGAATCTATAGCCATCAAGCAATAATGACACAAGGATCTAAACCCTTGTGAAAAAAAGAAACAAAAAGAAAAGAAACAAAAAATCCAATTAAACATGTTGTAAGCATTCCGAAAAAATGAAAGAACAGGACATTTGGAGAAATGCTTTTGTCTCTCGCTGAATAACAGTGGGCACAAGAGTTGATATGCATTATGCTGTTCTTAAAATACCACTTTCACACAAAGTTTTAAAGTTGATATCTCTGTTGGTTGAACCTACAAACAAGCCTCTTCATATTGCTTTGTAAAGTGATGGGAACAAGGGGGTGGGTTCCACTTCACACTGCACTTACTTGATGGTGCAGCACCTTGTGCAGAATCCGCCCTCGCAGTTGAAACAGGTCTGTCTGCACTCCATGCACAGGTTGCTCTCGCAGAAAGCGCAGACATAGTGGACGGGCTTGTGGGCGTTTCTGCAGCTTGCGCACATCACTTTTCCTCTTGCTGAAACAGAGATCAGTACCATGGATACATGTGTTAGAGGATGATTATAAGAATACCAGAAATGAAAGTCTTACACAGTCCACAAACTTCTCAGGCATTACATTGGTATGCCCTTGAGGTAACACATGAAAAGACAAAAGAATAAAAAAAAAAAATAGAAATGTCGCTATGGCGACTGATGCCTCCGCCATAATGCATGATTCTCCCAATAGGTGTATAGTACAATGTCTTCACAATGTGTGATCCATGACATTTTCACATAACTGGCAAAATATTAAAATGACAGGTTTGTCAGAAATGTCTTGAACTGGGTTTGCCATAATTTTCTAAGAGTGCAGAGCCTGTATATACATAATCGGGGAATTTGGGGGAAGTTTATGTATTGAGTAATTTCAGAAGTATGAAGAAAGAGTGTAATAACGGCACAAAAAAAAAAAAAAAAAAAAATATATATATATATTTTTTTTTTGGGGGGGGCATTGAAACCTGGCCTTTGACCCTTAACCTTTGACCTTTGACCTTCAGGCTGGAAATTTCCTGGAGAATCTCCATTAGGTAATGCATGTGCTAAGTTTTGAAACTAATAATGCAAGCATTGCATAGTTACTGAGTAGTATATGAGGGAAATAGTGAAATTTTGAGGAGTTGACCTTGACCTTTGACCCCTGACTATTGACCCATGACCCTAAATTCCCTAGAGAATCCCTGCCAGACAGTACATGCGTACATGTGTATGTACCAAGTTCCATGAAAATACATTGAACCATGTGCGAGAAAAGTAATATTGCAACATTTTCACCTAACCTTTGACCTTTTGACCTTTGACCTTATGACAGAAACTCTCTCTGGAGAATCTTTATGCAGTAGTACATGTCCACACCAAGTTTCAAGAAAATACCTTCGGGCATTGCATAGATATGGGGGAAATTGCAACATTTGTAGAATTTGACCTTGACCTTTTGACCTTTGACCTCTTGCCAATGTCACTAAAATCTACTCAACTAATTGTCCCATCATACATCATCCTTGGACCAAGTTTGGTGAAAGCTGCTTCATCCAGTTTTGGGTTATCACGTAAACAGATAAATTTTAGGATTTGACCTTGATCTTTGACCTTTGACCTCTGTCCGATTTCACTGAAAAACTAATCAAGTAATTGTCCCATCATACATCATCCTCCAACAAAGTTTGGTGAAATTTGCTCCATCCAGTCTTGAGTTATCGCGTAAACGGATACAATTTCATGATTTGACCTTGACCTTTGACCTTTAGCCGATTTCACCCAAAATCTAATCAACTAATTGCCCTATCATACTTCATACTTGGACCAAGTTTGGTAAAATTCCAGTAAATATTACTCAAGTTATCGCGTAAACGAAAGCGGACGGACGTACGTACAGACGTACGTACGGACGGACGGACAACCCGAAAACATAATGCCTCCGGCACCACTTCGTGGCGGAGGCATAAAAATGAGGCTACATCTTGGATAGTTACTCCGAATTGAAATGGAGGAAAGAGTCGCCTCACACAGGTCATTAAAAGGGGAAAATTCCACTACAACAGTCAATTTCATGAGAAGAGTAAATTCAAACTCAAAGAACAGCAGTAAATGTAAAATTGAAAAATGTAATACTGATATTTGTGACTGAAAGCCAAATAGATAATAATAATAATAAAAAAATTTTTCATCCAGATTAGGCAAAATAGAAAAAAAAGAAAGAAAAGAAATGGCACTTAGATAATTGAAATACTTTTACAAAATACTGATATTGGACACAATCACTGGTGTGCATATCAGACAAGGCAATGATGTTTTTGCCTCACAACTCTCCTATAAAGTTTTACATCATATTGTCAGAAAACTATTTCTTTTGTCAAAAATTAAATGTCCTGTTTATCTCTTTTGTCCCCTTTAAAGAGTCGTCATTGCCAAACTGTACACCGCTGCAACCACAGAATGTAATCAACCACGGAGGATATTACAATTTTTTCCTTCTTTGATTTCATGACTTGAAAGCAAAAGGATATTTAGTACAGATTTGTGTGCGCGCCAATGAGGAAACATGCGAGACCATGACACTACATGTATCACCTCATCTGATTTGCATACAATGTGACTGTCACAAACACTTTGTTCCAGAAAAAAGTGAAACTTTTAAATTCCCTCTCAACATTCTGATTTTCACCAGACTTGTATGGTGTAGAAAGTGAAACTGTCCCTAAACTGTCTGACAGATTTTACTCTGAATTAGCGGATGTGATTATAAAATGGACTTTTACTTTCAGGCTTTTACCAGAATAGTTTGTAATGAAAAAATGCACACAGATAATTGATTACATCACCAAAACATCACAGGACTTGTGACTAAAATAAAGAATTGACATGTCATGCATGGCTGATTGATGAATTGCATATATCTAGCCCCAAAAATAAACTCACATCTCACAATCTAGTTTATTGCACTCACTTCATTCAGCTCTTTTTTTCTACAGCTAGATAATTTTAACACTTAAAAAAGAAAAAGAAGTTCACTAGTTTTGGGCAAGCTTTATTCAACTTCTGTATAGGGCTTTAAATGGCTCCATTGGTATGCCATTGGAATAGCAATACCAGCAAATCTTGGTATAATGCTGCTTCAAAACCAAAAATATTTTGCATGCATGAAACTTTTGCAAATTTCTTGAGGAGCCAAGATTTGCGAGAGTAAAACGCATGCGAGAGTTTTATTCTACCCAATGCACAGACAGTTCTCACTTGTCTCAGAAGTACCCAAGGTTGTTCTGCCTACAAACCGATTTTGTAAATGTATAATCAAGGGGATGGCTAGTAACTGATCAGTGGGAATCAGTGAGAATGCTGAGGGATGATTGTTCCAATCCTTGTGGGATTCATTTAAGAGTACATTATATATCTATTCTTGTGTGAACATTTTTTGCTTCAGAATGGTCTCATATTCAAGTAATGTGCAGTTTAATGCTTCCAGGTAAGCGTCCCTGGTCAGTGACGGGGCATTAATATGCACATTACTTGAATATGAGACCGTTCTGAAGCAAATAATTTTCACACAACAGTAGATATAAAATGTACTCTTAAATGAATCCCACAAGGATTGGAACAATCATCCCTCAGCATTCCCACTGATTCCCACTGATCGGTTACTAGCCATCCCCTTTAACTTTATACAGTTTTTCTAATGATGCTCCCCACCCCGCTCCTAAATAAGCAAACCAACAAGTAGGAACATCCAAAGGAGCATTGTATCATACTCATAGTCTCTTACTTTGAGATGATTCTTTCACGTCCGGGTATTTGCCGTACTTAAGCTGTCCACCAGTGGTCAGCTGGAGTTGATTGTGAAACCAGGAGGGCGGACTTGGTGCCTTCACCGGACTGGCACTGGTGACCGGTACGAAATTTGTGGCTGCCTCCATTGGCGTGGCGTCTGCCATCTCTACCTCCTGATCCTGTGCACAGAGAGCCTTCTGCCCACCATACAGCAACTCTCGAGTGTGATCTGGATATAAATGAGAAAAGCAAATTATACAAATCAAATCATCAAATTTATACCTACACTGTTGTATTTGGAGACACTTAAACAAAAAAGAAAGATGGTCCAGTACACTATTACACTTCAACAGAATCTTGTTACATAGAACACTGACATAAATAGAAAAAAAAAAAACCCTCTTCTTAACAACACAGTGTTTTGCCCAAAAGTTTAAGGTTTCTGCACATTCAATGGTTTTCAAACCCTGATATAACAAAGTAATTTCACTGGTCCCTTGAAGTCTGTGAAAACAAGAGCCCACTGTATACAGCTTTACACTGTATGTCGGTATGTAAAAAGGCAACAAATAACAGAGCAAAATCACAATATGCTCTATGAAACAGAGTTGATTTGCATATAAAAAGAGACAAATGTATGTGTACGATATCTTATGAACAATGAGAGTACATACATTGTACAATTGTATCTCCCGTCACCTGCAGTTTAACATTTAAAATGCCAAAGCATCTAATTATCACTATCAGCAACTCATTGTTTAATTTCACTGAACTACATGTACCCTACATAGCCTCTGTCAAAGACCCTCCTGTTCTGGTGTTATAGTGATTGCAAGAGGAGCAAAGGAGAGGATCTTTACCCAAGACTAGTCACACCACCAGTGGAGGCCAAGACCAGGCAAGAGGGCCTTTTATTAGAAATCTGTTAGAATTTCTTAATGGATGCCTTTTATAATGCAGAATTTTGTTACCAGTATTGGGCAGCAAAAATCACAACCCATCACCAGCTCGCCATCCCAAAAGGTTCATGCATACAGTTGATGGCCAATTGGCAAATCAAGCAATTACATGTACATTGGTTGAGGTGTCTAACTGGACCAGCCAATAACTGAATGATTCAGTAAGAATGGTGTGCAAGTTTAGGGTTAGGTGAGTTAGCCACAAGTAATTATCACTGCCACAGATCTCAAAAGGCATACACTGATGAGCTTCAGCTCAATATCTACAGTGTTTGTCAAATGTTGATACTGCATAAACAAGTTCACTCTCATACTTACTTTCTCAATTCAAATATTGAAACACCCTTGTAAAGACAAAATCAAAACAATGTAAACAAGCCGAGGGAATGGCATACATCTGTATTCTACTACCAGTACATAAAACTGTATCTAACTACTGGAAAGTTTACTGAGCACTGCTATGAGCTATAAAAAACACACTTTAAGTGCAACATTCAAAACACAACTGGAAACTTTATCTGCTCACAACACACTCTCAGTTAATATTCATTATTAGAACATGTCCACATTTACTCAAATATTGTTTATTGTATTGCCGAGGAAAGACCATCAGTATTCTTTTGAGTCAATGTGTGTGCCCCCTGAGTTGGTATTGATATCATTCCTACATTCCTACAATTGTAGACTGTACCATCATCATCTTTGTGTCACTCTCACACCATCATCTTAGCCAGACAATGACTCTGACGCATGATGAACATGGCAGCCTCCCTCCCTCTACCCAAATGATGAAGAAGCGGGCAGTGGACCATCCTAGTAATCTTAGACTGTCCTGAAAAGATGTTGTTTGCTCCCTCTGCTTCTTCAGTTCTCAACGAGATCTTATGAACAGATTGATCTTCTGACAGTTGATATAGTCTTGATTAATTGAAGAACCTCACCATTGATTGGCACCCTGTGATTAAGTGTGTTATGGACAACATGAACTATGTACCTCCTTCAAAAGTGCTTGTGATATCTCTTCTGAACTGTTTATAAAATGCTTAGACTCTGTGACATCTGAGTTTTCAGGTCGCATACCATTTGGGTAATATCAGTTTAATAGCAGTCTAAAACAGAGCTGGATATATAGTTTTCTTTGTGATTTTTATTAACTTTGGCACATTGTACATTGTATGACATAATGTTACACTGTACATGTCTCTCTTGTCTGAACAGCTGATTTCACAGAACAAAGATTTTCAATGTGCAGGTACTATGATGTACAGATAAGAAAACCTTGTATATTTTTATAATTGTGACACAATTGTGCTACAAGGTAATGATTTGGACTTTGGCCCTCTTAACAATGTCATCCATAGATTTGAACACTGACTGCTGAGGATAACATTGTCAGATAACTGCAGTCCAAGCCTTAGCCTGCTGTAGGCAATGAACTTCTGTAGTAGTATCGTGTGTCCTGTATCTTTTAACAAAGCAGTTGCTTTATAAATACACTGGACAGCAAAAGAAAGTACCCACTTCTGTCAAAGGCCGGACACAAAAATTAACCTCCTAGAAATAAACAATTTTTGTACACAGGTATGCTGCAATATCCATTAGGAATCACATACCCAATAGCATAGATGCCAAGTTCAAAAAAATTTTATGAGTGAGATTTTCATGACTCAGCATCTCGGGGCGCACTCATGTGCGTGAGCGACGGGGCGAGGGGAGGGTGTGGGAGGGGGGTGTCCGCCCTCCCACAGTAGGGAGATTTTTCAATTTTAGCTCTTAATGGTGCAAGCTGGTGCATACTTAAGTGACTATTCTTTACTTATTTTGAAAGACAAAAGGGAAATATGCCTTCAATTGCAACTCTCACTTTAATCCTTTAAGCTATGCTCCCAATGCGTGAGAAAAATGGGTGTCATGCGTGAGATCGTGAGACAGACCCTAAATGCTCGAGTCTCACTCACAATGCGTGAGACTTGGTAGCTCTGCAATAGCAAGTGATTATCATTATTACAAAGAAAAAAATGACATGCACAGCATCTTGGTCACTGAATCAAAAGTCACAAAATGTAACAGGTAAACAGAATAAGCCTTACAAGTTTTACGCAAAAATCAGTGCCACAGGACAAAAACGAGCAATCACAAACATCAATTTTCAATAATGTGTATGTCCTCCTAGTGCCTGGACACATTCCAGGCATCTTTAACGCATGCTCTGGCCAAGCTGTCTGGCGCAGTCATGAGGAAGTTCTCTCCATTCCTCCTGCAGAGCTTGGATCAATGTTGATTGTTTTAAAATGCTGTCCATTCAGTGGCCATTTTTACGTGGTGGAAAGTGCTTTTGTGTGGGACTTTTGATTCAGTGACCAAGATGCTGTGCATGTCAAGTTCTTCTTTGTAATGAAGACTTTCACTTGCTCATGTGCATGTGATTAGTAAGGGGCATTGTAGCACACCTGATTACAAAAATTGTTTATTTCTAGGGGGTGAATTTTTGTGTGCGGTCTTTGACAGAAGTGGGTACTTTCTTTTGCTGTCCAGTGTATATTTATAAACATATATGTTGTAACTATGTACTGTACAATTATACAAAAATGAATGGTAAGTTGAAAAAAACTGGCAACACCAATACTACTTTTTTTTTTTATGAACCCTTTTCTTCTGTAGATTCCAAAAAGAGACAAACAGAACATGTAACTCACAGATTTGGATCATTTCCATGACTCTACGCAAGCAATGAAAAAGAAGAAAATCAGCTGGGGAGGGGATTCATCCACCATTGCGCACGCACCGGAGGATACAGTATCCTCCGGTGCGTGCGCAATCTCAAAATCTCACAACTTGCACGCTGTGTGTATGTGCTGGATGCGTGATGTGATGTAACGTCGCATCGTGAGGAAGTCAAGCAAATAATCCGCAAGACCCCTGCAAAGACATGTCCACTTGACCCAGTGCCTACAGCTCTTGTTAAGCAACATTGTGATCTCCTAGCCATACCTATCACTGGTTTGAATTATGCATCATTGCGTGATGGAATAGTCCCAGACAACCTGAAGCTTGCCTATGTTACGCCACTTTTGAAGAAATCTACATTTGACAACAATGACCTAGCCAGTTATCACCCAGTGTCAAACCTACCATTCCTTGCCAAAGTGATGGAGAAAATTGTAGCTAGTCGCCTGACAGCTTATCTGCAAGGTAATGATCTCTATGAACGCCTTCAGTCAGCATACAGGAAGAATCACAGCGTTGAGACAGCACTTTTGAAGGTCTCAGATGACATCCTTACATCAATAGATGACAAGAAGGCAGTTGCCCTTGTTCTACTTGACTTAACAGCTGCCTTTGATACTGTTGACCATACTATCCTTCTGGAGAGACTGAGGAAAGATCTTAGAATTGATGCAACTGCACTCCAGTGGCTCAGGTCGTACCTCAGCAACAGAAGACAAGCAGTAGTCATCAATGGGAAGCTGTCCCCCGAGACCTCCCTTCGCTATGGAGTACCACAGGGCTCAGTCCTTGGTCCATTGCTCTTCACACTCTACATTACCCCTCTTGGCTCTATCGTAGAACAACATGGCCTTGGTGCACATTTCTATGCCGACGACACCCAGCTTTACCTCACTTTTGATCCCAAATTTGGAGGCGCTGAAGAATGTGCAACTGCTGCTGTTGGGGCTGCCATTGAGGAGATTCGCAGTTGGATGAACATCAACTTCCTGAAGCTCAATGACAAGAAAACAGAGTATCTGCTGCTCTCATCTCCACATATGAGGAGCAATATCACTGGTGCTCCAGTTCTAACTTCTAGTCGGTGAGGAAGCTATATCTCCCATCAACAAGGTTAGAAACCTTGGTGTAGTCTTTGACAGAACAATGAGTATGGAGAAGCATATATCACATGTCTGTCAGTCAGCATACTACCAACTCCGCTGGATCGCAGAGATCAGGCACTGTCTTACACGAAGTGCTGCAGGAAGTATCATTCATGCCCTGATATCATCTACACTGGATTTCTGCAACTGTCTCCTTGCTGGCCAATCAAACGCCTCCAGGCTGTACAGAATGCGGCTGCACACCTTCTTACTGGCACCAAGAAGTCTGACCATATCTCTCCAATAGTAAATACTTCGTGAGCTTCACTGGCTGCCTGTGCAATGCAGAGTGCAGTATAAGATCTTACTGCTTACTTATAAGGCTCTCCATAACTTTCCTCCTGGCTACGTGTCTGAGCTTATCAGTGTATGTCAGCGACGACCAGGACTACGTTGTACTGGACTGACTCTCCATGTTCCCAATACCCGCCTAAAGATGTACGGGGATAGAGCCTTCTCTTCTGTTGCACCACGTCTGTGGAACTCTCTACCAGTCCAGCTTTGGAACTGCAGCAGCCTCAATACATTCAAGTCTGAACTGAAGACTTGCCTTTTCCAGCAACTTTGTGAATGATGTGTGACACTTTTTGGGAGGTGGGCGCCTTTGAATGTTTCTACAGATAAATGGCGCTATACAAATGCTGTTTCATCATCATCATCATCATCATCATCGCGGGATTCCAGAAAATAGACTGGAGTACCCACCTACTCTATCAGTGTGGAATAGTAGTTTGGAATATATATATGCACAAGATCAGGTTAGTACTGATTTTATTTTTCTCGTTACAAATTTTTGTAAAAAGATGTCAGGTTTCAGCTTCACGAGGCTGATTCGAGCGCGGAGAGGTGAGAGCCGTAGAAAAAAGCACCAAAAATATTTAGTCGGATCAGGCCGCTAGGTGCGGCAGTCTTGCATATATGTGTGAACACGCTGGCGCCCGTGTTTTGATGGGTCGCTCTGCATCGGTTGATTAAAACTCGATTTTTGAAAAAAAAACAGACAGAATTTTTTTCTTCTTTTCATCATGGATAGTGGACATGTGTGTGTAACAAAAAATCACTGTGCAAAGTTGCGACAATTTATACGTCAGATGTGAGATGAATAAAAAGTGAATGGAGGGCTTCTTGAGGCCCCCCCACCCCCCCCCCCCCCCCCCCGAGGCCTCTTGAGGCGAGGGTGCACGGGGGGCAGTCCTCGTGAGTGGGTTTCCCGGACTGAGATACAGATTTCCCATTTCCTTCGAAAACAATGCCTTGTAACAGTTAGATGTGAACGTTACCGTCAAGTCTTCTTTTTTTTTGTTACTTTTTTTTTTCTTTTTCCCAGCTGGGCTTATCAATTAAATACAATGTCAATTTCATAATGACTTCAAACAATATTCATTCATCTTACCATTATTACAAAATATCACCATGAACATATCCTAGCTAGTCTAAATTTAGTTCGATTGTATAGCTCTAACAGTTATGAAAAAAAAGAAAATCTTTAACGTTAGATCTATGGTATGGGCATGGCAGTCTTACCGTATACGGATTTCATATTTTTTTCTTTGTTGACACCCATGTTCACTTCTCGTTGCGTCACGTGTATTTTCATTTGAAGAGGAGAATAATCCGATCCAAAGGGATTCGTTCG
This sequence comes from Diadema antillarum, assembly GCF_040938485.1. Taxonomy (NCBI): domain Eukaryota; kingdom Metazoa; phylum Echinodermata; class Echinoidea; order Diadematoida; family Diadematidae; genus Diadema; species Diadema antillarum. The sequence goes on along the minus strand of NW_027271072.1, from coordinate 393,056 downwards.
TTTAGGCATGATTCAACACGTTGACACCTACGACACTGTTGGAAATATCGCTAAAGCTAAGTCGAAGCTTCTGGCCCGAAAGATTTCTGTTTTCGAGCTTGGAATTAACACTGTCAGATGTATTCTAACGTGGTTACAGCTTGTGAAATATTGTTACGCGGTCGGAGTTTGAAGTTTCAGTCAGTCAACCAGGCCAGCATTTCGACGGACAGTTCGACTCGCCAGGACGTGTTTATCTTTTGTAAACCCGTTTGCGGCGCGCGAAAGATACTCAAACCAGACTGTGCTCCCAGTTTTATCAGAAAGAGTGTATGTAGTGCACGTTGGTAGTGACAAGAGTATTATTTACAATCGGGTACCATTCTACGCACAAACTTTTTTTGCATGCTTTGCGTTGCGGACTGCCGCGCCGTGTGTGTGAGATGATGCGAAGGAGATTTAAAAATGGCGGTGATCTTAGAAAAAATCCTTGCGAAAAAGCTTGTAATCAAAGATATTGTACCATGGTTGATTAATGGGAGCTACCCTGTAAGTACAATTTGTTATTACCGTTCATTTCCTCGTATGGTGATGTTTATACACTTTTAAAGTAGAAAATGTATTAAATATGGAATGCCCTGTAGTTAACACGCAAATTAGTAGTCCCACATATTCTAAAATTTGTGACCAGGTGCTTGCCACGTACGTAAATTTACAACTGCGCGTTTACAACTGCTCTTTAATCTGCACCTGATATTTGATTAACTGTCTATGATGTAAAGTCTAAAGAATGATACATATATAAAGTTTTGAGATCTAACGGCCTGTGTGGTTAGTGACTGTAGCATCCCTCTGACAAAAATTAAAGAGTGCAGAGAAGAGCTACTCGCGATTCCTCAAAATGCTTAACTGCTACCAATATCATTAAAATTAAGTTAATTAATTGTAAAACTCTAACAAGTTAGCTCTAGTGCACTCAATATAGAATCTACATCATGTACATTACTAGTCATTACACTTAAGTTTACAGCCTACAGGTAGCGTACAGGGGACAAAGAGGAGATCAGTTCGGGAAACCCACTCACAAGGGGGGCCCCTCCTTATAAGTAACCCGTCCCCCTTATAAGTAACCCCGTCCCCCTTATAAGTAACCCCCGGGGCACCCCTTATAAGGAGTCTCCACGCTTTTTTGCAATGCAACGCGAAAATGAAAGGACTGCGGCAATTCGCTTGATTATGTCCATAAAGCTTCACAAGTTTCCTAGTTACTCACGAAATTTGAGCAAAATCGGTTTGAGGCATCATATCTAAAATCATGGATTTAAATGCGATGTCAAACGACCCATGCGAATGCTGACATGCGAGCGATTACTGGCGCGAGTGTCGCCAGGCGCGGCGGCGCGGCAAATGCTTGAGTGCAGACGTGGCGACTGTGTACATGTACTCAGTCGCCACGTCTGCACTCAAGCATTGCCGCGCCGCCGCGCCTGGCGACACTCGCGCCAGTAATCGCTCGCATGTCAGCATTCGCATGGGTCGTTTGACATCGCATTTAAATCCATGATTTTAGATATGATGCCTCAAACCGATTTTGCTCAAATTTCGTGAGTAACTAGGAAACTTGTGAAGCTTTATGGACATAATCAAGCGAATTGCTGCAGTCCTTTCATTTTCGCGTTGCATTGCAAAAAAGCGTGGAGACTCCTTATAAGGGGTGCCCCGGGGGTTACTTATAAGGGGGACGGGGTTACTTATAAGGGGGACGGGTTACTTATAAGGAGGGGCCCCCCTTGTGAGTGGGTTTCCCGAACTGAGATACGATTACCGTTTCTAAGTTGCTGAATGGAAAGAAGGGGATTTCTGGTAACACGTTTTTCGAACTAGCCATGCGCTTGTCAACAAGAGGTCACGCAATGTAAATTCAAAAGTGACCTCTTAACCAAATGCTCACAGTTAGAATTGCATTCATTGCGAAGTAAGTTTTTTTTTTTTACCCAGACTGTTGCCGACTGGAACAGATTGCCTTCTTCTAGTTCTACTTCTAGTGTTGAAGTTTCTTCAATTAATGATTTTTTATAATTTACTGGAATGGTATTAAAATAGAGGGGGGGGGGGGAGAAATTCAAAACCTCTGCTCCTCAACACACGTAAAGCAATGAAGTTAAAGTTAATTCTTCTATGTTGACACCGGAATACTACAGGACCAGTCCTCTACTTCTGTATCAGATGTGATGTGATTTGATGTGATTGGGATTGGGATTTTGCTGTGAACAAGTGAATTTTAAGAAGTCTAAATTTGCACTTTTTCAGCTGCTTCTGTATGCTCGGTACACATTGACCGACTTCTCAGAATCTCTTCCGGCGGAGGAGGACTGTTGGATAAAGTTTAAAAAAATGTTATAAAGCTTCTCCGGACAGCGGGATTTTTCTGTCGAGGTAAATGATGCCAAATTAAAGAGTTAGATCTACCAGACAATTTACAAGTTGATGTTGAATGAGAATCAAACAAGCTAAATTTATTAGAATATACTTTCTCTTCCTTGAGGTAAAGTTTACTTAGGTGTAGACCGAGTAATCATCATTAATTGTTGTATTTTGTTAACATTGATGATTAACAAAAGAGAATCTTAAAAGTTACTTTGTACAATGTATGTCTGATTTTCTTTCTATAGAATAATAGAGCTGGAGACGTCCTCAAAGACACCAATTTGCAAGCGACGGAATTTTTGTCATATTTCATTAATAGCCTTCGTGATCAAACAAATCATCTGGTATGTCGTGGTTCAGCAACTGTTTCATCTCCAGCAAGGACTCCTAGTAGCTTGCAAAAATTGAAAAGAGCTCCTAGTAATAAACCTCAACACAGGGCTGGATCAAAGGTCAATCGAACACAACTCTTTGCTGGAGATGCCAACACTTCTGGTTGGTCAGATAAAGATTTTACACCCGTCTCAAAGCGGTGTCAGTCGGATGGTAATTATTCCGTGAGCACTCCCACCCCCAGGAGTGATGGCAAGCCAAGTAGGAATGTCTCAATGAGTGGTGGAGACAACAGCTCCAGGAAGAAGACACCTGGGTCAGGATCGCGGAAGGATGACGTGCTGACCTTGGCTCAGTTCATGGTGACACCAGACAGCCAGACCAGAGGGCGGCACAGAAAGAGTCCCTTTGGTGACTCCAGTTTTGACAACACTTCCTCACAGAAGGGCTCTTCCAACAAGCGCCGCTCTGGAGGGAGAGGGAAGCAAGACGGGTCTGGTTCAAAGGGTCACAAGTGGAAGCAAATGGATGCCAAGCCTCCTCCCATATTTGACCTAGAGAGTTCCTCCGATTTTCCTCCAGTAGGCAGTCCTTCCAAGCAGAACACACCTCCCACGCGAAGGATAACTCCGACTGCACTGACATCGGTCAGAAATGGCAGCAGCAGCAGCAACAGCAGCAGAAAAACTGTGTTCCTCGCTCCAGTCTCTTCCTCAGGTGAGGGCCAGAAGAGCGTGTTTGATGTGTCCAGCAATCAGCAGAATGCCTTCAACCCACCAGTCAGCAAGAGAGTGGAGGCTGACAAGAGTGCGGACTCCACCAAGAGCTCCTTGGTGGAGGAGAGAGAGCTGCTGAAGCAGGAGAGGCTGCGGCAGAGGACTCAGTCGGAAAGCGGTGCTCCGTCCATCAATGCTCTGGCCCAGTCCCCAAGGGGGCTCCCTCCCCAGACCCCTACCAAGCTTCTCCGCAGCAACTCTGTGTCCAGCATGACAGATGCAGTACAGCCTGACGTGGAGAAAGTTTTGCATCAGGACAAGCTGGATCTTATAGCAGAGTTGTATGCATCTTGCCTTCAAGGTAGTGTACATACATATACTGTACACTTATGTATGTCTGATGCAACTAGTCATATAGGCCCGAATTCACAAAGGTGGTACAATCTTTGTCCATGGCTTAAACCATGGACAAAGATCGTAGTTTGGTATGGGGTGCCAAGTGTTGCATGGCCTATTTCGTCAACGAAATGATCATTTCGTCGACGAACGAAATGGTCATTTCGTAACAAAATAGGCCATGAGACACTTGGCGCCCCAAACATTTGTCCATGGTTTAAACCAAAAGATCGTACCACCTTCGTGAATTCGGGCCATATAGTCTCTGCATATTTGTGGAATCTCTGTAACAATGAAAATGTGCAAATGTGAAATCTTTGTTACAGTAATGACGTGCATATAAATATGTGGAATTCTATGACAGTGCATTTGACTTAGAAATGAATAAGATGCTGCCTTTTGTTGTTTTTTTGTGTGTGGTCTTTGGTTTTCTGTAAGACAGATGTGTAGAATGAAAATATATGGAATCCACTTTTCTCAGACTAAAATTAAAATCATTTTCACCCACATCAGAGAGCTTGGTACCAAATTTGGCGGTGGAGCTCTACTTCCTCATCCAGCTGCTGACAGCAAAAGGAAGCAAACTAGATGAGGAGGATGGTATCCGGTCCCTGGATGATGATATGGAAGACGTCAACTATCTTTCTTCCATCCACAACTGTGTCTACTTTGCAGCATCCGTGCTTGACAGACTCATTGGGTAAATTTCCATCATTGATCAAAATTAAAATTTTTCGTTATCCTTTAAATTAACATTGCAAATATTGAGTGCTAGTCTAATTCTCTTATTGTGTGTTGGAGTAGTAGTACCAGTGCATGATTTATTTGTAAACCATTGCATAGATGCTTGTATTAAATCATCAGGAAAATATATTTCGTACTGCTACCAAAGATTATGTGTGGCCTTGTCTCCTCCATTGAAACTTGATCAGTCACACCAAATATCATTGATATACAAATTTCTTGACTTGGCCAGAAGTTGTGTGGACATAACATTTTTGATAATGCACCAAAATTGAAGATGTATTGGTCTGCTTTCCGATCACAGCTGTCATAATGCTTCAGACTTTTCCTTGATTTGTTGCATAGTTCACTCTTTATAACAACTCTGCTAAATCCAAACATGCCACGTGAAAAGGATCAGCACATTTCTCATGAATATTTATTCACTTTCTCCCGTTGACGTAAAATACGGGTACACTGATCACAGGAGTCAAGAAACGGTTTCTGAGGGTAAGTGCAGTCATGCTGCATGCAAGGTGACTCAAACATAAGCAAGAGAGATATATTTCACACTGAAATTTATCAACCAACACAAAGGCATATGGATCTTTGTGACAGACTTCAATTCACATGTTTCCCACAGGCTACTCTCTCTGTTAGACAGGAGCACTCTTAGGCTCCTGGCGGAGAACCAAGTGGTCTCTCAGTTCAAGCCCCAGCTGAAGTCGGAGCTGGAGGCAGTCACCAGCAGCTGTCCGGCCAGCTTCGGCCTCCAGACCGCCATCACGTCCCCAATGCAGGTGGTGCCGTTCCTGGCCGACACCGACAACAGGCAGAACTTCCCCAGTGATGCCTCCTTCCATAGTTTCAAGAAGCACAGGTTAGTAATGCATGGCTGCTCCACATTCCTGCATTGCTGTTTAATCTGTCCCCTGAATTTGAATGTGGCAGATGCAGTACCACAAGACTGGTGTGAGTGAAAATATACTATGGACTCCATACCTATTGTCAGCAACATCAGATAAACACAGTATTCCTGGTTAACCATCGATTATAAGCGGTTATATCAAAAGTAACAATGTATGAAACTCTTTCTATGCTTTGCTTTATACTTCAGAAACTTAATGTCTCAGAGAATTGATTGCAAGGTTGTTATGCATTGTATGTAGAGTGCTCACTGATTGGCACAATTTGAGGATACATACAGTCATGTAGCAGTTACCTCTGTTTTATGACATTTCAAAATATTTTATTCTATAATATTGACATTTTGAATGTTTTGAATGAGATTGGATGGATGGAGAGTAAGTCGTGTGAAATATATTGTTTCCACATACGGTGCATCACTATTTTTGACCATACAGTATGTTTTCTGGGGGCAGTGATCACACAAATGAACCTATGCATGTCATGCAGTGTGACACAAGTTCCAAAGGCTTGCAGTGTGTAGTGTCGATTACAGTCTCCCTCCTGAATCATGCAGAGTAATAGGAGTACCAGTAAATGAACACTATGGAATTGCACTTCATTTGATTAGTAAAAGTGATTTGCAGGGGTTTTACATAACATTTCTTCCCAAAAGTGAAACAGACTCTGTATCAGTTAAGTACACAATTCAGCAACCTAGAAATGGTCATTTTGGCCTGATAATTTCTATCTTCTGCCTTTAATCCCAACTGAGTACTTTCGGCATTATGTTCCCGGGTTGTCTGCCTGTCCATCCATACACCCAAAATCTTGTTAACACAGTTGAGAAATAACTTACATTGGATTTTCGTGGTAGTTGATCCAAGACTGCTACATGAGGTGCAGATGCACTGGTAAGATTTTGGGCAAAATTTGTCAACGTCACTGGACCTGGGCTAAAGATGTCATTTATGCCTGCACCTCCTCTGAGAATGTCCTATGATTTATGATATGGGACAAAGAAAGACATTATTTGCATGAAATGATGATGAAAAATAAAAATGTAGAAGGGATGGAAATAATTAGCAACTATTTGTGTAAAATGATATTGATAGGATATCAAAAATTGATGTGAAAGCTAGCTGATATTACTGGAGCTGAAAATGTCGTTTCAGGCTGCATGTTATGTAGCTTCCACACAAAGGGTTATGAAAATCTTGTATGAAATTATGAATAAGAATGAATTGGGGAAATATTTTCTGTGGTCAAAAGGGTTAACTGTCAATCCCCAAGATATATTTATGGTATGTGGTCAAAATCTATCAGCTCCTCTGAAAAGTAAATGAAGGTCCAAATATAGCGTGAGAAAGAGGAGGCAACCCAGCTGTCTGTACAATGGAATCAATCTGTCTGCGTGCAATCAGGTTACCCTAGTTTTTTTTTTTTTTCATATTTTCCTTTCTGTTTTTCTGTTTTCTTGAAATATTGTTTTGGTTTCCATTATTTCAGGGATAGTTTCTACGGCTTTGTGCGAGACTGGGAGGAAAACCACAGCAAACCAGGCTGGCAGATGCAGGACAAGCTGTGTCATAGGATAAGGTAAGCTGGAACATCAGTGCCACCAACTGAAGTGGAGCTACTCTCTTTAACAGTATAAACCACATGGCAATCAGAAAGCAAACATCTGACTTGACGCCAAAAAAAGTCCACATCAAACATATGATTTGTCAGTGGGCTGACATTTTACTAGTTTGCTAATTTTCTGTATTTCAGCTGGGGAGGAAAAAGTGCACACAGTTTATTCATAAAGCTCTTTATAGTATACTGGTACACATTATGTCGATTCTTTCTTTGAAGCAATCATTTAATAGATTACTGTAAAGAGATATTTATTGGTGTTTTTTTTTTGTAGACCCTTTCATTTGCCAATACATTTTCTGTAACCCTTTTATTCCCAGCTCAGTGTAGACCCTTTCAATTGCCAATACATTTTCTATAACCCTTTTATTCCCGAGTAAATGTAGCCCCTTTCAATTGGCAGGACAGTTTCTATACCCCTTTTATTCCCAACTCAGTGTAGCCCCTTTCACTTGGCAGGAGACTTTCTATAACCCTTTTATTCCCAGCTTAATGTAGACCCTTTCAATTGCCAATACATTTTCTATAACCCTTTTATTCCCAGCTCTGTGTAAACCCTTTCATTTGGCAAGACAGTTTCTATAACCCTTTTATTCCCAGCTCAGTAAAGCCCCTTTCATTTGACATGGCAGTTTCTATAACCCTTTTATTCCCAGCTCACTGTAGACCCTCTCAATTGCCAATACATTTTCTATATCCTTTCTATTCCCTGCTCTGTGTAAACCCTTTTCATTTGGCAAGACAGTTTTGTATAGCCCTTTTATTCCCAGCTCAGTGTAGACCCTTTCAATTGCCAATACATTATTTTTAATCCTTTTATTCCCTGCTCTGTGTTTACCCATTCATTTGGGAAGACAGTTTCTACATAACCATTTTATTCCCAGCTCAGTGTAGACCCTTTCACTTGGTATTACAGTTTTTATAACCCTCTTATTTCAGCTCTGTGTAAACCATTTCATTTGGCGAGACAGTTAAAGAACCATTTATTCCCAGCTCTGTGTTCACCCTGTCAATTGCCAATACATTTTCTATAACACTTTTGTTCCCAACTCAGTGTAGCCCCTTTCATTTGACATTACAGTTTTTATTAACCTTTTCATTCCCAGTTCAGTGTTGACCCTTGTACTTGGCAGGCCTGTTTCTGTAGCCTTTTAATCCCCAGCGAAGTGGAGGCCCTTTCAATTGCCAATGCAATTTCTATAACCCTTTTATTTCCAGCTGAGTGTAAGACCTTTCATTTGGCAATATCTTTTCTATAATTCTTTTGTTCCCAGCTTAGTGTAGACCCTTTCATTTGGAAGGACAATTTCCATAAACCTTCTGTACTCAGCTCAGTGACGACCCTTTCATTTGCCAATACATTTTCTATAATCCTTTTATTCCCAGCTCAGTGTGGACCCTTTCCAATTGCCAATACATTTTCTATAACCCATTTATTCCCGAGTAAATGTAGCCCCTTTCAGTTGGCAGGACAGTTTTCTATAACCCTTTTATTCCCAACTCAGTGTAGCCCCTTTCACTTGGCAGGAGACTTTCTATAACCCTTTTATTCCCAGCTTAGTGTAGACCCTTTCAATTGCCAATACATTTTCTATAACTCTTTTATTCCCAGCTCTGTGTAAACCCTTTCATTTGGCAAGACAGTTTCTATAACCCTTTTATTCCCAGCTCAGTAAAGCCCCTTTCATTTGACATGGCAGTTTCTATAACCCTTTTATTCCCAGCTCAGTATAGCTCCTTTCATTTGGCATGGCAGTTTCTATAACCCTTTTATTCCCAACTCAGTATAGCCCCTTTCATTTGGCGTGGCAGTTTCTATAACCCTTTTATTCCCAGCTTAGTGTAGACCCTTTCAATTGCCAATACATTTTCTATAACTCTTTTATTCCCAGCTCTGTGTAAACCCTTTCATTTGGCAAGACAGTTTCTATAACCCTTTTATTCCCAGCTCAGTAAAGCCCCTTTCATTTGACATGGCAGTTTCTATAACCCTTTTATTCCCAGCTCAGTATAGCTCCTTTCATTTGGCATGGCAGTTTCTATAACCCTTTTATTCCCAACTCAGTATAGCCCCTTTCATTTGGCGTGGCAGTTTCTATAACCCTTTTATTCCCAGCTCAGTATAGCTCCTTTCATTTGGCATGGCAATTTCTATAACCCTTTTATTCCCAGCTCAGTGTAGACCCTTTCCAATTGCCAATACATTTTCTATAACCCTTTTATTCCCGAGTAAATGTAGCCCCTTTCAGTTGGCAGGACAGTTTCTATAACCCTTTTATTCCCAACTCAGTGTAGCCCCTTTCACTTGGCAGGAGACTTTCTATAACCCTTTTATTCCCAGCTTAGTATAGCCCCTTTCATTTGGCATGGCAGTTTCTATAACCCTTTTATTCCCAGCTCAGTATAGCCCCTTTCATTTGGCATGGCAGTTTCTATAACCCTTTTATTCCCAGCTCAGTGTAGACCCTTTCCAATTGCCAATACATTTTCTATAACCCTTTTATTCCCGAGTAAATGTAGCCCCTTTCAGTTGGCAGGACAGTTTCTATAACCCTTTTATTCCCAACTCAGTGTAGCCCCTTTCACTTGGCAGGAGACTTTCTATAACCCTTTTATTCCCAGCTCAGTATAGCCCCTTTCATTTGACATGGCAGTTTCTATAACCCTTTTATTCCCGAGTAAATGTAGCCCCTTTCACTTGGCAGGACAGTTTCTATAACCCTTTTATTCCCAGCTCTGTGTAAACCCTTTCATTTGGCAAGACAGTTTCTATAACCCTTTTATTCCCAGCTCAGTATAGCCCCTTTCATTTGACATGGCAGTTTCTATAACCCTTTTATTCCCAGCTCATTATAGCCCTTTTCATTTGGCATGGCAGTTTCTATAACCCTTTTATTCCCAGCTCAGTATAGCCTGTTTCATTTGGCATGGCAGTTTCTATATGCCTTTTATTCCCAGCTTAGTGTAGACCCTTTCCAATTGCCAATACATTTTCTATAACCCTTTTATTCCCGAGTAAATGTAGCCCCTTTCAGTTGGCATGGCAGTTTCTATAACCCTTTTATTCCCAGCTCAGTATAGCTCCTTTCATTTGGCATGGCAGTTTCTATAACCCTTTTATTCCCAGCTCAGTATAGCTCCTTTCAATTGGCATGGCAATTTCTATAACCCTTTTATTCCCAGCTCAGTGTAGACCCTTTCCAATTGCCAATACATTTTCTATAACCCTTTTATTCCCAAGTAAATGTAGCCCCTTTCAGTTGGCAGGACAGTTTCTATAACTCTTTTATTCCCAACTCAGTATAGCTCCTTTCACTTGGCAGGAGACTTTCTATAACCCTTTCATTCCCACCTTAGTGTAGACCCTTTCAATTGCCAATACATTTTCTATAACCCTTTTATTCCCTGCTCTGTGTAAACCCTTTCATTTGGCAAGACAGTTTCTATAACCCTTTTATTCCCAGCTCAGTATAGCCCCTTTCATTTGACATGGCAGTTTCTATAATCCTTTTATTCCCAGCTCAGTATAGCCCCTTTCATTTGGCATGGCAGTTTCTATAACCCTTTCATTCCCAGCTCACTGTAGACCCTCTCAATTGCCAATACATTTTGTATATCCTTTCTATTCCCTGCTCTGTGTAAACCCTTTTCATTTGGCAAGACAGTTTTGTATAACCCTTTTATTCCCAGCTCAGTGTAGACCCTTTCAATTGCCAATACATTATTTTTAATCCTTTTATTCCCTGCTCTGTGTTTACCCATTCATTTGGGAAGACAGTTTCTACATAACCATTTTATTCCCAGCTCAGTGTAGACCCTTTCACTTGGTATTACAGTTTTTATAACCCTCTTATTTCAGCTCTGTGTAAACCATTTCATTTGGCGAGACAGTTAAAGAACCATTTATTCCCAGCTCTGTGTTCACCCTGTCAATTGCCAATACATTTTCTATAACACTTTTGTTCCCAACTCAGTGTAGCCCCTTTCATTTGACATTACAGTTTTTATTAACCTTTTCATTCCCAGTTCAGTGTTGACCCTTGTACTTGGCAGGCCTGTTTCTGTAGCCTTTTAATCCCCAGCGAAGTGGAGGCCCTTTCAATTGCCAATGCAATTTCTATAACCCTTTTATTTCCAGCTGAGTGTAAGACCTTTCATTTGGCAATATCTTTTCTATAATTCTTTTGTTCCCAGCTTAGTGTAGACCCTTTCATTTGGAAGGACAATTTCCATAAACCTTCTGTACTCAGCTCAGTGACGACCCTTTCATTTGCCAATACATTTTCTATAATCCTTTTATTCCCAGCTCAGTGTGGACCCTTTCCAATTGCCAATACATTTTCTATAACCCATTTATTCCCGAGTAAATGTAGCCCCTTTCAGTTGGCAGGACAGTTTCTATAACCCTTTTATTCCCAACTCAGTGTAGCCCCTTTCACTTGGCAGGAGACTTTCTATAACCCTTTTATTCCCAGCTTAGTGTAGACCCTTTCAATTGCCAATACATTTTCTATAACTCTTTTATTCCCAGCTCTGTGTAAACCCTTTCATTTGGCAAGACAGTTTCTATAACCCTTTTATTCCCAGCTCAGTAAAGCCCCTTTCATTTGACATGGCAGTTTCTATAACCCTTTTATTCCCAGCTCAGTATAGCTCCTTTCATTTGGCATGGCAGTTTCTATAACCCTTTTATTCCCAACTCAGTATAGCCCCTTTCATTTGGCGTGGCAGTTTCTATAACCCTTTTATTCCCAGCTCAGTATAGCTCCTTTCATTTGGCATGGCAATTTCTATAACCCTTTTATTCCCAGCTCAGTGTAGACCCTTTCCAATTGCCAATACATTTTCTATAACCCTTTTATTCCCGAGTAAATGTAGCCCCTTTCAGTTGGCAGGACAGTTTCTATAACCCTTTTATTCCCAACTCAGTGTAGCCCCTTTCACTTGGCAGGAGACTTTCTATAACCCTTTTATTCCCAGCTTAGTATAGCCCCTTTCATTTGGCATGGCAGTTTCTATAACCCTTTTATTCCCAGCTCAGTATAGCCCCTTTCATTTGGCATGGCAGTTTCTATAACCCTTTTATTCCCAGCTCAGTGTAGACCCTTTCCAATTGCCAATACATTTTCTATAACCCTTTTATTCCCGAGTAAATGTAGCCCCTTTCAGTTGGCAGGACAGTTTCTATAACCCTTTTATTCCCAACTCAGTGTAGCCCCTTTCACTTGGCAGGAGACTTTCTATAACCCTTTTATTCCCAGCTCAGTATAGCCCCTTTCATTTGACATGGCAGTTTCTATAACCCTTTTATTCCCGAGTAAATGTAGCCCCTTTCACTTGGCAGGACAGTTTCTATAACCCTTTTATTCCCAGCTCTGTGTAAACCCTTTCATTTGGCAAGACAGTTTCTATAACCCTTTTATTCCCAGCTCAGTATAGCCCCTTTCATTTGACATGGCAGTTTCTATAACCCTTTTATTCCCAGCTCATTATAGCCCTTTTCATTTGGCATGGCAGTTTCTATAACCCTTTTATTCCCAGCTCAGTATAGCCTGTTTCATTTGGCATGGCAGTTTCTATATGCCTTTTATTCCCAGCTTAGTGTAGACCCTTTCCAATTGCCAATACATTTTCTATAACCCTTTTATTCCCGAGTAAATGTAGCCCCTTTCAGTTGGCATGGCAGTTTCTATAACCCTTTTATTCCCAGCTCAGTATAGCTCCTTTCATTTGGCATGGCAGTTTCTATAACCCTTTTATTCCCAGCTCAGTATAGCTCCTTTCAATTGGCATGGCAATTTCTATAACCCTTTTATTCCCAGCTCAGTGTAGACCCTTTCCAATTGCCAATACATTTTCTATAACCCTTTTATTCCCAAGTAAATGTAGCCCCTTTCAGTTGGCAGGACAGTTTCTATAACTCTTTTATTCCCAACTCAGTATAGCTCCTTTCACTTGGCAGGAGACTTTCTATAACCCTTTCATTCCCACCTTAGTGTAGACCCTTTCAATTGCCAATACATTTTCTATAACCCTTTTATTCCCTGCTCTGTGTAAACCCTTTCATTTGGCAAGACAGTTTCTATAACCCTTTTATTCCCAGCTCAGTATAGCCCCTTTCATTTGACATGGCAGTTTCTATAATCCTTTTATTCCCAGCTCAGTATAGCCCCTTTCATTTGGCATGGCAGTTTCTATAACCCTTTCATTCCCAGCTCACTGTAGACCCTCTCAATTGCCAATACATTTTGTATATCCTTTCTATTCCCTGCTCTGTGTAAACCCTTTTCATTTGGCAAGACAGTTTTGTATAACCCTTTTATTCCCAGCTCAGTGTAGACCCTTTCAATTGCCAATACATTATTTTTAATCCTTTTATTCCCTGCTCTGTGTTTACCCATTCATTTGGGAAGACAGTTTCTACATAACCATTTTATTCCCAGCTCAGTGTAGACCCTTTCACTTGGTATTACAGTTTTTATAACCCTCTTATTTCAGCTCTGTGTAAACCATTTCATTTGGCGAGACAGTTAAAGAACCATTTATTCCCAGCTCTGTGTTCACCCTGTCAATTGCCAATACATTTTCTATAACACTTTTGTTCCCAACTCAGTGTAGCCCCTTTCATTTGACATTACAGTTTTTATTAACCTTTTCATTCCCAGTTCAGTGTTGACCCTTGTACTTGGCAGGCCTGTTTCTGTAGCCTTTTAATCCCCAGCGAAGTGGAGGCCCTTTCAATTGCCAATGCAATTTCTATAACCCTTTTATTTCCAGCTGAGTGTAAGACCTTTCATTTGGCAATATCTTTTCTATAATTCTTTTGTTCCCAGCTTAGTGTAGACCCTTTCATTTGGAAGGACAATTTCCATAAACCTTCTGTACTCAGCTCAGTGACGACCCTTTCATTTGCCAATACATTTTCTATAATCCTTTTATTCCCAGCTCAGTGTGGACCCTTTCCAATTGCCAATACATTTTCTATAACCCATTTATTCCCGAGTAAATGTAGCCCCTTTCAGTTGGCAGGACAGTTTCTATAACCCTTTTATTCCCAACTCAGTGTAGCCCCTTTCACTTGGCAGGAGACTTTCTATAACCCTTTTATTCCCAGCTTAGTGTAGACCCTTTCAATTGCCAATACATTTTCTATAACTCTTTTATTCCCAGCTCTGTGTAAACCCTTTCATTTAGCAAGACAGTTTCTATAACCCTTTTATTCCCAGCTCAGTAAAGCCCCTTTCATTTGACATGGCAGTTTCTATAACCCTTTTATTCCCAGCTCAGTATAGCCCCTTTCATTTGGCGTGGCAGTTTCTATAACCCTTTTATTCCCAGCTCAGTATAGCTCCTTTCATTTGACATGGCAGTTTCTATAACCCTTTTATTCCCAACTCAGTGTAGCCCATTTCACTTGGCAGGAGACTTTCTATAACCCTTTTATTCCCAGCTTAGTATAGCCCCTTTCATTTGGCATGGCAGTTTCTATAACCCTTTTATTCCCAGCTCAGTATAGCCCCTTTCATTTGACATGGCAGTTTCTATAACCCTTTTATTCCCAGCTCAGTATAGCTCCTTTCATTTGACATGGCAGTTTCTATAACCCTTTTATTCCCAACTCAGTATAGCCCCTTTCATTTGACATGGCAGTTTCTATAACCCTTTTATTCCCAGCTCAGTATAGCCCCTTTCATTTGGCGTGGCAGTTTCTATAACCCTTTTATTCCCAGCTCAGTATAGCTCCTTTCATTTGACATGGCAGTTTCTATAACCCTTTTATTCCCAACTCAGTGTAGCCCATTTCACTTGGCAGGAGACTTTCTATAACCCTTTTATTCCCAGCTTAGTATAGCCCCTTTCATTTGGCATGGCAGTTTCTATAACCCTTTTATTCCCAGCTCAGTATAGCCCCTTTCATTTGACATGGCAGTTTCTATAACCCTTTTATTGCCAGCTCAGTGTAGACCCTTTCCAATTGCCAATACATTCTCTATATCCCTTTTATTCCCGAGTAAATGTAGCCCCTTTCAGTTGGCATGGCAGTTTCTATAACCCTTTTATTCCCAGCTCAGTATAGCTCCTTTCATTTGGCATGGCAGTTTCTATAACCCTTTTATTCCCAGCTCAGTATAGCTCCTTTCATTTGGCATGGCAATTTCTATAACCCTTTTATTCCCAGCTCAGTGTAGACCCTTTCCAATTGCCAATACATTTTCTATAACCCTTTTATTCCCGAGTAAATGTAGCCCCTTTCAGTTGGCAGGACAGTTTCTATAACCCTTTTATTCCCAACTCAGTGTAGCCCCTTTCAGTTGGCAGGAGACTTTCTATAACCCTTTTATTCCCAGCTTAGTATAGCCCCTTTCATTTGGCATGGCAGTTTCTATAACCCTTTTATTCCCAGCTCTGTGTAAACCCTTTCATTTGGCAAGACAGTTTCTATAACCCTTTTATTCCCAGCTCAGTATAGCCCCTTTCATTTGACATGGCAGTTTCTATAACCCTTTTATTCCCAGCTCAGTGTAGACCCTTTCCAATTGCCAATACATTTTCTATAACCCTTTTATTCCCGAGTAAATGTAGCCCCTTTCAGTTGGCATGGCAGTTTCTATAACCCTTTTATTCCCAGCTCAGTATAGCTCCTTTCATTTGGCATGGCAGTTTCTATAATTCTTTTATTCCCAGCTCAGTATAGCTCCTTTCATTTGGCATGGCAATTTCTATAACCCTTTTATTCCCAGCTCAGTGTAGACCCTTTCCAATTGCCAATACATTTTCTATAACCCTTTTATTCCCTGCTCTGTGTAAACCCTTTCATTTGGCAAGACAGTTTCTATAACCCTTTTATTCCCAGCTCAGTATAGCCCCTTTCATTTGACATGGCAGTTTCTATAATCCTTTTATTCCCAGCTCAGTATAGCCCCTTTCATTTGGCATGGCAGTTTCTATAACCCTTTCATTCCCAGCTCACTGTAGACCCTCTCAATTGCCAATACATTTTGTATATCCTTTCTATTCCCTGCTCTGTGTAAACCAATTGCCAATTGCCAATACATTATTTTTAATCCTTTTATTCCCTGCTCTGTGTTTACCCATTCATTTTGGAAGACAGTTTCTACATAACCATTTTATTCCCAGCTCAGTGTAGACCCTTTCACTTGGTATTACAGTTTTTATAACCCTCTTATTTCAGCTCTGTGTAAACCATTTCATTTGGCGAGACAGTTAAAGAACCATTTATTCCCAGCTCTGTGTTCACCCTGTCAATTGCCAATACATTTTCTATAACACTTTTGTTCCCAACTCAGTGTAGCCCCTTTCATTTGACATTACAGTTTTTATTAACCTTTTCATTCCCAGTTCAGTGTTGACCCTTGTACTGGGCAGGCCTGTTTCTGTAGCCTTTTAATCCCCAGCAAAGTGGAGGCACTTTCAATTGCCAATGCAATTTCTATAACCCTTTTATTTCCAGCTGAGTGTAAGACCTTTCATTTGGCAATATCTTTTCTATAATTCTTTTGTTCCCAGCTTAGTGTAGACCCTTTCATTTGGAAGGACAATTTCCATAAACCTTCTGTACTCAGCTCAGTGACGACCCTTTCATTTGCCAATACATTTTCTATAATCCTTTTATTCCCAGCTCAGTGTGGACCCTTTCCAATTGCCAATACATTTTCTATAACCCTTTTATTCCCGAGTAAATGTAGCCCCTTTCAGTTGGCAGGACAGTTTCTATAACTCAGTAGCTCCCAGCTCAGTAAAGCCCCTTTCATTTGACATGGCAGTTTCTATAACCCTTTTCTTCCCAGCTCAGTATAGCTCCTTTCATTTGGCATGGCAGTTTCTATAACCCTTTTATTCCCAGCTCAGTATAGCCCCTTTCATTTGGCGTGGCAGTTTCTATAACCCTTTTATTCCCAGCTCAGTAAAGCCCCTTTCATTTGACATGGCAGTTTCTATATCCCTTTTATTCCCAGCTCAGTATAGCTCCTTTCATTTGGCATGGCAGTTTCTATAACCCTTTTATTCCCAGCTCAGTATAGCCCCTTTCATTTGGCTTGGCAGTTTCTATAACCCTTTTATTCCCAGCTCAGTATAGCTCCTTTCATTTGGCATGGCAATTTCTATAACCCTTTTATTCCCAGCTCAGTGTAGACCCTTTCCAATTGCCAATACATTTTCTATAACCCTTTTATTCCCGAGTAAATGTAGCCCCTTTCAGTTGGCAGGACAGTTTCTATAACCCTTTTATTCCCAACTCAGTGTAGCCCCTTTCACTTGGCAGGAGACTTTCTATAACCCTTTTATTCCCAGCTTAGTGTAGACCCTTTCAATTGCCAATACATTTTCTATAACTCTTTCATTCCCAGCTCTGTGTAAACCCTTTCATTTGGCAAGACAGTTTCTATAACCCTTTTATTCCCAGCTCAGTAAAGCCCCTTTCATTTGACATGGCAGTTTCTATATCCCTTTTATTCCCAGCTCAGTATAGCTCCTTTCATTTGGGATGGCAGTTTCTATAACCCTTTTATTCCCAGCTCAGTATAGCCCATTTCATTTGGCATGGCCGTTTCTATAACCCTTTTATTCCCAGCTCAGTATAGCTCCTTTCATTTGGCATGGCAATTTCTATAACCCTTTTATTCCCAGCTCAGTGTAGACCCTTTCCAATTGCCAATACATTTTCTATAATCCTTTTATTCCCGAGTAAATATAGCCCCTTTCAGTTGGCAGGACAGTTTCTATAACCCTTTTATTCCCAGCTCAGTGTAGCCCCTTTCACTTGGCAGGAGACTTTCTATAACCCTTTTATTCCCAGCTTAGTATAGCCCCTTTCATTTGGCATGGCAGTTTCTATAACCCTTTTATTCCCAGCTCAGTATAGCCCCTTTCATTTGGCATGGCAGTTTCTATAACCCTTTTATTCCCAGCTCAGTGTAGACCCTTTCCAATTGCCAATACATTTTCCCTTTTATTCCCGAGTAAATGTAGCCCCTTTCAGTTGGCAGGACAGTTTCTATAACCCTTTTATTCCCAACTCAGTGTAGCCCCTTTCACTTGGCAGGAGACTTTCTATAACCCTTTTATTCCCAGCTCAGTATAGCCCCTTTCATTTGACATGGCAGTTTCTATAACCCTTTTATTCCCGAGTAAATGTAGCCCCTTTCAGTTGGCAGGACAGTTTCTATAACCCTTTTATTCCCAGCTCTGTGTAAACTCTTTCATTTGGCAAGACAGTTTCTATAACCCTTTTATTCCCAGCTCAGTATAGCCCCTTTCATTTGACATGTCAGTTTCTATAACCCTTTTATTCCCAGCTCAGTGTAGACCCTTTCCAATTGCCAATACATTTTCTATAACCCTTTTATTCCTGAGTAAATGTAACCCCTTTCAGTTGGCAGGACAGTTTGTATAACCCTTTTATTCCCAACTCAGTGTAGCCCCTTTCACTTGGCAGGAGACTTTCTATAACCCTTTTATTCCCAGCTTAGTGTAGACCCTTTCAATTGCCAATGCATTTTCTATAACCCTTTTATTCCCAGCTCTGTGTAAACCCTTTCATTTGGCAAGACAGTTTCTATAACCCTTTTATTCCCAGCTCTGTGTAAACCCTTTCATTTGGCAGGAAAGTTTCTATAACCCTTTTATTCCCAACTCAGTATAGCCCCTTTCATTTGGCATGGCAGTTTCTATAACCCTTTTATTCCCAACTCAGTGTAGCCCCTTTCACTTGGCAGGAGACTTTCTATAACCCTTTTATTCCCAGCTTAGTGTAGACCCTTTCAATTGCCAATACATTTTCTATAACCCTTTTATTCCCAGCTCTGTGTAAACCCTTTCATTTGGCAGGACAGTTTCTATAACCCTTTTATTCCCAACTCAGTGTAGCCCCTTTCACTTGGCAAGGGACTTTCTATAACCCTTTTATTCCCAGCTTAGTGTAGACCCTTTCAATTGCCAATACATTTTCTATAAACCTTTTATTCCCAGCTCTGTGTAAACCCTTTCATTTTTTCAAGACAGTTTCTATAACCCTTTTATTCCCAGCTCTGTGTAAACCCTTTCATTTGGCAGGACAGTTTCTATAACCCTTTTATTCCCAACTCAGTGTAGCCCCTTTCATTTGGCAAGGGACTTTCTATAACCCTTTTATTCCCAGCTTAGTGTAGACCCTTTCATATGCCAATACATTTTCTATAAACCTTTTATTCCCAGCTCTGTGTAAACCCTTTCATTTTGGCAAGACAGTTTCTATAACCCTTTTATTCCCAACTCAGTGTAGCCCCTTTCACTTGGCAGGAGACTTTCTATAACCCTTTTATTCCCAGCTTAGTATAGCCCCTTTCATTTGGCATGGCAGTTTCTATAACCCTTTTATTCCCAAGCTCTGTGTAAACCCTTTCATTTGGCAAGACAGTTTCTATAACCCTTTTATTCCCAGCTCAGTATAGCCCCTTTCATTGGACATGGCAGTTTCTATAACCCTTTTATTCCCAGCTCAGTGTAGACCCTTTCCAATTGCCAATACATTTTCTATAACCCTTTTATTCCCGAGTAAATGTAGCCCCTTTCAGTTGGCAGGACAGTTTCTATAACCCTTTTATTCCCAGCTCTGTGTAAACTCTTTCATTTGGCAAGACAGTTTCTATAACCCTTTTATTCCCAGCTCAGTATAGCCCCTTTCATTTGACATGGCAGTTTCTATAACCCTTTTATTCCCAGCTCAGTGTAGACCCTTTCCAATTGCCAATACATTTTCTATAACCCTTTTATTCCTGAGTAAATGTAACCCCTTTCAGTTGGCAGGACAGTTTGTATAACCCTTTTATTCCCAACTCAGTGTAGCCCCTTTCACTTGGCAGGAGACTTTCTATAACCCTTTTATTCCCAGCTTAGTGTAGACCCTTTCAATTGCCAATGCATTTTCTATAACCCTTTTATTCCCAGCTCTGTGTAAACCCTTTCATTTGGCAAGACAGTTTCTATAACCCTTTTATTCCCAGCTCTGTGTAAACCCTTTCATTTGGCAGGAAAGTTTCTATAACCCTTTTATTCCCAACTCAGTATAGCCCCTTTCATTTGGCATGGCAGTTTCTATAACCCTTTTATTCCCAACTCAGTGTAGCCCCTTTCACTTGGCAGGAGACTTTCTATAACCCTTTTATTCCCAGCTTAGTGTAGACCCTTTCAATTGCCAATACATTTTCTATAACCCTTTTATTCCCAGCTCTGTGTAAACCCTTTCATTTGGCAGGACAGTTTCTATAACCCTTTTATTCCCAACTCAGTGTAGCCCCTTTCACTTGGCAAGGGACTTTCTATAACCCTTTTATTCCCAGCTTAGTGTAGACCCTTTCAATTGCCAATACATTTTCTATAAACCTTTTATTCCCAGCTCTGTGTAAACCCTTTCATTTTTTCAAGACAGTTTCTATAACCCTTTTATTCCCAGCTCTGTGTAAACCCTTTCATTTGGCAGGACAGTTTCTATAACCCTTTTATTCCCAACTCAGTGTAGCCCCTTTCATTTGGCAAGGGACTTTCTATAACCCTTTTATTCCCAGCTTAGTGTAGACCCTTTCATATGCCAATACATTTTCTATAAACCTTTTATTCCCAGCTCTGTGTAAACCCTTTCATTTTGGCAAGACAGTTTCTATAACCCTTTTATTCCCAACTCAGTGTAGCCCCTTTCACTTGGCAGGAGACTTTCTATAACCCTTTTATTCCCAGCTTAGTATAGCCCCTTTCATTTGGCATGGCAGTTTCTATAACCCTTTTATTCCCAAGCTCTGTGTAAACCCTTTCATTTGGCAAGACAGTTTCTATAACCCTTTTATTCCCAGCTCAGTATAGCCCCTTTCATTGGACATGGCAGTTTCTATAACCCTTTTATTCCCAGCTCAGTGTAGACCCTTTCCAATTGCCAATACATTTTCTATAACCCTTTTATTCCCGAGTAAATGTAGCCCCTTTCAGTTGGCATGGCAGTTTCTATAACCCTTTTATACCCAGCTCTGTGTAAACCCTTTCATTTGGCAAGACAGTTTCTATAACCCTTTTATTCCTGAGTAAATGTAACCCCTTTCATTTGGCAAGACAGTTTCTATAACCCTTTTATTCCCGAGTAAATGTAGCCCCTTTCAGTTGGCATGGCAGTTTCTATAACCCTTTTATTCCCAGCTCAGTGTAGACCCTTTCCAATTGCCAATACATTTTCTATAACCCTTTTATTCCTGAGTAAATGTAACCCCTTTCAGTTGGCAGGACAGTTTGTATAACCCTTTTATTCCCAACTCAGTGTAGCCCCTTTCACTTGGCAGGAGACTTTCTATAACCCTTTTATTCCCAGCTTAGTGTAGACCCTTTCAATTGCCAATGCATTTTCTATAACCCTTTTATTCCCAGCTCTGTGTAAACCCTTTCATTTGGCAAGACAGTTTCTATAACCCTTTTATTCCCAGCTCTGTGTAAACCCTTTCATTTGGCAGGAAAGTTTTTATAACCCTTTTATTCCCAACTCAGTATAGCCCCTTTCATTTGGCATGGCAGTTTCTATAACCCTTTTATTCCCAACTCAGTGTAGCCCCTTTCACTTGGCAGGAGACTTTCTATAACCCTTTTATTCCCAGCTTAGTGTAGACCCTTTCAATTGCCAATACATTTTCTATAACCCTTTTATTCCCAGCTCTGTGTAAACCCTTTCATTTGGCAGGACAGTTTCTATAACCCTTTTATTCCCAACTCAGTGTAGCCCCTTTCACTTGGCAAGGGACTTTCTATAACCCTTTTATTCCCAGCTTAGTGTAGACCCTTTCAATTGCCAATACATTTTCTATAAACCTTTTATTCCCAGCTCTGCGTAAACCCTTTCATTTGGCAAGACAGTTTCTATAACCCTTTTATTCCCAGCTCTGTGTAAACCCTTTCATTTGGCAGGACAGTTTCTATAACCCTTTTATTCCCAACTCAGTGTAGCCCCTTTCATTTGGCAAGGGACTTTCTATAACCCTTTTATTCCCAGCTTAGTGTAGACCCTTTCATATGCCAATACATTTTCTATAAACCTTTTATTCCCAGCTCTGTGTAAACCCTTTCATTTTGGCAAGACAGTTTCTATAACCCTTTTATTCCCAACTCAGTGTAGCCCCTTTCACTTGGCAGGAGACTTTCTATAACCCTTTTATTCCCAGCTTAGTATAGCCCCTTTCATTTGGCATGGCAGTTTCTATAACCCTTTTATTCCCAAGCTCTGTGTAAACCCTTTCATTTGGCAAGACAGTTTCTATAACCCTTTTATTCCCAGCTCAGTATAGCCCCTTTCATTGGACATGGCAGTTTCTATAACCCTTTTATTCCCAGCTCAGTGTAGACCCTTTCCAATTGCCAATACATTTTCTATAACCCTTTTATTCCCGAGTAAATGTAGCCCCTTTCAGTTGGCATGGCAGTTTCTATAACCCTTTTATACCCAGCTCTGTGTAAACCCTTTCATTTGGCAAGACAGTTTCTATAACCCTTTTATTCCTGAGTAAGTAACCCCTTTCATTTGGCAAGACAGTTTCTATAACCCTTTTATTCCCGAGTAAATGTAGCCCCTTTCAGTTGGCAGGACAGTTTCTATAACCCTTTTATTCCCAGGTGTAAACAGTTTCTATAACCCTTTTATTCCCAGCTCAGTGTAGACCAGTTTCTTTCCAGCTCAGTGTAGACCCTTTCCAATTGCCACATTTTCTATAACCCTTTTATTCCTGAGTAAATGTAACCCCTTTCAGTTGGCAGGACAGTTTGTATAACCCTTTTATTCCCAACTCAGTGTAGCCCCTTTCACTTGGCAGGAGACTTTCTATAACCCTTTTATTCCCAGCTTAGTGTAGACCCTTTCAATTGCCAATGCATTTTCTATAACCCTTTTATTCCCAGCTCTGTGTAAACCCTTTCATTTGGCAAGACAGTTTCTATAACCCTTTTATTCCCAGCTCTGTGTAAACCCTTTCATTTGGCAGGAAAGTTTCTATAACCCTTTTATTCCCAACTCAGTATAGCCCCTTTCATTTGGCATGGCAGTTTCTATAACCCTTTTATTCCCAACTCAGTGTAGCCCCTTTCACTTGGCAGGAGACTTTCTATAACCCTTTTATTCCCAGCTTAGTGTAGACCCTTTCAATTGCCAATACATTTTCTATAACCCTTTTATTCCCAGCTCTGTGTAAACCCTTTCATTTGGCAGGACAGTTTCTATAACCCTTTTATTCCCAACTCAGTGTAGCCCCTTTCACTTGGCAAGGGACTTTCTATAACCCTTTTATTCCCAGCTTAGTGTAGACCCTTTCAATTGCCAATACATTTTCTATAAACCTTTTATTCCCAGCTCTGTGTAAACCCTTTCATTTGGCAAGACAGTTTCTATAACCCTTTTATTCCCAGCTCTGTGTAAACCCTTTCATTTGGCAGGACAGTTTCTATAACCCTTTTATTCCCAACTCAGTGTAGCCCCTTTCATTTGGCAAGGGACTTTCTATAACCCTTTTATTCCCAGCTTAGTGTAGACCCTTTCATATGCCAATACATTTTCTATAAACCTTTTATTCCCAGCTCTGTGTAAACCCTTTCATTTTGGCAAGACAGTTTCTATAACCCTTTTATTCCCAACTCAGTGTAGCCCCTTTCACTTGGCAGGAGACTTTCTATAACCCTTTTATTCCCAGCTTAGTATAGCCCCTTTCATTTGGCATGGCAGTTTCTATAACCCTTTTATTCCCAAGCTCTGTGTAAACCCTTTCATTTGGCAAGACAGTTTCTATAACCCTTTTATTCCCAGCTCAGTATAGCCCCTTTCATTGGACATGGCAGTTTCTATAACCCTTTTATTCCCAGCTCAGTGTAGACCCTTTCCAATTGCCAATACATTTTCTATAGTAAATGTAGCCCTTTTATTCCCGAGTGTAGCCCCTTTCAAGGAGACTGTAGCCCCTTTCAGTTGGCAGGACAGTTTCTATAACCCTTTTATTCCCAGCTCTGTGTAAACTCTTTCATTTGGCAAGACAGTTTCTATAACCCTTTTATTCCCAGCTCAGTATAGCCCCTTTCATTTGACATGGCAGTTTCTATAACCCTTTTATTCCCAGCTCAGTGTAGACCCTTTCCAATTGCCAATACATTTTCTATAACCCTTTTATTCCTGAGTAAATGTAACCCCTTTCAGTTGGCAGGACAGTTTGTATAACCCTTTTATTCCCAACTCAGTGTAGCCCCTTTCACTTGGCAGGAGACTTTCTATAACCCTTTTATTCCCAGCTTAGTGTAGACCCTTTCAATTGCCAATGCATTTTCTATAACCCTTTTATTCCCAGCTCTGTGTAAACCCTTTCATTTGGCAAGACAGTTTCTATAACCCTTTTATTCCCAGCTCTGTGTAAACCCTTTCATTTGGCAGGAAAGTTTCTATAACCCTTTTATTCCCAACTCAGTATAGCCCCTTTCATTTGGCATGGCAGTTTCTATAACCCTTTTATTCCCAACTCAGTGTAGCCCCTTTCACTTGGCAGGAGACTTTCTATAACCCTTTTATTCCCAGCTTAGTGTAGACCCTTTCAATTGCCAATACATTTTCTATAACCCTTTTATTCCCAGCTCTGTGTAAACCCTTTCATTTGGCAGGACAGTTTCTATAACCCTTTTATTCCCAACTCAGTGTAGCCCCTTTCACTTGGCAAGGGACTTTCTATAACCCTTTTATTCCCAGCTTAGTGTAGACCCTTTCAATTGCCAATACATTTTCTATAAACCTTTTATTCCCAGCTCTGTGTAAACCCTTTCATTTTTTCAAGACAGTTTCTATAACCCTTTTATTCCCAGCTCTGTGTAAACCCTTTCATTTGGCAGGACAGTTTCTATAACCCTTTTATTCCCAACTCAGTGTAGCCCCTTTCATTTGGCAAGGGACTTTCTATAACCCTTTTATTCCCAGCTTAGTGTAGACCCTTTCATATGCCAATACATTTTCTATAAACCTTTTATTCCCAGCTCTGTGTAAACCCTTTCATTTTGGCAAGACAGTTTCTATAACCCTTTTATTCCCAACTCAGTGTAGCCCCTTTCACTTGGCAGGAGACTTTCTATAACCCTTTTATTCCCAGCTTAGTATAGCCCCTTTCATTTGGCATGGCAGTTTCTATAACCCTTTTATTCCCAAGCTCTGTGTAAACCCTTTCATTTGGCAAGACAGTTTCTATAACCCTTTTATTCCCAGCTCAGTATAGCCCCTTTCATTGGACATGGCAGTTTCTATAACCCTTTTATTCCCAGCTCAGTGTAGACCCTTTCCAATTGCCAATACATTTTCTATAACCCTTTTATTCCCGAGTAAATGTAGCCCCTTTCAGTTGGCAGGACAGTTTCTATAACCCTTTTATTCCCAGCTCTGTGTAAACTCTTTCATTTGGCAAGACAGTTTCTATAACCCTTTTATTCCCAGCTCAGTATAGCCCCTTTCATTTGACATGGCAGTTTCTATAACCCTTTTATTCCCAGCTCAGTGTAGACCCTTTCCAATTGCCAATACATTTTCTATAACCCTTTTATTCCTGAGTAAATGTAACCCCTTTCAGTTGGCAGGACAGTTTGTATAACCCTTTTATTCCCAACTCAGTGTAGCCCCTTTCACTTGGCAGGAGACTTTCTATAACCCTTTTATTCCCAGCTTAGTGTAGACCCTTTCAATTGCCAATGCATTTTCTATAACCCTTTTATTCCCAGCTCTGTGTAAACCCTTTCATTTGGCAAGACAGTTTCTATAACCCTTTTATTCCCAGCTCTGTGTAAACCCTTTCATTTGGCAGGAAAGTTTCTATAACCCTTTTATTCCCAACTCAGTATAGCCCCTTTCATTTGGCATGGCAGTTTCTATAACCCTTTTATTCCCAACTCAGTGTAGCCCCTTTCACTTGGCAGGAGACTTTCTATAACCCTTTTATTCCCAGCTTAGTGTAGACCCTTTCAATTGCCAATACATTTTCTATAACCCTTTTATTCCCAGCTCTGTGTAAACCCTTTCATTTGGCAGGACAGTTTCTATAACCCTTTTATTCCCAACTCAGTGTAGCCCCTTTCACTTGGCAAGGGACTTTCTATAACCCTTTTATTCCCAGCTTAGTGTAGACCCTTTCAATTGCCAATACATTTTCTATAAACCTTTTATTCCCAGCTCTGTGTAAACCCTTTCATTTTTTCAAGACAGTTTCTATAACCCTTTTATTCCCAGCTCTGTGTAAACCCTTTCATTTGGCAGGACAGTTTCTATAACCCTTTTATTCCCAACTCAGTGTAGCCCCTTTCATTTGGCAAGGGACTTTCTATAACCCTTTTATTCCCAGCTTAGTGTAGACCCTTTCATATGCCAATACATTTTCTATAAACCTTTTATTCCCAGCTCTGTGTAAACCCTTTCATTTTGGCAAGACAGTTTCTATAACCCTTTTATTCCCAACTCAGTGTAGCCCCTTTCACTTGGCAGGAGACTTTCTATAACCCTTTTATTCCCAGCTTAGTATAGCCCCTTTCATTTGGCATGGCAGTTTCTATAACCCTTTTATTCCCAAGCTCTGTGTAAACCCTTTCATTTGGCAAGACAGTTTCTATAACCCTTTTATTCCCAGCTCAGTATAGCCCCTTTCATTGGACATGGCAGTTTCTATAACCCTTTTATTCCCAGCTCAGTGTAGACCCTTTCCAATTGCCAATACATTTTCTATAACCCTTTTATTCCCGAGTAAATGTAGCCCCTTTCAGTTGGCATGGCAGTTTCTATAACCCTTTTATACCCAGCTCTGTATAGCTCCTTTCATTTGGCATGACAGTTTCTATAACCTTTTATTCCCAGTCAGTAAGCCCCTTTCATTTGACATGGCAGTTTCTATAACCCTTTTATTCCCGAGTAAATGTAGCCCCTTTCAGTCGGCAGGACAGTTTCTATAACCCTTTTATTCCCAGCTCTGTGTAAACCCTTTCATTTGGCAAGACAGTTTCTATAACCCTTTTATTCCCAGCTCAGTATAGCCCCTTTCATTTGACATGGCAGTTTCTATAACCCTTTTATTCCCAGCTCAGTGTAGACCCTTTCCAATTGCCAATACATTTTCTATAACCCTTTTATTCCTGAGTAAATGTAACCCCTTTCAGTTGGCAGGACAGTTTGTATAACCCTTTTATTCCCAACTCAGTGTAGCCCCTTTCACTTGGCAGGAGACTTTCTATAACCCTTTTATTCCCAGCTTAGTGTAGACCCTTTCAATTGCCAATGCATTTTCTATAACCCTTTTATTCCCAGCTCTGTGTAAACCCTTTCATTTGGCAAGACAGTTTCTATAACCCTTTTATTCCCAGCTCTGTGTAAACCCTTTCATTTGGCAGGAAAGTTTTTATAACCCTTTTATTCCCAACTCAGTATAGCCCCTTTCATTTGGCATGGCAGTTTCTATAACCCTTTTATTCCCAACTCAGTGTAGCCCCTTTCACTTGGCAGGAGACTTTCTATAACCCTTTTATTCCCAGCTTAGTGTAGACCCTTTCAATTGCCAATACATTTTCTATAACCCTTTTATTCCCAGCTCTGTGTAAACCCTTTCATTTGGCAGGACAGTTTCTATAACCCTTTTATTCCCAACTCAGTGTAGCCCCTTTCACTTGGCAAGGGACTTTCTATAACCCTTTTATTCCCAGCTTAGTGTAGACCCTTTCAATTGCCAATACATTTTCTATAAACCTTTTATTCCCAGCTCTGTGTAAACCCTTTCATTTGGCAAGACAGTTTTTATAACCCTTTTATTCCCAGCTCTGTGTAAACCCTTTCATTTGGCAGGACAGTTTCTATAACCCTTTTATTCCCAACTCAGTGTAGCCCCTTTCATTTGGCAAGGGACTTTCTATAACCCTTTTATTCCCAGCTTAGTGTAGACCCTTTCATATGCCAATACATTTTCTATAAACCTTTTATTC
This sequence comes from Diadema antillarum, assembly GCF_040938485.1. NCBI lineage: Eukaryota > Metazoa > Echinodermata > Echinoidea > Diadematoida > Diadematidae > Diadema > Diadema antillarum. The sequence continues at coordinate 364,941 of NW_027271072.1, read as the reverse complement.
CCAGCTCTGTGTAAACCCTTTCATTTTGGCAAGACAGTTTCTATAACCCTTTTATTCCCAACTCAGTGTAGCCCCTTTCACTTGGCAGGAGACTTTCTATAACCCTTTTATTCCCAGCTTAGTATAGCCCCTTTCATTTGGCATGGCAGTTTCTATAACCCTTTTATTCCCAAGCTCTGTGTATACCCTTTCATTTGGCAAGACAGTTTCTATAACCCTTTTATTCCCAGCTCAGTATAGCCCCTTTCATTGGACATGGCAGTTTCTATAACCCTTTTATTCCCAGCTCAGTGTAGACCCTTTCCAATTGCCAATACATTTTCTATAACCCTTTTATTCCCGAGTAAATGTAGCCCCTTTCAGTTGGCATGGCAGTTTCTATAACCCTTTTATTCCCAGCTCTGTGTAAACCCTTTCATTTGGCAAGACAGTTTCTATAACCCTTTTATTCCCAGCTCAGTATAGCCCCTTTCATTTGACATGGCAGTTTCTATAACCCTTTTATTCCCAGCTCAGTGTAGACCCTTTCCAATTGCCAATACATTTTCTATAACCCTTTTATTCCTGAGTAAATGTAACCCCTTTCAGTTGGCAGGACAGTTTGTATAACCCTTTTATTCCCAACTCAGTGTAGCCCCTTTCACTTGGCAGGAGACTTTCTATAACCCTTTTATTCCCAGCTTAGTGTAGACCCTTTCAATTGCCAATGCATTTTCTATAACCCTTTTATTCCCAGCTCTGTGTAAACCCTTTCATTTGGCAAGACAGTTTCTATAACCCTTTTATTCCCAGCTCTGTGTAAACCCTTTCATTTGGCAGGAAAGTTTTTATAACCCTTTTATTCCCAACTCAGTATAGCCCCTTTCATTTGGCATGGCAGTTTCTATAACCCTTTTATTCCCAACTCAGTGTAGCCCCTTTCACTTGGCAGGAGACTTTCTATAACCCTTTTATTCCCAGCTTAGTGTAGACCCTTTCAATTGCCAATACATTTTCTATAACCCTTTTATTCCCAGCTCTGTGTAAACCCTTTCATTTGGCAGGACAGTTTCTATAACCCTTTTATTCCCAACTCAGTGTAGCCCCTTTCACTTGGCAAGGGACTTTCTATAACCCTTTTATTCCCAGCTTAGTGTAGACCCTTTCAATTGCCAATACATTTTCTATAAACCTTTTATTCCCAGCTCTGTGTAAACCCTTTCATTTGGCAAGACAGTTTCTATAACCCTTTTATTCCCAGCTCTGTGTAAACCCTTTCATTTGGCAGGACAGTTTCTATAACCCTTTTATTCCCAACTCAGTGTAGCCCCTTTCATTTGGCAAGGGACTTTCTATAACCCTTTTATTCCCAGCTTAGTGTAGACCCTTTCATATGCCAATACATTTTCTATAAACCTTTTATTCCCAGCTCTGTGTAAACCCTTTCATTTTGGCAAGACAGTTTCTATAACCCTTTTATTCCCAACTCAGTGTAGCCCCTTTCACTTGGCAGGAGACTTTCTATAACCCTTTTATTCCCAGCTTAGTATAGCCCCTTTCATTTGGCATGGCAGTTTCTATAACCCTTTTGTTCCCAAGCTCTGTGTAAACCCTTTCATTTGGCAAGACAGTTTCTATAACCCTTTTATTCCCAGCTCAGTATAGCCCCTTTCATTGGACATGGCAGTTTCTATAACCCTTTTATTCCCAGCTCAGTGTAGACCCTTTCCAATTGCCAATACATTTTCTATAACCCTTTTATTCCCGAGTAAATGTAGCCCCTTTCAGTTGGCATGGCAGTTTCTATAACCCTTTTATTCCCAGCTCAGTATAGCTCCTTTCATTTGGCATGGCAGTTTCTATAACTCTTTTATTCCCAGCTCAGTATAGCCCCTTTCATTTGACATGGCAGTTTCTATAACCCTTTTATTCCCGAGTAAATGTAGCCCCTTTCAGTCGGCAGGACAGTTTCTATAACCCTTTTATTCCCAGCTCTGTGTAAACCCTTTCATTTGGCAAGACAGTTTCTATAACCCTTTTATTCCCAGCTCAGTATAGCCCCTTTCATTTGACATGGCAGTTTCTATAACCCTTTTATTCCCAGCTCAGTGTAGACCCTTTCCAATTGCCAATACATTTTCTATAACCCTTTTATTCCTGAGTAAATGTAACCCCTTTCAGTTGGCAGGACAGTGTGTATAACCCTTTTATTCCCAACTCAGTGTAGCCCCTTTCACTTGGCAGGAGACTTTCTATAACCCTTTTATTCCCAGCTTAGTGTAGACCCTTTCAATTGCCAATGCATTTTCTATAACCCTTTTATTCCCAGCTCTGTGTAAACCCTTTCATTTGGCAAGACAGTTTCTATAACCCTTTTATTCCCAGCTCTGTGTAAACCCTTTCATTTGGCAGGAAAGTTTCTATAACCCTTTTATTCCCAACTCAGTATAGCCCCTTTCATTTGGCATGGCAGTTTCTATAACCCTTTTATTCCCAACTCAGTGTAGCCCCTTTCACTTGGCAGGAGACTTTCTATAACCCTTTTATTCCCAGCTTAGTGTAGACCCTTTCAATTGCCAATACATTTTCTATAACCCTTTTATTCCCAGCTCTGTGTAAACCCTTTCATTTGGCAGGACAGTTTCTGTAACCCTTTTATTCCCAACTCAGTGTAGCCCCTTTCACTTGGCAAGGGACTTTCTATAACCCTTTTATTCCCAGCTTAGTGTAGACCCTTTCAATTGCCAATACATTTTCTATAAACCTTTTATTCCCAGCTCTGTGTAAACCCTTTCATTTGGCAAGACAGTTTCTATAACCCTTTTATTCCCAGCTCTGTGTAAACCCTTTCATTTGGCAGGACAGTTTCTATAACCCTTTTATTCCCAACTCAGTGTAGCCCCTTTCATTTGGCAAGGGACTTTCTATAACCCTTTTATTCCCAGCTTAGTGTAGCCCTTTCAATTGCCAATACATTTTCTATAAACCTTTTATTCCCAGCTCTGTGTAAACCCTTTCATTTTGGCAAGACAGTTTCTATAACCCTTTTATTCCCAACTCAGTGTAGCCCCTTTCACTTGGCAGGACAGTTTCTATAACCCTTTTATTCCCAACTCAGTATAGCCCCTTTCATTTGGCATGGCAGTTTCTATAACCCTTTTATTCCCAGCTCTGTGTAAACCCTTTCATTTGGCAAGACAGTTTCTAAAACCCTTTTATTCCCAACTCAGTGTAGCCCCTTTCACTTGGCAGGAGACTTTCCATAACCCTTTTATTCCCAGCTAAGTATAGCCCCTTTCATTTGGCATGGCAGTTTCTATGACCCTTTTATTCCCAACTCAGTGTAGCCCCTTTCACTTGGCAGGAGACTTTCTATAACCCTTTTATTCCCAGCTTAGTGTAGACACTTTCAATTGCCAATACATTTTCTAAAACCCTTTTATTCCCAGCTCTGTGTAAACCCTTTCATTTGGTAAGACAGTTTCTATAACCCTTTTATTCCCAGCTCAGTATAGCTCCTTTCATTTGGCATGGCAATTTCTATAACCCTTTTATTCCCGAGTAAATGTAGCCCCTTTCAGTTGGCAAGACAGTTTCTATAACCCTTTTAATCCCAACTCAGTGTAGCCCCTTTCACTTGGCAGGAGACTTTCTATAACCCTTTTATTCCCAGCTTAGTATAGCCCCTTTCATTTGGCATGGCAGTTTCTATAACCCTTTTATTCCCAGCTTAGTATAGCCCCTTTCATTTGGCATGACAGTTTCTATAACCCTTTTATTCCCAGCTCTGTGTAAACCCTTTCATTTGGTAAGACAGTTTCTATAACCCTTTTATTCCCAGCTGAGTATAGCCCCTTTCATCTGGCATGGCAATTTCTATAACCCTTTTATTCCCAGCTCAGTGTAGACCTTTTCCAATTGCCAATACATTTTCTATAACCCTTTTATTCCCGAGTAAATGTAGCCCCTTTCTGTTGGCAGGACAGTTTCTATAACCCTTTTATTCCCAACTCAGTGTAGCCCCTTTCACTTGGCAGGAGACTTTCTATAACCCTTTTATTCCCAGCTTAGTATAGCCCCTTTCATTTGCCATGGCAGTTTCTATAACCCTTTTATTCCCAGCTTAGTATAGCCCCTTTCATTTGGCATGACAGTTTCTATAACCCTTTTATTCCCAGCTCTGTGTAAACCCTTTCATTTGGTAAGACAGTTTCTATAACCCTTTTATTCCCAGCTGAGTATAGCCCCTTTCATCTGGCATGGCAATTTCTATAACCCTTTTATTCCCAGCTCAGTGTAGACCCTTTCCAATTGCCAATACATTTTCTATAACCCTTTTATTCCCGAGTAAATGTAGCCCCTTTCTGTTGGCAGGACAGTTTCTATAACCCTTTTATTCCCAGCTCAGTGTAGATCCTTTCCAATTGCCAATACATTTTCTATAACCCTTTTATTCCCGAGTAAATGTAGCCCCTTTCAGTTGGCAGGACAGTTTCTATAACCCTTTTATTCCCAACTCAGTGTAGCTCCTTTCACTTGGCAGGAGACTTTCTATAACCCTTTTATTCCCAGCTCAGTATAGCCCCTTTCATTTGGCATGGCAGTTTCTATAATCCTTTTATTCCCAACTCAGTGTAGCCCCTTTCACTTGGCAGGAGGCTTTCTATAACCCTTTTATTCCCAGCTTAGTATAGCCCCTTTCATTTGGCATGGCAGTTTCTATAACCCTTTTATTCCCAGCTCAGTATAGCCCCTTTCATTTGGCATGGCAGTTTCTATAATCCTTTTATTTCCAACTCAGTGTAGCCCCTTTTACTTGGCAGGAGGCTTTCTATAACCCTTTTATTCCCAGCTTAGTAAAGCCCCTTTCATTTTGGCATGGCAGTTTCTATATCCCTTTTATTCCCAGCTCAGTATAGCCCCTTTCATTTGGCATGGCAGTTTCTATAACCCTTTTATTCCCAGCTCAGTGTAGATCCTTTCCAATTGCCAATACATTAGTATATATAACCCTTTTATTCCCAGCTCAGTATAGCTCCTTTCAATTGGCATGGCAATTTCTATAACCCTTTTATTCCCAGCTCAGTGTAGACCCTTTCCAATTGCCAATACATTTTCTATAACCCTTTTATTCCCGAGTAAATGTAGCCCCTTTCACTTGGCAGGACAGTTTCTATAACTCTTTTATTCCCAACTCAGTGTAGCCCCTTTCACTTGGCAAGAGACTTTCTATAACCCTTTTATTCCCACCTTAGTGTAGACCCTTTCAATTGCCAATACATTTTCTATAACCCTTTTATTCCCTGCTCTGTGTAAACCCTTTCATTTGGCAAGACAGTTTATATAACCCTTTTATTCCCAGCTCAGTATAGCCCCTTTCATTTGGCATGGCAGTTTCTATAACCCTTTTATTCCCAGCTCAGTCTAGACCCTTTCCAATTGCCAATACATTTTCTATAACCCTTTTATTCCCGAGTAAATGTAGCCCCTTTCAGTTGGCAGGACCATTTCTATAACCCTTTTATTCCCAACTCAGTGTAGCCCCTTTCACTTGGCAGGAGACTTTCTATAACCCTTTTACTCCCAGCTCAGTATAGCCCCTTTCATTTGACATGGCAGTTTCTATAACCTTTTTATTCCCGAGTAAATGTAGCCCCTTTCACTTGGCAGGACAGTTTCTATAACCCTTTTATTTCCAGCTCTGTGTAAACCCTTTCATTTGGCAAGACAGTTTTTATAACCCTTTTATTTCCAGCTCTGTGTAAACCCTTTCATTTGGCAAGACAGTTTCTATAACCCTTTTATTCCCAGCTCAGTATAGCCCCTTTCATTTGACATGGCAGTTTCTATAACCCTTTTATTCCCAGCTCAGTATAGCCCCTTTAATTTGGCATGGCAGTTTCTATAACCCTTTTATTCCCAGCTCAGTATAGCCCCTTTCATTTGGCATGGCAGTTTCTATAAGCCTTTTATTCCCAGCTCAGTGTAGACCCTTTCCAATTGCCAATACATTTTCTATAACCCTTTTATTCCCGAGTAAATGTAGCCCCTTTCAGTTGGCATGGCAGTTTCTATAACCCTTCTATTCCCAGCTCAGTATAGCTCCTTTCATTTGGCATGGCAGTTTCTATAACCCTTTTTATTCCCAGCTCAGTATAGCTCCTTTCAATTGGCATGGCAATTTCTATAACCCTTTTATTTTCAGCTCAGTGTAGACCCTTTCCAATTGCCAATACATTTTTATAACCCTTTTATTCCCGAGTAAATGTAGCCCCTTTCAGTTGGCAGGACAGTTTCTATAACCCTTTTATTCCCAACTCAGTGTAGCCCCTTTCACTTGGCAGGAGACTTTCTATAACTCTTTATTCCCAGCTCAGTATAACCCCTTTCATTTGCATGGCAGTTTCTATAGCCCTTTTTTTCCCAGCTCAGTATAGCTCCTTTCATGTGGCATAGCAGTTTCTATAGCCCTTTTATTCCCAGCTCTGTACAAACCCTTTCATTTGGGAAGACAGTTTCTATATGTGGTATAGCAGTTTCTATAACCCTTTTATTCCCAACTCAGTGTAGCCCCTTTCACTTGGCAGGAGACTTTCTATAACCCTTTTATTCCCAGCTTAGTGTAGACCCTTTCAATTGCCAATACATTTTCTATAAGCCTTTTATTCCCAGCTCTGTGTAAACCCTTTCATTTGGCAAGACAGTTTCTATAACCCTTTTATTCCCAGCTCAGTATAGCCCCTTTCATTTGCATGGCAGTTTCTATAGCCCTTTTATTCCCAGCTCAGTATAGCTCCTTTCATTTGGCATGGCAGTTTCCATAACCCTTTTATTCCCAGCTCAGTATAGCCCCTTTTATTTGGCATGGCAGTGTCTATAACCCTTTTATTCCCAGCTCAGTGTAGCCCCTTTCATGTGGCATAGCAGTTTCTATAACCCTTTTATTCTCAGCTCTGTACAAACCCTTTCATTTGGCAAGACAGTTTCTATATGTGGCATAGCAGTTTCTATATCCCTTTTATTCCCAGCTCTGTGCAAACCCTTTCATTTGTAAAGGCAGTTTCTATAACCCTTTTATTCCCAGCTCAGTGTAGCCCCTTTCATGTGGCATAGCAGTTTCTATAGCCCTTTTATTCCCAGTTCTGTGCAAACCCTTTCATTCGTAAAGACAGTTTCTATAACCCTTTTATTGCCAGCGAGCTTTACAAACCCTTTCATTTGGGAAGACAGTTTCTATAGCCCTTTTTTTCCCAGCTCAGTGTAGCCCCTTTCATGTGGCATAGAAGTTTCTATAGCCCTTTTATTCCCAGCTCTGTACAAACCCTTTCATTTGGGAAGACAGTTTCTATATGTGGCATAGCAGTTTCTATAACCCTTTTATTCCCAGCTCTGTACAAACCCTTTCATTTGGGAAGACAGTTTCTATAACCCTTTTATTCCCAGCTCAGTATAGCCCCTTTCATTTGGCATGGCAGTTTCTATAACCCTTTTATTCCCAGCTGTGTGTAAACCCTTTCATTTCTAAAGACAATTTCTATAGCCCTTTTCTTCCCAGCTCAGTATAGCCCCTTTTATTTGGCATAGCAGTGTCTATAACTCTTTTATTCCCAGCTCCGTGTAGCCCCTTTCATGTGGCATAGCAGTTTCTATAACCCTTTTATTCCCAGCTCTGTACAAAGTGTAAACCCTTTCATTTGTAAAGACAGTTTCTATAACCCTTTTATTCCCAGCTCTGTACAAACCCTTTCATTTGGGAAGACAGTTTCTATAACCCTTTTATTCCCAGCTCAGTGTAGCCTCTTTCATGTGGCATAGCAGTTTCTATAACCCTTTTATTCCCAGCTCTGTACAAACCCTTTCATTTGGGAAGACAGTTTCTATTTGTGGCATAGCAGTTTCTATAACCCTTTTATTCCCAGCTCAGTGTAGCCCCTTTCATTTGGCATGGCAGTTTCTATAACCCTTTTATTCCCAGCTTTGTGTAAACCTTTTCATTTGTAAAGACAGTTTCTATAGCCCTTTTATTCCCAGCTCAGTATAGCCCCTTTTATTTGGCATGGCAGTTTCTATAACCCTTTTATTCCCAGCTCTGTACAAACCCTTTCATTTGGGAAGACAGTTTCTATAGCCCTTTTTTTCCCAGCTCAGTGTAGCCCCTTTCATGTGGCATAGAAGTTTCTATAGCCCTTTTATTCCCAGCTCTGTACAAACCCTTTCATTTGGGAAGACAGTTTCTATATGTGGCATAGCAGTTTCTATAACCCTTTTATTCCCAGCTCTGTACAAACCCTTTCATTTGGGAAGACAGTTTCTATAACCCTTTTATTCCCAGCTCAGTATAGCCCCTTTCATTTGGCATGGCAGTTTCTATAACCCTTTTATTCCCAGCTGTGTGTAAACCCTTTCATTTCTAAAGACAATTTCTATAGCCCTTTTCTTCCCAGCTCAGTATAGCCCCTTTTATTTGGCATAGCAGTGTCTATAACTCTTTTATTCCCAGCTCCGTGTAGCCCCTTTCATGTGGCATAGCAGTTTCTATAACCCTTTTATTCCCAGCTCTGTACAAAGTGTAAACCCTTTCATTTGTAAAGACAGTTTCTATAACCCTTTTATTCCCAGCTCTGTACAAACCCTTTCATTTGGGAAGACAGTTTCTATAACCCTTTTATTCCCAGCTCAGTGTAGCCTCTTTCATGTGGCATAGCAGTTTCTATAACCCTTTTATTCCCAGCTCTGTACAAACCCTTTCATTTGGGAAGACAGTTTCTATTTGTGGCATAGCAGTTTCTATAACCCTTTTATTCCCAGCTCAGTGTAGCCCCTTTCATTTGGCATGGCAGTTTCTATAACCCTTTTATTCCCAGCTTTGTGTAAACCTTTTCATTTGTAAAGACAGTTTCTATAGCCCTTTTATTCCCAGCTCAGTATAGCCCCTTTTATTTGGCATGGCAGTTTCTATAACCCTTTTATTCCCAGCTCAGTGTAGCCCCTTTCATTTGGCATGGCAGTTTCTATAACCCTTTCATTCCCAGCTCAGTATAGCCCCTTTCATTTGGCATGGCAGTTTCTATAACCCTTTTATTCCCAGCTGTGTGTAAACCCTTCCATTTCTAAAGACAATTTCTATAGCCCTTTTATTCCCAGCTCAGTATAGCCCCTTTTAGTTGGCATTGCAGTTTCTATAACCCTTTTATTCCCAGCTGTGTGTAAACCCTTTCATTTGTAAAGACAGTTTCTATACCCCTTTTATTCCCAGCTCTGTACAAACCCTTTCATTTGGGAAGACAGTTTCTATAACCCTTTTATTCCCAGCTCAGTGTAGCCTCTTTCATGTGGCATAGCAGTTTCTATAACCCTTTTATTCCCAGCTCTGTACAAACCCTTTCATTTGGGAAGACAGTTTCTATAACCCTTTTATTCCCAGCTCAGTGTAGCCCCTTTCATTAGGCATGGTAGTTTCTATAACCCTTTTATTCCCAGCTCAGTGTAGCCCCTTTCATGTGGCATAGCAGTTTCTATAACCCTTTTATTCCCAGCTCAGTACAAACCCTTTTATTTGTAAAGACAGTTTCTATAACCCTTTTATTCCCAGCTCAGTATAGCCCCTTTCATGTGGCATAGCAGTTTCTATATCCCTTTTATTCCTAGCTCTGTACAAACCCTTTCATTTGGGATGACAGTTTCTATAACCCTTTTATTCCCAGCTCAGTATAGCCCCTTTCATTTGGCATGGCAGTTTCTATAGCTCTTTTATTCCCAGCTCAGTGTAGCCCCTTCCATTCCTTAATGATAGTTTCTATAACCCTTTTATTCCCAGCTCAGTGACGACCCTTTCATTTGGCAGGGCAGTTTCTATAGCTCTTTTATTCCCAGCTGTGTGTAAACCCTTTCATTCCTTAATGATAGTTTCTATAACCCTTTTATTCCCAGCTCAGTGACGACCCTTTCATTTGGCAGGGCAGTTTCTATAGCTCTTTTATTCCCAGCTCAGTGTAGCCCCTTTCATTCCTTAATGATAGTTTCTATAACCCTTTTATTCCCAGCTCAGTGTAGTCCCTTTCCTTGCGTAGGACAGATTCTATAACCCTTTTTTTCCCAGTTCAGTGTAGACCCTTTCATTTGGCATGGCAGTTTCTATAGCCCTTTTATTCCTAACTCTGTGTAAACCCTTTCATTTTGCAAGACAGTTTCTATAACCCTTCTATTCCCAGCTCTGTGGAAACCCTTTCATTTGCCAATGCATGTTCTATAACCTGTTTATTCCCAGCTCAGTGTAGCCCCCCTCATTGGGCATGGCAGTTTCTATAGCCCTTTTATTCCCAGCTCTGTACAAACCCTTTCATTTGGGAAGACAGTTTCTATATGTGGCATAGCAGTTTCTATAACCCTTTTATTCCCAGCTCTGTACAAACCCTTTCATTTGGGAAGACAGTTTCTATAACCCTTTTATTCCCAGCTCAGTGTAGCCCCTTTCATTTGGCATGGCAGTTTCTATAACCCTTTTATTCCCAGCTTTGTGTAAACCCTTTCATTTGTAAAGACAGTTTCTATAGCCCTTTTATTCCCAGCTCAGTATAGCCCCTTTTATTTGGCATGGCAGTTTCTATATCCCTTTTATTCCCAGCTCTGTACAAACCCTTTCATTTGGGAAGACAGTTTCTATAACCCTTTTATTCCCAGCTCAGTATAGCCCCTTTCATTTGGCATGGCAGTTTCTATAACCCTTTTATTCCCAGCTGTGTGTAAACCCTTTCATTTCTAAAGACAATTTCTATAGCCCTTTTCTTCCCAGCTCAGTGTAGATCCTTTCCAATTGCCAATACATTTTCTATAACCCTTTTATTCCCGAGTAAATGTAGCCCCTTTCAGTTGGCAGGACAGTTTCTATAACCCTTTTATTCCCAGCTCAGTATAGCCCCTTTCATTTGGCATGGCAGTTTCTATAACCCTTTTATTCCCAGCTCAGTGTAGATCCTTTCCAATTGCCAATACATTTTCTATAACCCTTTTATTCCCGAGTAAATGTAGCCCCTTTCAGTTGGCAGGACAGTTTCTATAACCCTTTTATTCCCAACTCAGTGTAGCTCCTTTCACTTGGCAGGAGACTTTCTATAACCCTTTTATTCCCAGCTCAGTATAGCCCCTTTCATTTGGCATGGCAGTTTCTATAATCCTTTTATTCCCAACTCAGTGTAGCCCCTTTCACTTGGCAGGAGGCTTTCTATAACCCTTTTATTCCCAGCTTAGTATAGCCCCTTTCATTTGGCATGGCAGTTTCTATAACCCTTTTATTCCCAGCTCAGTATAGCCCCTTTCATTTGGCATGGCAGTTTCTATAATCCTTTTATTTCCAACTCAGTGTAGCCCCTTTTACTTGGCAGGAGGCTTTCTATAACCCTTTTATTCCCAGCTTAGTAAAGCCCCTTTCATTTTGGCATGGCAGTTTCTATATCCCTTTTATTCCCAGCTCAGTATAGCCCCTTTCATTTGGCATGGCAGTTTCTATAACCCTTTTATTCCCAGCTCAGTGTAGATCCTTTCCAATTGCCAATACATTAGTATATATAACCCTTTTATTCCCAGCTCAGTATAGCTCCTTTCAATTGGCATGGCAATTTCTATAACCCTTTTATTCCCAGCTCAGTGTAGACCCTTTCCAATTGCCAATACATTTTCTATAACCCTTTTATTCCCGAGTAAATGTAGCCCCTTTCACTTGGCAGGACAGTTTCTATAACTCTTTTATTCCCAACTCAGTGTAGCCCCTTTCACTTGGCAAGAGACTTTCTATAACCCTTTTATTCCCACCTTAGTGTAGACCCTTTCAATTGCCAATACATTTTCTATAACCCTTTTATTCCCTGCTCTGTGTAAACCCTTTCATTTGGCAAGACAGTTTATATAACCCTTTTATTCCCAGCTCAGTATAGCCCCTTTCATTTGGCATGGCAGTTTCTATAACCCTTTTATTCCCAGCTCAGTCTAGACCCTTTCCAATTGCCAATACATTTTCTATAACCCTTTTATTCCCGAGTAAATGTAGCCCCTTTCAGTTGGCAGGACCATTTCTATAACCCTTTTATTCCCAACTCAGTGTAGCCCCTTTCACTTGGCAGGAGACTTTCTATAACCCTTTTACTCCCAGCTCAGTATAGCCCCTTTCATTTGACATGGCAGTTTCTATAACCTTTTTATTCCCGAGTAAATGTAGCCCCTTTCACTTGGCAGGACAGTTTCTATAACCCTTTTATTTCCAGCTCTGTGTAAACCCTTTCATTTGGCAAGACAGTTTTTATAACCCTTTTATTTCCAGCTCTGTGTAAACCCTTTCATTTGGCAAGACAGTTTCTATAACCCTTTTATTCCCAGCTCAGTATAGCCCCTTTCATTTGACATGGCAGTTTCTATAACCCTTTTATTCCCAGCTCAGTATAGCCCCTTTAATTTGGCATGGCAGTTTCTATAACCCTTTTATTCCCAGCTCAGTATAGCCCCTTTCATTTGGCATGGCAGTTTCTATAAGCCTTTTATTCCCAGCTCAGTGTAGACCCTTTCCAATTGCCAATACATTTTCTATAACCCTTTTATTCCCGAGTAAATGTAGCCCCTTTCAGTTGGCATGGCAGTTTCTATAACCCTTCTATTCCCAGCTCAGTATAGCTCCTTTCATTTGGCATGGCAGTTTCTATAACCCTTTTTATTCCCAGCTCAGTATAGCTCCTTTCAATTGGCATGGCAATTTCTATAACCCTTTTATTTTCAGCTCAGTGTAGACCCTTTCCAATTGCCAATACATTTTTATAACCCTTTTATTCCCGAGTAAATGTAGCCCCTTTCAGTTGGCAGGACAGTTTCTATAACCCTTTTATTCCCAACTCAGTGTAGCCCCTTTCACTTGGCAGGAGACTTTCTATAACCCTTTTATTCCCAGCTCAGTATAACCCCTTTCATTTGCATGGCAGTTTCTATAGCCCTTTTTTTCCCAGCTCAGTATAGCTCCTTTCATGTGGCATAGCAGTTTCTATAGCCCTTTTATTCCCAGCTCTGTACAAACCCTTTCATTTGGGAAGACAGTTTCTATATGTGGTATAGCAGTTTCTATAACCCTTTTATTCCCAACTCAGTGTAGTCCCTTTCACTTGGCAGGAGACTTTCTATAACCCTTTTATTCCCAGCTTAGTGTAGACCCTTTCAATTGCCAATACATTTTCTATAAGCCTTTTATTCCCAGCTCTGTGTAAACCCTTTCATTTGGCAAGACAGTTTCTATAACCCTTTTATTCCCAGCTCAGTATAGCCCCTTTCATTTGCATGGCAGTTTCTATAGCCCTTTTATTCCCAGCTCAGTATAGCTCCTTTCATTTGGCATGGCAGTTTCCATAACCCTTTTATTCCCAGCTCAGTATAGCCCCTTTTATTTGGCATGGCAGTGTCTATAACCCTTTTATTCCCAGCTCAGTGTAGCCCCTTTCATGTGGCATAGCAGTTTCTATAACCCTTTTATTCTCAGCTCTGTACAAACCCTTTCATTTGGCAAGACAGTTTCTATATGTGGCAAAGCAGTTTCTATATCCCTTTTATTCCCAGCTCTGTGCAAACCCTTTCATTTGTAAAGGCAGTTTCTATAACCCTTTTATTCCCAGCTCAGTGTAGCCCCTTTCATGTGGCATAGCAGTTTCTATAGCCCTTTTATTCCCAGTTCTGTGCAAACCCTTTCATTCGTAAAGACAGTTTCTATAACCCTTTTATTGCCAGCGAGCTTTACAAACCCTTTCATTTGGGAAGACAGTTTCTATAGCCCTTTTTTTCCCAGCTCAGTGTAGCCCCTTTCATGTGGCATAGAAGTTTCTATAGCCCTTTTATTCCCAGCTCTGTACAAACCCTTTCATTTGGGAAGACAGTTTCTATATGTGGCATAGCAGTTTCTATAACCCTTTTATTCCCAGCTCTGTACAAACCCTTTCATTTGGGAAGACAGTTTCTATAACCCTTTTATTCCCAGCTCAGTATAGCCCCTTTCATTTGGCATGGCAGTTTCTATAACCCTTTTATTCCCAGCTGTGTGTAAACCCTTTCATTTCTAAAGACAATTTCTATAGCCCTTTTCTTCCCAGCTCAGTATAGCCCCTTTTATTTGGCATAGCAGTGTCTATAACTCTTTTATTCCCAGCTCCGTGTAGCCCCTTTCATGTGGCATAGCAGTTTCTATAACCCTTTTATTCCCAGCTCTGTACAAAGTGTAAACCCTTTCATTTGTAAAGACAGTTTCTATAACCCTTTTATTCCCAGCTCTGTACAAACCCTTTCATTTGGGAAGACAGTTTCTATAACCCTTTTATTCCCAGCTCAGTGTAGCCTCTTTCATGTGGCATAGCAGTTTCTATAACCCTTTTATTCCCAGCTCTGTACAAACCCTTTCATTTGGGAAGACAGTTTCTATTTGTGGCATAGCAGTTTCTATAACCCTTTTATTCCCAGCTCAGTGTAGCCCCTTTCATTTGGCATGGCAGTTTCTATAACCCTTTTATTCCCAGCTTTGTGTAAACCTTTTCATTTGTAAAGACAGTTTCTATAGCCCTTTTATTCCCAGCTCAGTATAGCCCCTTTTATTTGGCATGGCAGTTTCTATAACCCTTTTATTCCCAGCTCTGTACAAACCCTTTCATTTGGGAAGACAGTTTCTATAACCCTTTTATTCCCAGCTCAGTGTAGCCCCTTTCATTTGGCATGGCAGTTTCTATAACCCTTTCATTCCCAGCTCAGTATAGCCCCTTTCATTTGGCATGGCAGTTTCTATAACCCTTTTATTCCCAGCTGTGTGTAAACCCTTCCATTTCTAAAGACAATTTCTATAGCCCTTTTATTCCCAGCTCAGTATAGCCCCTTTTAGTTGGCATTGCAGTTTCTATAACCCTTTTATTCCCAGCTGTGTGTAAACCCTTTCATTTGTAAAGACAGTTTCTATACCCCTTTTATTCCCAGCTCTGTACAAACCCTTTCATTTGGGAAGACAGTTTCTATAACCCTTTTATTCCCAGCTCAGTGTAGCCTCTTTCATGTGGCATAGCAGTTTCTATAACCCTTTTATTCCCAGCTCTGTACAAACCCTTTCATTTGGGAAGACAGTTTCTATAACCCTTTTATTCCCAGCTCAGTATAGCCCCTTTTATATGGCATGGCAGTGTCTATAACCCTTTTATTCCCAGCTCAGTGTAGCCCCTTTCATGTGGCATAGCAGTTTCTATAACCCTTTTATTCCCAGCTCAGTACAAACCCTTTTATTTGTAAAGACAGTTTCTATAACCCTTTTATTCCCAGCTCAGTATAGCCCCTTTCATGTGGCATAGCAGTTTCTATATCCCTTTTATTCCTAGCTCTGTACAAACCCTTTCATTTGGGATGACAGTTTCTATAACCCTTTTATTCCCAGCTCAGTATAGCCCCTTTCATTTGGCATGGCAGTTTCTATAGCTCTTTTATTCCCAGCTCAGTGTAGCCCCTTTCATTCCTTAATGATAGTTTCTATAACCCTTTTATTCCCAGCTCAGTGACGACCCTTTCATTTGGCAGGGCAGTTTCTATAGCTCTTTTATTCCCAGCTCAGTGTAGCCCCTTTCATTCCTTAATGATAGTTTCTATAACCCTTTTATTCCCAGCTCAGTGACGACCCTTTCATTTGGCAGGGCAGTTTCTATAGCTCTTTTATTCCCAGCTCAGTGTAGCCCCTTTCATTCCTTAATGATAGTTTCTATAACCCTTTTATTCCCAGCTCAGTGTAGTCCCTTTCCTTGCGTAGGACAGATTCTATAACCCTTTTTTTTCCCAGTTCAGTGTAGACCCTTTCATTTGGCATGGCAGTTTCTATAGCCCTTTTATTCCCAGCACTGTGTAAACCCTTTCATTTTGCAAGACAGTTTCTATAACCCTTCTATTCCCAGCTCTGTGGAAACCCTTTCATTTGCCAATGCATGTTCTATAACCTGTTTATTCCCAGCTCAGTGTAGCCCCCCTCATTGGGCATGGCAGTTTCTATAGCCCTTTTATTCCCAGCTCTGTACAAACCCTTTCATTTGGGAAGACAGTTTCTATATGTGGCATAGCAGTTTCTATAACCCTTTTATTCCCAGCTCTGTACAAACCCTTTCATTTGGGAAGACAGTTTCTATAACCCTTTTATTCCCAGCTCAGTGTAGCCCCTTTCATTTGGCATGGCAGTTTCTATAACCCTTTTATTCCCAGCTTTGTGTAAACCCTTTCATTTGTAAAGACAGTTTCTATAGCCCTTTTATTCCCAGCTCAGTATAGCCCCTTTTATTTGGCATGGCAGTTTCTATATCCCTTTTATTCCCAGCTCTGTACAAACCCTTTCATTTGGGAAGACAGTTTCTATAACCCTTTTATTCCCAGCTCAGTATAGCCCCTTTCATTTGGCATGGCAGTTTCTATAACCCTTTTATTCCCAGCTGTGTGTAAACCCTTTCATTTCTAAAGACAATTTCTATAGCCCTTTTATTCCCAGCTCAGTATAGCCCCTTTTATTTGGCATGGCAGTGTCTATAACCCTTTTATTCCCAGCTCCGTGTAGCCCCTTTCATGTGGCATAGCAGTTTCTATAACCCTTTTATTCCCAGCTCCGTACAAACCCTTTCATTTGGGAAGACAGTTTCTATATGTGGCATTGCAGTTTCTATAACCCTTTTATTCCCAGCTGTGTGTAAACCCTTTCATTTGTAAAGACAGTTTCTATAACCCTTTTATTCCCAGCTCTGTACAAACCCTTTCATTTGGGAAGACAGTTTCTATAACCCTTTTATTCCCAGCTCAGTGTAGCCTCTTTCATGTGGCATAGCAGTTTCTATAACCCTTTTATTCCCAGCTCTGTACAAACCCTTTCATTTGGGAAGACAGTTTCTATATGTGGCATAGCAGTTTCTATAACCCTTTTATTCCCAGCTCTGTACAAACCCTTTCATTTGGGAAGACAGTTTCTATAACCCTTTTATTCCCAGCTCAGTGTAGCCCCTTTCATTTGGCATGGCAGTTTCTATAACCCTTTTATTCCCAGCTTTGTGTAAACCCTTTCATTTGTAAAGACAGTTTCTATAACCCTTTTATTCCCAGCTCAGTATAGCCCCTTTTATTTGGCATGGCAGTTTCTATACCCCTTTTATTCCCAGCTCTGTACAAACCCTTTCATTTGGGAAGACAGTTTCTATAACCCTTTTATTCCCAGCTCAGTGTAGCCCCTTTCATTTGGCATGGCAGTTTCTATAACCCTTTTATTCCCAGCTCAGTATAGCCCCTTTCATTTGGCATGGCAGTTTCTATAACCCTTTTATTCCCAGCTGTGTGTAAACCCTTTCATTTCTAAAGACAATTTCTATAGCCCTTTTATTCCCAGCTCAGTATAGCCCCTTTTATATGGCATGGCAGTGTCTATAACCCTTTTATTCCCAGCTCCGTGTAGCCCCTTTCATGTGGCATAGCAGTTTCTATATCCCTTGTATTCCCAGCTCTGTACAAACCCTTTCATTTGGGAAGACAGTTTCTATATGTGGCATTGCAGTTTCTATAACCCTTTTATTCCCAGCTGTGTGGAAACCCTTTCATTTGTAAAGACAGTTTCGATAACCCTTTCATTCCCAGCTCTGTACAAACCCTTTCATTTGGGAAGACAGTTTTTATAACCCTTTTATTCCCAGCTCAGTGTAGCCCCTTTCATTAGGCATGGTAGTTTCTATAACCCTTTTATTCCCAGCTCAGTGTAGCCCCTTTCATGTGGCATAGCAGTTTCTATAATCCTTTTATTCCCAGCTCAGTACAAACCCTTTTATTTGTAAAGACAGTTTCTATAACCCTTTTATTCCCAGCTCAGTGTAGCCCCTTTCATTAGGCATGGTAGTTTCTATAACCCTTTTATTCCCAGCTCAGTGTAGCCCCTTTCATGTGGCATAGCATTTTCTATAACCCTTTTATTCCCAGCTCAGTACAAACCCTTTTATTTGTAAAGACAGTTTCTATAACCCTTTTATTCCCAGCTCAGTATAGCCCCTTTCATGTGGCATAGCAGTTTCTATATCCCTTTTATTCCTACCTCTGTACAAACCCTTTCATTTGGGATGACAGTTTCTATAACCCTTTTATTCCCAGCTCAGTATAGCCCCTTTCATTTGGCATGGCAGTTTCTATAGCTCTTTTATTCCCAGCTCAGTGTAGCCCCTTTCATTCCTTAATGATAGTTTCTATAACCCTTTTATTCCCAGCTCAGTGACGACCCTTTCATTTGGCAGGGCAGTTTCTATAGCTCTTTTATTCCCAGCTCAGTGTAGCCCCTTTCATTCCTTAATGATAGTTTCTATAACCCTTTTATTCCCAGCTCAGTGACGACCCTTTCATTTGGCAGGGCAGTTTCTATAGCTCTTTTATTCCCAGCTCAGTGTAGCCCCTTTCATTCCTTAATGATAGTTTCTATAACCCTTTTATTCCCAGCTCAGTGTAGTCCCTTTCCTTGCGTAGGACAGATTCTATAACCCTTTTTTTTCCCAGTTCAGTGTAGACCCTTTCATTTGGCATGGCAGTTTCTATAGCCCTTTTATTCCCAGCACTGTGTAAACCCTTTCATTTTGCAAGACAGTTTCTATAACCCTTCTATTCCCAGCTCTGTGGAAACCCTTTCATTTGCCAATGCATGTTCTATAACCTGTTTATTCCCAGCTCAGTGTAGCCCCCCTCATTGGGCATGGCAGTTTCTATAGCCCTTTTATTCCCAGCTCTGTACAAACCCTTTCATTTGGGAAGACAGTTTCTATATGTGGCATAGCAGTTTCTATAACCCTTTTATTCCCAGCTCTGTACAAACCCTTTCATTTGGGAAGACAGTTTCTATAACCCTTTTATTCCCAGCTCAGTGTAGCCCCTTTCATTTGGCATGGCAGTTTCTATAACCCTTTTATTCCCAGCTTTGTGTAAACCCTTTCATTTGTAAAGACAGTTTCTATAGCCCTTTTATTCCCAGCTCAGTATAGCCCCTTTTATTTGGCATGGCAGTTTCTATATCCCTTTTATTCCCAGCTCTGTACAAACCCTTTCATTTGGGAAGACAGTTTCTATAACCCTTTTATTCCCAGCTCAGTATAGCCCCTTTCATTTGGCATGGCAGTTTCTATAACCCTTTTATTCCCAGCTGTGTGTAAACCCTTTCATTTCTAAAGACAATTTCTATAGCCCTTTTATTCCCAGCTCAGTATAGCCCCTTTTATTTGGCATGGCAGTGTCTATAACCCTTTTATTCCCAGCTCCGTGTAGCCCCTTTCATGTGGCATAGCAGTTTCTATAACCCTTTTATTCCCAGCTCCGTACAAACCCTTTCATTTGGGAAGACAGTTTCTATATGTGGCATTGCAGTTTCTATAACCCTTTTATTCCCAGCTGTGTGTAAACCCTTTCATTTGTAAAGACAGTTTCTATAACCCTTTTATTCCCAGCTCTGTACAAACCCTTTCATTTGGGAAGACAGTTTCTATAACCCTTTTATTCCCAGCTCAGTGTAGCCTCTTTCATGTGGCATAGCAGTTTCTATAACCCTTTTATTCCCAGCTCTGTACAAACCCTTTCATTTGGGAAGACAGTTTCTATATGTGGCATAGCAGTTTCTATAACCCTTTTATTCCCAGCTCTGTACAAACCCTTTCATTTGGGAAGACAGTTTCTATAACCCTTTTATTCCCAGCTCAGTGTAGCCCCTTTCATTTGGCATGGCAGTTTCTATAACCCTTTTATTCCCAGCTTTGTGTAAACCCTTTCATTTGTAAAGACAGTTTCTATAACCCTTTTATTCCCAGCTCAGTATAGCCCCTTTTATTTGGCATGGCAGTTTCTATACCCCTTTTATTCCCAGCTCTGTACAAACCCTTTCATTTGGGAAGACAGTTTCTATAACCCTTTTATTCCCAGCTCAGTGTAGCCCCTTTCATTTGGCATGGCAGTTTCTATAACCCTTTTATTCCCAGCTCAGTATAGCCCCTTTCATTTGGCATGGCAGTTTCTATAACCCTTTTATTCCCAGCTGTGTGTAAACCCTTTCATTTCTAAAGACAATTTCTATAGCCCTTTTATTCCCAGCTCAGTATAGCCCCTTTTATATGGCATGGCAGTGTCTATAACCCTTTTATTCCCAGCTCCGTGTAGCCCCTTTCATGTGGCATAGCAGTTTCTATATCCCTTGTATTCCCAGCTCTGTACAAACCCTTTCATTTGGGAAGACAGTTTCTATATGTGGCATTGCAGTTTCTATAACCCTTTTATTCCCAGCTGTGTGGAAACCCTTTCATTTGTAAAGACAGTTTCGATAACCCTTTCATTCCCAGCTCTGTACAAACCCTTTCATTTGGGAAGACAGTTTTTATAACCCTTTTATTCCCAGCTCAGTGTAGCCCCTTTCATTAGGCATGGTAGTTTCTATAACCCTTTTATTCCCAGCTCAGTGTAGCCCCTTTCATGTGGCATAGCAGTTTCTATAATCCTTTTATTCCCAGCTCAGTACAAACCCTTTTATTTGTAAAGACAGTTTCTATAACCCTTTTATTCCCAGCTCAGTATAGCCCCTTTCATGTGGCATAGCAGTTTCTATATCCCTTTTATTCCTAGCTCTGTACAAACCCTTTCATGTGGGATGACAGTTTCTATAATCCTTTTATTCCCAGCTCAGTATAGCCCCTTTCATTTGGCATGGCAGTTTCTATAGCTCTTTTATTCCCAGCTCAGTGTAGCCCCTTTCATTTGGCATAGCAGTTTCTATAACCCTTTTATTCCCATCTCTGCGTAACCCTTTCATTTGGCAAGACAGTTTGTATTATAACCCTTTTATTCCCAGCTCAGTGGAGACCCTTTCATTCCTTAATGATAGTTTCTATAACCCTTTTGTTCCCAGCTCAGTGACGACCCTTTCATTTGGCAGGGCAGTTTCTATAACCCTTTTATTCCCAGCTCAGTGTAGTCCCTTTCCTTGCGTAGGACAGATTCTATAACCTTTTTTTCCCCAGTTCAGTGTAGACCCTTTCATTTGGCATGGCAGTTTCTATATCCCTTTTATTCCTAACTCTGTGTAAACCCTTTCATTTTGCAAGACAGTTTCTATAACCCTTTTATTCCCAGCTCTGTACAAACCCTTTCATTTGGGAAGACAGTTTCTATATGTGGCATTGCAGTTTCTATAACCCTTTTATTCCCAGCTGTGTGTAAATCCTTTCATTTGTAAAGACAGTTTCTATAACCCTTTTATTCCCAGCTCTGTACAAACCCTTTCATTTGGGAAGACAGTTTCTATAACCCTTTTATTCCCAGCTCAGTGTAGCCCCTTTCATTAGGCATGGTAGTTTCTATAACCCTTTTATTCCCAGCTCAGTGTAGCCCCTTTCATGTGGCATAGCAGTTTCTATAACCCTTTTATTCCCAGCTCAGTACAAACCCTTTTATTTGTTAAGACAGTTTCTATAACCCTTTTATTCCCAGCTCAGTATAGCCCCTTTCATGTGGCATAGAAGTTTCTATATCCCTTTTATTCCTAGCTCTGTACAAACCCTTTCATTTGGGATGACAGTTTCTATAACCCTTTTATTCCCAGCTCAGTATAGCCCCTTTCATTTGGCATGGCAGTTTCTATAGCTCTTTTATTCCCAGCTCAGTGTAGCCCCATTCATTTGGCATAGCAGTTTCTATAACCCTTTTATTCCCATCTCTGCATAACCCTTTCATTTGGCAAGACAGTTTGTATAACCCTTTTATTCCCAGCTCAGTGGAGACCCTTTCATTCCTTAATGATAGTTTCTATATCCCTTTTATTCCCAGCTCAGTGACGACCCTTTCATTTGGCAGGGCAGTTTCTATAACCCTTTTATTCCCAGCTCAGTGTAGTCCCTTTCCTTGTGTAGGACAGATTCTATAACCTTTTTTTTCCCAGTTCAGTGTAGACCCTTTCATTTGGCATGGCAGTTTCTATAGCCCTTTTATTCCTAACTCTGTGTAAACCCTTTCATTTTGCAAGACAGTTTCTATATCCCTTCTATTCCCAGCTCTGTGGAAACCCTTTCACTTGCCAATGCATTTTGTATAACCTGTTTATTCCCAGCTCAGTGTAGCCCCCCTCATTGGGCATGGCAGTTTCTATAACCCTTTTATTCCCAGCTCAGTATAGACCTTTTCATTTGGCAGGGCAGTTTCTATAATCCTTTAATTCTCATCTCAGTGGAGACCCTTTCATTTGGCAAGACGGTTTCTTTAACCCTTTTATTCCCAGCACTGTGTAAACTCTTTCATTTGCCAATACATTTGCTATAACCGTTTTATTCCCAGCACTGTGTAAACCCTTTCATTTGCCAATACATTTTCTATAATCCTTTTATTCCCTGCACTGTGTAAACCCTTTCATTTGGCATGGCAGATTCCATAACCCTTTTATTCCCAGCTCTGTGTAAACCCCTTCATTTGGCAAGTCAGTTTCTATAATCCTTTTATTCCCAGCTCTGTGTAAATCCTTTCATTTGGCAAGACAGTTTCTATAACCCTCTTATTCCCAGTTCCTTTGTGACCCCTTTAATGTGGAAAAATTGTTTAGATTCCCTATTATTCCCAGGTCAGTTTGCAGATCTATTTCTATAACCCTCTTACAGCCATCTCCTCTGTACACCCTTTCATTAGGCAAAACTCCTTTCATAACCTTTTGGATGTCAGTACACCTTGACACCCTTTTATTGTACAAAATTTGATTTTCACAGTATTGAATCTTCAGTAGAAGAGTTGGACTTCTGATGAATGAGATGAGGAATTATTCTGCTGTCAAGGTTCTGAGGTCTCAGAGTACTCCAGCTATGAAAGATTAAAGTTTAGCCTTTTACTATGACAGAAAATGATTTTTGATTTTCTCTTAGACCAGTTTGTGAAGTTTATCTTATGAAAAACTTGTGGATTATATCTCACATTTGTTAGATTCTCCATGATACCATACAAATGTGGGCAAACTATCATCGTGGATTAATGGTTGTTGCAATCGTTGCATTCATTCTGTCAAACAGGGAGCTGGTGAGGCAGATGGACGTCACAAACTTCACCCACTTCGCCAGGCTCTTTCAGTCTCAGCTCGTGAAGGTTAGCATGTGGAGATGCTAGAATTGTTTGTTGTGTAGTTGTTGTTGTTGTTGTTGTTGTTGTCGTCGTCGTCGTCATCATAGCTGCTGCTGCTGCTGCAGCTGTTGTTGTTGTGTATCCACCTTGTACAGTACATTGAAGGATGATATTTACTTATTAGTGGTGATATGAAATGTGAATTCTGTGATGGTTTATCCAAATTGCAATTTAAAATAGAATTGTGGTGAAAAAAAAAGAAACATACCAGCCAACAATTAAATCCACCATGCATGCTCTTCATTTATAAAGAAATTATGCTTGAGAACCATAATTTGGGATTATGACATAATGTATGGAAATCTACCAGTAAAAAGTACTGTTGCCAAGATCTCAGATGGAGGGATGCTTGCTGCGACTTAAGTGGAGAAGGTGAGTTCCAATGATAACAAGATCTGCTCTACCTCTGTAACAGATGTGTCAAGGGGACAGTTCAGTGATTGACAGTGGAGACTCACAGGAACTGAGCTTCATCCAGCATTTGAAAAGGACAAATCCGGGCAAGTTCAAGAGGTAAGTGGGTCATCCAAGAATGCTCATAGTACAAACCTGATAGAATTACATCACAAAACTTCATTAAGCAGCAGTAGGTGGTATTCTTACATAAGATAATTCAATATTCTCTGCAAGTGAGCAAACTGTTTGCTTGCAAAGTTAGAGAAAGCACAGATTTCATGACCAAAAAAAAAAAAAAATGATATTGTATAATTGATATGTTCAAGCTGCAGATGTATTGCAACACTTCAAGAATATTTTCTTCATGTGTTACATGAACCAAGTAACCGTAACTGACAAAAGAATGGTTTGTGATTGTGTCAACAGACTCTTGTCTATTGTAGTTGATAATATCAGTGTTGTATGGCTTGAAACCTAAGTATAAAGTCAAAAACTTGTGAAGGTAAACAGTCCCCAAAGCAGCCTATTTCCATGCTAGTCATTAAAGATAGCAATAAGTTTTTGCAAGTCACAGATAATTGTTTAATCTCATATTAAAAAGGTAAAGCAAGATTGGCTGTGATAAAAATGTGTACATATTCATATGCAAATATCATAAAACCAACAGTGGCAGTGTTAAAAGCATAGTATCGGCATGTGTTTTTCTTCAATTTGTCACTTGAAAATAATGTTGTTTGTCCGATTTCCTCTAAAAATAATAGAGATGTGCTGTTCAACGTTATTATGCTGAAATTTATTACAGTAGGTGACCTGACCTGACCTGGTGTAAATGTTTTGTTGCATTGCTGAAATTAAAATGTGTGCACAAATATGAAATGAAAAAAAAAAACAACCTCAGTATAGTCGATTGATCAATCATTTAATTTGTATTCTTGTCCAGACTGGAAGACCGTTTCTCCACCCCAGCGTCACTGGGTGGTCCCTGTCCCCCTCCAGCATTCCACGGCTGCCAGGAATTCTTTCGGGATTTCATCGTTGCTGCTGACAGGTACATGTAGTAGCTTGTCTTTCAGTAATGCACATTTAAATTTTTTTTCCACGTCATACGAGAGATAACTCATTAGCTGCGGTGACACGAAACCATGCATACTTTTACTACCCGGTATTTTGCTTCACATTGTTTTGGCAGTATGACTGCAAACTCCTTGAGAAATTACCACGAAACTTCCCTATAAACTTCCTGCATATACTTTGGAAGTTGCTCTCTTCTCACATAACTACTCATCGTTTTGTGTGGTGTGAATGCACACAGCTGAAGCTTCAAGAAATTTGTCACATGAGTAGATCCATTTCCTGTTTTTTATGTGCATTGCACATTCTTTTGTTTGCTTTTGCACGTGTGTGTTTTTATGCCTCCGCCAACGAAGTGGCCGGAGGCATTATGTTTTCGGATCGTCCGTCCGTCCGTCCGTCCGTCCGTCCGTACGTCCGTACGTACGTCCGTCCGTCCCGTTTTGTTTTTGTCGATATCTCAAGAACCGTGAGGTGGTTTTGCATCAAACTTGGTATGAGGGTATACCCTGGGGGAATGATACTTTGTTTGGATTTTAGGGTCACGGGGTCAAAGGTCAAAGGTCACAGGTTATTTTGTGAAAAAAAGGTTGAAATTTCATGTTTTTCTCCATATCTCGCAAATGGTTCAAGGTATCTTCTTGGAACTTAGTATATATGCATGTATCGATGGGCAGTGATTATCTAGGGAAGTTGGGGGTCATGGGTCAAAGGTCATGGGGTCAAAGGTCAACTCCTCAAAATATCACTACTTTCCTTATATTTATGCAATGCCTGAAGGATATTTTTTTTTTAACTTGATGTGTGCATGTATAACCCAATATATATTCTGTGGGAAGTTTCTTGCCAAAAGGTCAAAGGTCAAAAGGTCAAAGGTCAAGTGACAGTGCTAAATTGCACTTCTTCCTCCATATCTCAAAAGTAACTCCAGGTATTATCATGAAACTTACATATTTATGCATGTTCTACCTAACAGTGATTCTCTTTGGAACTGTGAGGTCAAAGGTCAAAGGCCAGGTTTAGATAATACTATTTTACCATTTGATACTAAAATTATACTTTTTCTCAATACCTTGAAAATTACTCAATGCATAAACTTATAAAAGGGTCAAAAGTCAAGTAAAAATCATCAGTTCCCCCAAATACCTGCACTCTGACGTTTTAATCATTCATCCAATTGAACCTAGTTCTGGGAAAGTGAACATTCAGCACATTTGTGGCAAACCTGTCATTTTAATATTTTGCCAATTGTGTGAAACTGTCATCACACATTGTCAAGACATTGTACTATAGACCTATTAGGAGAACCATGCATTATGGCGGAGGCATACACCAGTCGCCGTAGTGACATTTCTAATTATTTGATATTTTTTGTCCATTTGAGGCATGCATGTTATGACCCCAAAACTATGAGTTGTCACACATCACTGAAACTATATGTGATTTTGTCTGTGGTGTTACCATGTGCTCAAACTTTTGGACATTATCGGGAAGTCTGGTTTGGTTAGATTTGGTTTGGTTGTGTTGGTTTTGATTTAGTAATACTCACATAGATATGTTTGTGTCATTTCTTGTTTAGTTTCACATTCAACCAGCACTTGATGGACAGTTTTGCTGCCAAGATCACTGAGGTATGTATATATGCACGTACACACAGAAACTTCTAGAGTCACACAAATTTGATAAACGATGCAATGAGCCATCAAAAAGGTAGACCCTATTCAAACTAATGAAACATTCACCCTGTTCCTCCCACACCATAGAGCTATTGCCAACTTCCTATATGGGCCTTTTCAAATCCTCAACTAAAAAACTAAAAAGTTGAATACCATTGAGATGGAGAATATGTAGCTAATGATATATACAATTGCTGTTAACATGACTCTTTACACTTGGTATATTGTAGCAATAACATTTGGATAATTGACTATTGTAGATTTAAGTTGAAATAGTATAAAGAGCATGTTAACATTGTGTTAGAATTATGATGATGAGATTAATGGTAATATATTAGGTAATGACTTGTGATAATGATAATGATGATGATGATTATGATGATGATGATGATTGAGTGATCTTGATGATAACAGCTGTCACCAGCATCATTTAGCTGCATGTGATGAATCAGACTAACTTGGCAAAATATGCAAACCTAAAGAAATAGGATTTTAACAATGCTGTTCATCAGTCCCATGGTTTAACTCAATTTTTTTTTATGTCTTCCAATCTTACAGCTTAATGAGATACAGCTGGGAGTGAACGATCAGATGCAGACAACACCAGTCATCATTGATAACGTGAGTTTAGCAAAGACATAAATTATGCAACCAAACAACGAAGTTCAGCAGGTCTTTGCTGTGCAATTTTTCTGAGAAGAGAAATGAAACCTACACCCGTATTTTAATACTAGAAAAGGCCATACCTCTGTTCTGACATTTTATTTTTTCTGGAGCCTTTGATTTTGGAAATGATTTTGGAAATGTTACCTTTATGAGAGTAGTTGTCAAGTTTTATGTGTGCTACCTAGATGAACTTGGATTAATGGCATAAACTGACCCATGTCTAGGGATATTCTGTGATTTTAATGTGTTTGCAAAACGTGAAATAGACTTCTCGTTGGAAGTGATAAACTCGCTAATGAAAGAGGCTCAATGCTGTTGAATGTACACATCATTAAGAAAAGCCTATGTAGATTGGAGCTGGAATGAAAAAAAAAGAAATTGAAAAGAAAGCATGGAAGGGACAAGTTGTCAGTCATGTGGTGTCTGCTTTATGGTCTGTTACTTTGTTTGTGTAGGTGGACAGAGAAAATGATGTATGTTTTGTCATGAAGCTGTGCTCATCAGAATATTCTTGGTTACTGTGTGAGTTGTTTTCACTTCTGTTTCTTTGGTATTTGTCTGGACTTCAGGAGCAGCGTGAAAACTTCAGTTCTTGCCTGCTGGCCCTCCGTGTGCTGGCCAAATTCCTGGGATTCCTTTCCTTTGTGCCATACCAAGGTGGAGACAAACTACCAGACACTGTCAAAGACAACGTCCTCATCATGCGCAACAAAGTGAGTAGGAGCATTGAGATGTGAGAGCAAAAAGGACGTAATTTGTGGAGACAATGCCTCCTTTCATTATTCAATCTGCCTTCATTCTGCCTCATTTAATTTGCGGTATCAAGTTCTTCCAGTTGTAATATCCTATGGTACTACAAGATGATATCTGAGTATGTAAATTCATATATGCTTCTTGATGATTTTTTTTTGTCTTTTACTTCTAAGCCGCTACTCCATTTCTTTGTGCAAATACATGTACATTTTTATATCTATGTTTTCATTTGTTTATATAGTGATGTCATCATAAATATAGTCATGCATTCATATTGTCGTGTATTCATGTAGTTGTCCAGACATTTTTAGGCACGTATCTTGTCATATTCATGTGATCTTGTCTTTCATAGAAAGCGAGTCTCCTCACTCTCTCTCCAATTGTTTCATCTCTGCTCTCTGTGTGTCCCAGACCCCACCGGGTGTGGATGTTGCCGGTTGCCTGGCAACGGCAGATGACCACCAGCGCCTGATCCTGACCCTGCCCTGGGTCGTGGAGTACCTGAGCATGATGGACACGCTGGCAGCCCAGATCCACCACTACCACCAGGCCCTCAGCCTCCTGGCCGACATCCACAAGTAAGAGCACACACAGGCAATGGGAAAGGATGTAATGGTAGGGGTGGGATGGGGGAGGGGAAGGATTTTATGAAGGGGGAGGATTTGGGATGGAGGGAATCAGTGTCTTTCTCACAGTACCATTAACTTCTTTGCTTGTGGGATCCACCAACTACCACCAGACCCTCAGCCTCCTGGCTGACATCCACAAGTGAGAGCACAGGGAAGCAACAGGAGATGTTGTAATGGTAGGGGTGTGGGGGAGGGGGAAGGGGGTTGGGTGGGGGAAGGATTTGGAATGAAGAGAATCAGCGTCTTTCACACAGTACCATTAACTTCTCTGCTCGTGGGATCCACCAACTAAAACCAAGCCTTCAGCCTCGTTGCCAATATCCACAAGTGAGAGCGCACACAGGCAACAGGAGATGGTGTAATGGTAGGATTGGGGTGGAGGAGGGTTTGGGGAGGGGGCAGCATTTTGGGGAAGGGGGAGGATTTGGGATGCAGGGAGTCGTTGTCTTTCACACATTATCATTAACTACTCTTTTTGTGGGATCCACCACTACCACCAGGCCTTCAGCCTCGTGGCCGATATCCACAGTGAGAGCACACAAAGGACAGGAGAGGGCATAATGGTGAGGGTAGGGTAGGGAAGGATTTTGGGAAGGGTAAGGAATGAGGATTTGGGATAAAGGAAGTCAGTGTCCTCATGTATTAATATTAACTAGCATGCATCTTCTCGGGCGTTTCCCAGTGTTTACGTAAATCAGTTTGAAGGGCATGGAATGGAGTCGAGTTTATCTGCTGGTTGGCTTGGTTATGGGAGTATGCAGCAAACTCTGACCTTGGTATTCAACAAAGGTGGGCATGACATGGTCCCTGGAGATTGTGCAATGGCTGTGTTATCTGTCATGCTGGACCTCTCTGCCAAATGTGTGGCAGACTTATCCATGATTGTGCTGTGCTCATCGTTGGTAGGATTGCCAATGCTCGTATGGACAGAATTATACATGGTTCTCCCTCAGAAGTTATGCTGTGCACTGACCTGATGTACCAATACATGGCCTTTAAGTCATTTTATTCATGTCTATGCTGATATAATGTTTGTTTGATATAATTTCAAGTTCATAATCTTCTTTTCTTTTCTTTCCAGGAGAATATCAGTCCAATGGTCTGAAGCCCTTGACAACCCTGTTGTCAACCACAACCTCGTCTTGATTCTTCTACTGCTTGGCTGGTTGTTTGAGGTGAGTGAGGAACAAAAATGACACCAAAGATCCTTTTGACCTGGATTACCACAGTGTTGCTCATTTAACCATCTATGTATGGTTTATCGGGACATTGAGATGAAAGCACTTGATAGAGCATGTGTGGAAAAAATATTGAAATAATATGGGAGAAAGCTGAAATCAAATCTCTTGTGATGTCACTAGCTTTCTCACTTACTTTTTTTATCAAGGATGGTTGAGCTTATGATTATTGAGCACTGTGACTTTGATTTCCGTACAGTTCAGGAGAGATAACTTGTTTGAAAAACAGTGAAGCTAGGTCAGAAATACCAGACCTTGAGTAGAGATCTTTTAAAAAATGATAGAAGTGTCTGTATCCTGTTTCGATATGAATGTGCGCAAGCAGCTCAACGCTGTCTTTACCTTCTTGTTTTCCATGTATCAAGAACCCTGCCCTCCCTGCTGATCTTCACCTGACGAGTAATCCCGTCCTGGAGAGGAGTCACCATGGCAACAAGCCGGGGTCGGATCAGTGTCTGGACCACCTCCCACTGGTGGACAGACACATTCTCTACACCTGCTGCCCCTTCCTGGGTGAGAGGTTGTTCACTCGGAACAAGCACTTGTGGTGTTGCTTGGCCTGTGAATAATTTTTGTGTATGATTCAGCATACCAATGGCAACATTTGCAAAGATGTCGTAACAGTTGACTATATGCTACTATAATCTTTTGTCTGTACTTAAACATTCACTTTTATTTTTGTTTTTGCTTTTAAACCTGTAGACATACAGAATTTCTATATGCATATGTCATATGATATACTAGTATAGCAAGCCATCCCCTTGTCTGTTGAAAAGAATGGGTGATTTAGATCTCTTTGAAATGATTGACAGATAGTGTTTGATTTTTTCAAGTGGTTAATATCTCAGCCACTGACAGGTGATGTAGGTATCCAATAATCATTTCAATTCTTGAATCAACTCCCTGTAGCATTAAAAAAATGACACCCTTTCATGACACATTATGTTACAGTCATGGTGCAGGTGCTGATATATGTATACATGATATCTATGTGTGCCTGAAATATGACTATGCTGCATTACAAAGAGTCTGGTGTATCCTTACAACCCCCCCCCCCCCTGCTTTAACAAGTGAGGATTCTGCCTCTATGACAGGGATGAGTTCATCTGTCACCTAACTTTGACCCTTACATTAAAGGTCAAAAGTTGTTTATTTAAATCTACCACTTCAGGTGACCTGAGGGGCCTGCTGTCCGAGGCCAATCTAGGCATGAGTAACCGCAGCACACAGGTCAAGAAGATCACACCAGTGGCCGTAGACTTGCCAAGCACACCGGTCATCAGTGAGAACCAAATACAGGTGAAGAAAACTTCCATGTGTATAGGATAGTGGGCAATGCCCTTTTGCAATGTGCATAACATTGCAATACTGAGATGACTCTCAGTGCAAGTTGAGCAGAACCACTTTGAAACAATAGAGATTATAGAGTTCATGTAATTCAGATTCATTGCTATTTGAGTCTCCAGACATTTATGCACAATGGTGAACAAAACATGGGAAAGACGAAAGTGTGTTGTAGTGTGACATACTGTATGCACTGATGTAGAAGTGCTTTGTTAGTTTTTCCTTTCTGTGCTCTGCATAGTTTTTCAGGTTATATGAGATAGCAATCAATAAACTGGTCCCTTCCATCAGCTGCATCAACAAATTCTACATTACAGTGTACACTGGACTCTCGATATAACGAACACAGTTATAATGGAATTTTATTACAACGAAGTAAATGTTCAGGTCCCAAAAATCATTATCTATGTATCTTTGTATGCTTTTAATATTCGTTTTGGCTATAATGAAATTTTGATGCAATTAAATTTCTATATAATGAAAGAAAACTGCCAGTCCTTTGGATGTCATTATAACGGGAGAGTCGCCACTATGATATGAATATCGTATGCTAATTATCTATTCTCTAATACCATTGAACATGATGAGACAAAATATGGGTGTAACAGGTAAAACGCAACATATACATGGTGGGCTGAAAGTGATTGTTTCATGAGAGGGATCAAAAAATGTCTCTTGAATGTTTTTAATGTCCCAGGCTGAGCTGGAGCAGAATTTCTTTCACACGCACTCCACCTCCCTGAAGAAGAGTGTGGAGTTTGTCAGTGGGCGGGTGGCCTCCAACTGCATCAAGTTCATAGATGGCTCGCTAGTCTCCAGAGCCAGGCTGCGAGTGGTAAGAGAGCTTGGGGAAGTGGTGGCCTCCGGCAGCGGCAAGAAGAAAGAGGCTGGGTCCGTCTCGGCGAGGGCCGCGGAAGCTGGAGCGAAGTTGAGCCAGGAGACACAAGCCCTGGCTAGAGAAGAGGCCAAGAGGTAAGCTCAAGCTTGGTGGTTTTATCTCCTCTCCTTAACAGAGATGACCTTTTTAATGGATTTTGTCTCCATCTTGTCTGTTTCCGAATATTGAAATTGGATGCAGCATTGTTCTTAAATCAATGAAGCACACTTTATTAGTTTATTTGCAATGCATGTCAAGCCAAGCGTACAGAAAAACTGTTTAGAAACCAAGAATATGCAAATGTGTGGTATGTTTTACGTTGGTTGTCAGCCAGTGGAAAGTGAAAAACAAGTTATGAAATAAGGAAGAAAAGGAAAGAGTGATGCTTCACGAGTTATGCATGACTGCAGCTTGTAGAACTAACAATGTAAACACAATTCAGATAATGTTGAATGATTTATGGGACAGAAATAGTGAAAGACGCGACAAAATTATAGCATATCAACAAAATATTATGCCACACAACATTACAGAACAAAAACAATATCAGCAACGGCATGTGCATTAATACTGTTTTAAAGAACCTGTAGAGAAAAAGTCTCACATTAGTGTATAGCCTGATACATGTGTCAAAAGAATCCTGTTACAAGAAACCTGTAAGACATACAAGACATTTCTAGTTGTACACAGAGGAAATCATCATCTTGATGCAGATTTTACATGGGAAAGATATTTTGGTAGCCTGTATAAACAGCAGTTGTCCCTCTGTACCATAAACATTACAATTTTCTGCAAAATGTTTACAATTTTTTTATGTACATTCTGCACAGTTTGATATAAGCACAGACATGAAAA
Organism: Diadema antillarum; assembly: GCF_040938485.1. Lineage (NCBI taxonomy): Eukaryota > Metazoa > Echinodermata > Echinoidea > Diadematoida > Diadematidae > Diadema > Diadema antillarum. The sequence continues at coordinate 332,279 of NW_027271072.1, read as the reverse complement.
TGCAATATCAATGTGTTCTGTACTTTGCTTTAGAGCACAAAGAATTGTTTTTGCTCCAGTAAGTATGAAAAGTCAATCATGTGAAAAGTAAACTATACCCATCATGGCTGTACTCTACATAATGTAAGCTACTCATCATGGCTGCACTCTACAAAATGTAATTGGATCTCTTTGTATTGTACTGACCCTCTGGAAATACAATATTTTCAGTGGATCCACATCTGACATATGTTCCAGACTTGTCCCAAGCAGACTGTAACAACTGCAATTGACTTTGGATTCAAACTCTCTACCTGTTGAAGGTTTGTGGAGAGGAAGTGCCGTCTGGCTCTTGAGGTGCTGCTGTCCTGCGATACATTGGAGTCCGTGCTTGAGACGGCGTCAGCCATCAGCTCTCGAATGGCGCTGGAGAGAACGGAGAAGTGGATCTCCACCCAGATTCCTGGTGAGATCGCTTAATAGTTTATCTGTCATCATCCTTCTCAGAACAGATGGATAGAATTACAGACACTTTTCTCCTTCATGGACTGTTACCAGCATGCATGCATTTTCGTCATAGCATTAATCTCTTCATTGACTCAAGTGAGACAACTACATTTTACATCACAAAGCTCATCCTAAACATATATGAATAATTATAGTGCTTGAAAGAAAAAAAGTTTAGATGTTTATTAATTTGGGATTTTACATATTCCTCTGTAAACTTGTCTAACAACAAAGAGAAGGAAATCTGCATTTATAGAACAGTCTTAAGTTTCATCAAGAGTACTGTATATTAATGCAGAGTAGGAATAGTTCCCCCCAAATCATGCCTTCAGACGTTTGACATGTGAGGTGTGAAATACATGTAGGACATTAAAAACATGTGAAAATTGGTTTGATAAGCATTTTAGTAGACCTAAACATTTATGCAAATTATAGGAAAGATGATATAAAATAGTGCATCTTTAAAGCAACATGGCCATGTTTAATTTAGTCATTTTTCTCATTTTTGCTGTTTTCACTCAAACTAGGTGCCCTGCAGCAGGAGGTGAAGTCCCAGCTTCCAAAGTGTCTGAGAGCACAGACTAGTCTGCCCAAGAGAGAGGGCGTGGCCAAGAAGTTACCTAGGAAACCAGAGAGTCATGATAGAGCAGGCTTGTGTCCGTCAGCTGTCATCCAACACCTCAAGGTAACGAGGCAAATTCCACCTTTCTTTCTTTTTCTTCTTCTTTTCTCCCCTTTGAAGAGCTCCCAAATTTCAAATCCATACTTGGCTATAGGATTGATGAAGAGCAGAAATCACATTCCATTAATTTCATTTTATACTCAAGGTCATAAAGTTTATATTGTCCAAACCTAGTGGAGGTGCACCATTGCGTGTTGGCTTTGAAACATGTATGCTGAAGTACATTTTTGTATGTGTCCTATTTTGATTTACAACCCTGCAATTATTAGTGCTGTTAAAATGGTAGTGTGTACACTTCTTGTTTTTTTTTTTGTCTTAATCTTTTTGTTATGACTACTTGAGATGCCAAGAGCAGCTTCCATCAAAAATATTTAATGCCTTTTAAGCAGTCAAAACTATCTACCTGTGCTTTGTTCAACTCTACTAAAATATTAGATTGATCCTGCTCTATATGCTAGCCTCATCATAGTAAGCAAAGTTCCTGTATAATGAAAGCCCTTCCGTTATTGTTATATTCTCGATTTGCAACTCTTTTAGATAATTTCCTCATTGGAGTAACTTCATTTCATTTCATTTTCAAAATGCAGGAATGTATCCTTGGAGTGCTAACGAGCTCTGAGGCAATCTCTGTGGACAGCCTCCATGATACAGTCAGCCACGTTCAGTCCATGATCCAATCTCGTCAGGTATGTAGGAAACTTTCTTACTTTAAGCCTGGAGCCCTTCACAGTAATGTCTAGTCTTCCACTCCAGGTTATTAGACTTCAGTAGTCTTAATCTGAGAAATAGATGGAGGCTGTTGAAGAACTTGACCAGAGAAACTATGCATTGGAAAATATTAGAATGTCATTGATGTGTACTACACTCAATATCTTGTCGATATCGCATATGGTTGTGCAGAATTATTGTAGATTTCCAGTTCAGTGGATGTACGCTTGATGAACCTTCATCAGCATTTTTCACTTCATTTCTGTCCGCAATGAATGAAAATAATACCAAGAAAAATGTCAGTGTCATTGCAGCTTCCTGCAAGCACATCATATAAACTGACCACCATTTTTCAGTGCAGCTGTTGCTTTTCAGCATACTGTTAAGCAAGACATTTTCATGGCATGACATTTTTGCAAATTGGAGCCAACAGACTTTTCTTGGCATGAAACTTTCCACAATTGTCACTGGCATTCAATGCGTACAGTGTAGACAAGAGCTTTTGCGTACATTTTAATTCTGCAAAGTTTTGGCTCGCGAAATTTGCGAAATTAACATGCACACGAACATTCCTGGTTTTACGATAGATATTTTCTGCTTGTTAAGAGGATATTGTAAATAATTAAGTAAAATAATCTTAGATTGAATGCACCCCAGTGATTGAGGCAAATACAGATGGCTGGGCAGGAGACAGCCCTGCAGTTAGACTTCCCATTTTATATTATACCCAATTTATAATTTAGATTCCCAATCTTTATACTCCGTAGCTCTGCGTTGACAAATCAGTGTATCATTTTTGCTCCCTCCCACACCAGGACCTCACACCAGTGGCCTACCAGTCCATTCACCAGCTGACCGTTGAGCTGTGTGTGGCTCTGGCCACAAGGTACCCCCAATATCTCTCCGCCTCTAGCCCAGTCACCTTCCCGCGGAAGGATGCTCACGAAGAAGTCGAGGATGCTGGTGTGAATGTTGAAGACACACATGTGCACTTGCAAGGTTGTAGACAGAAGACAAGAGATCTACAGAAAGAGACTACACAATATCCTAATGGCTCGATTCAGTCACTATCTAACTCGGACGGTGATTTGATGGGCAATCAGTGCAATATATTCAGCCGGACTGGTGAATCGCTCAAGTCAACGTGGGACAGTTCTGATGCCAGGGGGCTGAGAGATCTACCAGGGGAGCAATGCAATAGTAATGTGGCACACAGTGCAGCTAAGGTTGAGAAAGGAGTGGGCACCAGTCTGCACAGTGAGAGAGAAGCAGTAGTGTGTGTGAATGGTGACCACATCACAGCTGCCGGTGCTACAGTGGGAGATTCAGCTGGAGCCGTAGATATGGCAACCACTCTGACACGCCTCACCCTACTGGAGAGACTGGTGTCCATGTGGCAAGAAGAGTCCTCACCCAAGGTCCCCATAGAGGCTTTCATCAGTGGTAGAACAGCATGGATGATCTCAAGAAACCAGGACCAAGTGGTATGATGTTACCAAGTGATATGATGTTACCAAGGCAACAATTATGGACAGTCATATTATGATTCAGTTAACTGAGTAATCTAGTTTGCCATCATAAAAGAAGAGTTCAGCTCATTTATTCATCAGTCCATTCCTTCATTTGTGAATGAAGTTACTCGGTTTTTGTTTGATATGCATATATTTTTAAAGACAGATGGCTAGTACTACAAAGAATGTTGTTGTTCTGAAGGAAACTTTGCTTTAAAAAAAGAAAATAGCTTGGTAATTGTCTTGTCCTGATTTTTATCAAACTTGCTGCATCTTCACATATTCTTGTGATTGTTGAATGAGAGAGAGGGAGAAAAAGGATATATGTCTAATGTGCCAAACAACAAAAAGTGCATACTGCCAGTAGAGCCAAGTGTGTGTGTTTTTATGCTGACTTATCATAGAAGTTACTATGGTTTAAACCACAGAGAAAAATATCACCAGTCAAAAGCTGTTGAAATGTTCATCACTTCATATTCAATTCAGACACCTGCTCAGGAGAGCTACTGTACGAGCTGAAATTTTCGCGTACAGATATTTTCGCGAATTGCTACTTGGAGGACATTTTCGCGTGTTGTTAATTTCGCGGTTGCGAGGGTCGAACTGAACTTACTCATTCGCGCATTGTTATATTTCGCGTGTTGTTATTTTCGCGGTTCAAAGGCGATTTCGCGAGATTCGCGAAAATAAAACCACCGCGAAAGTTTCAGCTCGTACAGTATTCTGGATATTTTCAAAACGCTATAATGAAACTACCGACATACATCGTGATAAACAGACGGGTGAGAAACATTTTTTTTCTTCTCTCTCTGACTCTCTTGTAGGCTTGCTGGAAGTCTATTGTTGAAATTACACTGCAACTGTGCGAGCACCATCTTGCCAGTGAGAGCATCGTCCAATCAGCCTTGAGTAAACTTGTGATGTCATCGGACATCAATGAGGAGATTGCTAGAGTCATCCTGCCCCTCGCTACCTCACGGAGTGTGGGTAAGTTTCTTCAGCCGTAAGAATTGCAGATGTAATGACTAACACGATAGCGGACTAGGGCCTTGTTTCATGAAGGTATTTGTAAAGTTACAGAAGACTTTAGGAACGACTGGAATATGAAGTGCCAATATGGGTGCCTTTTTTTTTCCCCTTGTGTTTTAACAAAGTACGACTGTATGTCAATATTTCATCTACATTGGGGCAAAAGTACACTTTCAACTACAAATGTGTGTTAACAAGTAAGAATAATCATTATCATTTGCAAATTTTAACTTTAACTATTGAAGTTAACAATAATTAGGAATCCCACTTGGCTTGCCATATTTAAGTCGTTCCTAAAGTCTTGCATAACTTTACGAACAGCTTTATAAAACAGCTTGGCCCAGAACTATTTTCATAGCTCATGATTTTATTACATAATTGTTCCTCCATGGTTCACCCCTCTAAAACTACCCACCTGGAGTTTTAGAGGGCAGTATTTAGGTTTGGCAGGCAATTCTTGCAAATCTAACCAAATCTGCTCAGCCATTACCATTGTTATTATGAGATGTTGACAGGAAAAAAAAAAAATTTAAACTGGCCCATTGCAGTCACCCGAGTAGTCTTTGGCACAGACCAATGGTAATCCACGTGTTTGACTGATGCACCAATGTGCAGGAAGTCAAATGTTGAAACAGTGTCATTATCAAATGTTTGTCAGTAACTGACTGCTACTCTGGCCTCTGTTTGCATATTTATTTACTGCCTCGATCAGACAAAACATTGAAGTGCAATAATGTTGAAACATATGGATAATTTGCATTTACTACATATTGTAAAACAAGGAATGTTCGCGTACATTTTGATTTCGTGAATTTTGCGAGAGCCAAGATTCGCAAAATTAAGATGCATGTGGAAGTTCGTGTCTACACTATATGCATTGAACGTTAGAGGCAACTCGCGAAAATTTCATGCTGAGAAAAAGGCCGTCGGCTCCAATTCACAAAAATTTCATGCTGCGAAAATATTGTGTTTTACAGTATGTGCCTTATTCAAGATACAACCAATGTGAAGAGCTTTCCCATCACAATGAACAAACTTTGATACTCCAGCGCAAGCCTATTTTTTGTTGGAATTACTTTTCCAGAAAAAAATACCAACTTGATATAACATGTGCAATATCTACATGGTCTCATCTCCACATTGGATGTATTTTGTAAGGAAATAACAAGGTATACATTTACAGCATGTGCTACAAAGCAAATGATAACAGTGTCGCTGCCTTATGCTTCACACATTCTAGTCACAATACAGTGGACTCCCGTTATAATGAAGTCCTTGGGACCAGCAGTTTTCTTTTGCAATGTCGAAATTTTGTTATAACCGAACAAACAAACAATAAAAAGCATAGAGTGGATAATGTTGCGGCCTAAATGTTTACTTTGTTGTAACTGTAATTTCGTTATAACCGTGTTTGTTATAACGGCAGCACATTGTACTGTCATAACGTTCATAAAAAAATCAGTATGCAGAAGTGATAATGAGAGAACAAGGTCGAAGATAGAGTTTGATTTCTCCACCTTTTGTTACTTTACAGGGTCACAAGAGAAGGTGGCTGATGTTCTCTATCAAGTTTGCCAAGAGGTCCTGGAAAAAGAGGATGAGTACAGATGACTGACAGAAGCAGAGCTAGTCTGCTTGAGGATGGAAAAGAAGTGTGTGTGAAATGAACAACATCTCACGTCATGGTGCTGAAAGGGCATTAGGAAATTCAGGGCCCGGTTGCATTAAAGCCATGATAAATGTAATGTCATTAACAGTAGCTCTGCAGTAAGTGGTAACTACCATAGCAACATTATTCCCTAGCCATTCAAAGCTGAGAAATCACTCATTGTGATTGCAGAGTTACTATTAATGGTGAAAGTTACCATAGTTTTATGAAACAGGGCTTAGTTTTCAAGGGCTCAGCATCTTTGAATGTTGCTTGCTTAAAACTACCTGTTTGTTATTTATTATTTTTTTTTTGGACATGAACTTGTTTGACATTTTCATGAAGCAAGATGAATTCTTGTGACACTGGCAAAGATGTAACAGGGACCTTATGTTCTCTTACGTATCTGAATCATAGGGGAAAATCCTCTCTCGTAACTGGAAAAAAATCTAACTCTGAGGCCTGCTGCGATCAAAACAAGCAGCATAGGATGTAAATAGCATCCACCAAAGCTGTGTAATTACGCAATGTTTTGGGGCGATGGCGATTTGCTCATATTAATGTTGTCATGCAAAGCCCAAGTTAGTGTATATTGTCACTGATCCTTTTCTTTTAGTTCTCTGCTTTCTATTAAATCGACCTCCTCTTTGACCTTTTCCCCTTTTAAAGGCACATTTAGATAATCTGTGCAAAGAGAAATTGCTAAGTATAAATGTTGCACTATAGCCATTCTATATTTTGTATGTCAATGAATTAATCATGCGAGCACATGAAATGCCTATCAGCAGTACCTGATATTTCCCAATCAAGGGAAACACTTAAAATGTCAAGTGTAAGGAAAAAAGAGTATATTGGAGTCACAAGAATGGTATATTTATTCAATTTGTACTTAAAGGATGAAGGTAATGGAAGTTTCTGAAATTTCATGGATAAAGAAAAATGATGCTGGTTACAACCGCATTTTAGCTGAGGTGATGTCATTGTCTAACAGCACTCCCATTGGTTTGTACAAAGTCATGTGACTGGCCAGTAATTCTGCTCAACTGCAACCCCAACTGCCTTAAAAAGTTTTAGGGAGGTTGCTGCCACTCTGCAATATTTGACACATATGATTCAATCTATTCTGCTTGGTTTCATTTCAAGCAAGGAATTTAATAAATGACTTTTTGTCCAGACCAGTTGGAAAGTTTGTGAGGCATTTCTCATCCACCTTGTGTATGTGATCTTGGCCAATATCTTTTTTTCCTTTTTTTTTTAACAGCTGAAACTTGAGAATTCCGTAAAATTTACGTATTCATGAATTCCATATCATTCTTTTTTTCTCTCTTTTTTTTCTTTTTTTTTCTTGGTTGTAATCAAACATCTACTGCTCTTTATGTGTGACTTGTCCTGTTTGTTTATACCTATGTTGAACATTGATTGGTTGCTATCACTGGCATAATATTGATTCTCATTGTGTGAGTTAACTTGCTTTGCTATGTAGCATATGATAATCTTGTATAACCAACTGTGCATTGTTGCAAAGTTTACTATTTTTGCCATGCAAAAGCTCTTCCTTCTATATTTCTATGCTTCCGTACTTCTATGTCATTTACTTCCAGATAATAATGCGTACTTGGTTATGTAGCAATGTGTCTTGTATATAGGAAATATCTACTTAAAAAGAAGTTACTATTCTGAGTTATATTCCAGCAATTTGCTTCAAGTTTCAAGACACAGTAAAACAAACATATTCTAGATGTCAGCTCGCCTGAAACATATGCCTCAGAAAAGCATGAACTCTTCATTGCATCATGTTAATGTCCCAAACACAGTCCCAAACACCATTATTGTCAATATTTGCTTTTTTGTTGTTGTTGTTGTTGTGGGGGGGGGGGTTGTTTTGTTTGTGTTTTAATGTACAGAACTTGGTTATATGAATTTTTAAACAGGGTCTTGAGACATGTATGGAAGAAAAGTAAAACTACAAGGTGCTTTTTAAGGGCATTTCTAGTTCACTCTAAGTTTAATGAATGTACTCATCAGAATTGTCCTTTCGAAGCTCACAGAAAAAAAAAAAACATCAAGAAGTACAGCCCCAGTCATCATGCGTTATCATTTTTTATTTAATGTCTGAATAAGTAGAATGAATTTCATCTTTTGACAATATGGAAGTGACTACCAAGTAATGGTAATAACCTTTGCCAATGAATTTCTTTGATAAACAGAAATGACAATTTGCTTCCCTGATAGATGAGGCTATGGTGGAATGATGACTGGTTGTGAACCACTTTAAGAGATGTCATGCTAATATAACAGGAGCAGATGAGGGTAACTCTCTGAGATTCTGTAATACTTTGAACCACTTTCTTTATGCAGCTGATTTTTCCTCTGTTTTGTTTTGTTCTGTAGCAAATATACTCGTTAGACACAGCAGTGTATACGGCAAATATTTTGTGAGGTTTTTATTTTTCCATTTTTCGCAAGTTGGGTGCTATTCGCAAATTCAAAAACATGTGAAACTATAAACTTTGATAATGAGATGAATGTGACATGCACCCATGCATTTCTGTGTTCAGTACTATACTCCAAAATCACAAATTTAACTACTCACAAAATTATCAGGAACTCCCAATTCGTGAAAAATTAGAGTCCTTAGATATATGGCGTATACAGAGTATTGCTTGACGAGGGAAAAAAAGGTATGTTAAGCACTCAAATCCATATGGAGGTACAAGTTTTGTATGACATACAACGACTTACTGTGACTTTTCACATGTAGAATGCATAAAACATCAATTCACAGTAGCCCTTTACTATTAGTAAGCTGTTGTAATATGTCATTGCCACCCTGTGACATATGATTGTAGAGAGCAACATAGATTTTCCTGACTAATTTGTAATCTTATTTAATGGTCTCTGAGGTACACCAGTTCAGTTTTGCAGGCAAATGCATGCTTTGCAAAAAGTGCCTTGATTGTTGAGTTGGTGTTTATGAAGAAGCCTCTCCGTGACAAACTTTTGCACTTTGTGATCAACGTTAGCTTTCCTGATGACAGTATTTGGTATCAGAGTAAAATGCATGAGTGTACGCTCTGGCTGCTAACTTGTCTTACATTGAGCAATAGCATGAGTATTAATCCAAGCAATTATGTATATCATCATTATCTTCATTTTGTGTGTATTATTGATGTGTATTCCCCCAGAATGGAGCTTAAGTAGGTTGAAGTGTCAAAATCACAGGAGGGCATTCACTTTCACTGTGCAATCACCAAATAGTATATTATCTTGTGTTCAACTGAGATTTACCTCCTTGTGTACAAAATAGTTTGCCTCAAACCTCGAAGTCACACACAAGTTGCCGAAAGTTAGTTCCCTAAATGCTTATGTTAACACATGTACTTGGTAAGTATTATTGTTGTCGTCGATGTCAGCACCATCATCACTATTACTATTATCAATGCTTGTAGATTTGTTGCTGCCTTTACTGGATGTAAAAATGGTAAAATTGGAAGCCTCGACAAGATACAGTGTAGTGCCACCGACGTGCCCTGGCTAAGGCTTTGTTGATGATCTAATGGTGCCAAAAAAGAATTCTTTTAATGTGACTAATTTCACTTAAACTTTTTTTTTCTTGAAGACATTTCTTTCATTCCACTGCTTCCATTCAATGATACTTTGCAAGAAATTCTTGTATGTCTGAAAAATCTGTGTAAATTGCTTGAATTGTGTGTGTGTGTGTGTGTGTGTGTGATCGTGTGTGGAATATGTCAGATTCTTGTGTATTCCAGTCAGAAATATTAAACCAGATGAGATATTTAATAGATGTAATCTGAATGTACCTGCAATTCAAATTATATTCTTTTCCTTTGTAAAAAGCAAAAATATATCAGATGTACAATGCAAAGAATAAAGATGCTTTTGTTTCAATAAGATTCTCATTTCAGCTGTTTGATATGAAGACACTTGATGTGTACAGGTATGTAATGTAGAAAAAGATATTGTGTGTGTATGTGTGTGTGCGTGCGTGTGTCTGTTTGTTCTCTGCGGAATCTGCCTCCCCCCCCCCCCCCCCCCCCGATTTAGCATAGCCAATTAAAAAACAAAACAAAACAAAACAAAACAAAACGGCCTGATTAGGGTGAAGGCCCTAGGACTACATTTGGGGTATACATGTACATATGTATAATGCACCTGCCCTTTCTGCATATTTACGACCTGTATGAAGGTCAATGGTTTTCACACGATTCAAGTGGGGAAATGTGAAAATTTGTACACATATCCTTGATGTTGTGTATTACTACATTATGCCTGAATTTTTACTAACCAAACTGAGTTTAAGTATTGTTTCTTACGGTTTTCGTTTATCAAAAAAAAAAAAAAAATGAACTTAAAAACAAATAATGGAATATGCCTGGTTTTAACGTAGGGCAAGCTATCATATTCCTGGTTGAAGCATCACACAAGAATGTGTGTGTGTGTGTGTGTGCACTTACCCATGGTGTAAAGCGAGGACACACATACGAACTTTACATTTAAACCGAGGACACAGAGAACCGAGGACGTCCTAGGTACACAGACCATTCCAAACGGTTTGCTTTTGCATGCTTTTGCATGTAGGGGTACATGTTTGTAGGTCCTCAATTAGCATTATTGTAATAAGTCCTCGGTTGGATGGTAATATACGAATGAATCCTCGGTTGACAAGAGTCCAACTGACGCACAGGTCCTCGGTTATGTGGTAAAGTTCTTATGGGTAAAACAGGTCCTCGGTTTCCACCATAGACACATATGCGTGTGTATGTGTGTGTGTGTGTGCATCATTACCAATGACAGGTCACACTTCTGAGCTTGTTTTGTCCAAGATCAGGTGGAAACTGGGAGGATAAAGTTAGCGGTTAGGCAAACTTTGACATCGGTACAAAAACTTGACAAACAATGACACCATACTAGGACTCACAGATGCGGAGGAGATAATTTTGCATCATATTCTTTGCATTCATGCAATTTATTCGAGTTGTACTCGGAGTTTTCTCAAGTTTAAAACGTCAGTTTTGCGTGCTTGCAAATTGTATACTCTCTTGGGTGAGATTTGCAGAAGAGTAAACACAAAAGGCGAGTCTGGCAGTTACAATACATACAGAAGACTCGTCACTCGACTTGAAATGTGCCACATTTAATATTGCGTGCTCACAAAGGTGTCTATAATCCGATCCTTTATACACTGCAGTGCAATGCGTCATCAGACTTTAAATACTCAACTTAAAAAAGGCTATGTGGTACAAAGACAGTCATACGTACAGGGTATGAATGAGTAGTTGACATTCATGGTTTTGCCTGAGGCAAGAATCAAAATATTTTATGTTTGCAAAATGAGAAGTATCTCAACACGGCATTCAAGATTTGCTTACCAACAAGTTTAGTGCATCCTGTTCCACAATCACACTCTCTTTATCATCCATATGGCAAATTAGATTAACCAGGTCATGGTTTAAATTCACCACATTTTACAGCGACAACAGGACAGTGTATCAAGCGTTGGCCGATGCACACAAAAGAAAGCGAAAATATGGACGATTGTAAAGGCACTTGGATGCGAGGAGAGACGCCTCAAATTCCAAACAAATCGTGTGCAAACGTGTCGGTGTAGCAAAATGAAAGATTACCTCATCAATAAACAAGCACTTTGTTTTTGGTTTAAAATCACTATCCAGAATCTTCACTTTCAGTAAGATTCTACTCAGTCAGATCTCACTTTGGCCAATTGGTTTTGAAGAAAGTTCTTTCTGACATTTGACATCGGTTTCTTGACAAAAAAATGAAAACGTCATGTGGCACACTTGCAGATGTTATTGGCATAATGGATTGTTCCCAGATAACAATTTTGTCAAAAGATGGTGAACTTTTATCAATATCTGTCTTTATTTCATTACAAGAAACACTGTAACTTCTTAACCAGAAATCCCTGGTATAACTGGTACGTGGTTTTTTAAATTACTTGAATTATTTATTATATGTTAAACTTCATATCATACATTTTCTTTCAACAATGCGATCATTCATTAAGATCTGAAGTATCAGTTTTTATATACGGGGGAAAGTAAATATAAGACTCAAAAATATACATAAAAAATAACTTTCAAAGAAAATATACAGCATAAATAAAAATTTGACAATTTGACAATCTCCTTTCAACAGATAAAACAAACACAAAACCATTGCAGCTTATGAAAAAAGATAAACAGAACGTTGGTGGTTAATCAACAGATCTATTATCATAGTTGGTAAACGCATCTTCCAGAGGTCTTTAATATTGATGACTACATCATCGGTTGAGAATGAGAATGTCATTAAGGTGCCTCAAACACTATGGCTGTAGTGGTAACTTACGCCCTTATCATTCTCAGCCAGCGACATGGACATCACAGGAATTTCGTTATCACTTTTCATTTGGGTATTTGAATAAGTCCAACTGTAAAGCAAGGCATGAAGATGACACACAAAAAAATCATGTTGACTCAAATGAGATAACTCATAAACCATGTTTAACTTTGAATTGACAAGCAGTGTATGAACAATATTAGAGTTGACTCCTTGACATTCCTTCCTTTACATAAATGCCAACAAGTCACAAATACTCTGTAGTGTACGATTTCAAAATTATGTCTGATAAATTATCTCTTGGTATATATTACACATTGCAATGATGGGAGAAATAACCTTTCGATACAACTAAAGAACACCTCTCGATAGGTCAAACTTACTGTTGGATATTTCATGCACATATTAATTAATCGATAAGCTGCCATGCAAACTCGTACTTATGAGTAACGGTACTCCCTTTGGATCAACACAATGACTTAACATGGATTCCTCGTCTCATATTTGGCATGCATGTGATTACACTACAAAAAAAAAAAAACCCATCAGGAGCTCAATTCATTGAAGATAATGGTAACTTACGATAACAGCAGACACTGCAGCCCATTTGTTACAACTTTGGCAGTTTTACACATATCTTGTAAGTTTAAATTATAGGTTGTTCTGCTGCATTTCCTTCCTCGGTGTACCATAGCTGTATGCAATATCGTTCTACCAAGGAATGCTAGCTCCCTCTCAATTCTCTAGGCTATATACAACGGGAGTCCGCGCCCTCTCCATCATCTCAGAACTAAATATACACCAAGTTTGGGCCAACATCAGTTCATGCTATTATTGCAATCATGGGGTAATTTGATGCACGCCAGATTTCACAAACACCTGAGCACCGTCAAACTTCTGTTGGAACAAACTGGTCAAACTTGCACACTTTGCTCATGTTGCTCTAACATGGAATAACTGGTCTGTGAACATATACATATATCACAGACAACTCCATGGCATTGAGTGGAGTTTATATGCCTGTACATGTATGTCATGTGCCTGTTGCAAAAAAAAAAAAAAAAAAAAAAATATGTATCATTTTGCTCTTGTTACATTGTTTGCTCTTCATCAAATCAAAATTACAAATACTAATATTTTACCTATATCAGTTTTTACCCTGATTCAAGTTCAACACAATTTACTTGTTGTGTTTCACTTTTTTATTTTGTTTTTTTTACCACATTTTAGATGTAAAAATTAACAGAAAGAATACACTCATCACTTGCATAAATCTGACTCATACTGAGGCATGTAGGAATTCTTGTTCACTATATACTACAGACAACCATAGCAAAACTAAGGAAGTTAACTGAGATGAAAAATTCAATTTTATTTTCCATCTAATTTTGTCTCACAGGGACATATTTGAACTTGAGATGGTGATAGTAAGACATTCCAACAAATGCTACAAGGTCAGCCACACTTCGTTTGCAAGGCCAAAAAACAGCAGTGTATTTCAGGAAAAAAATACTTGATTGTCTTATAATACTTAGTTATTATTTTCTCTCTCTCTCTCTCGATTCTTTGTTCTTATATTTTGCTAGATTTGACTTTCTCTCTCATAGCACATATTGCTTATACAACATTCGTATATGCACACACAAACACACTGTTGGTGGGCTACAGATATTTATTTGTCTTTTTCAGGAGTGTGTGATGATATGAGATGAATGAAATTGATAAAATTTATAAAAGAAAAATATGATTACCCAACAGTCCATCACTTAGTTTCTATCTCTCTCCCTCTCCCTCTCTCTCTCTCCCTCTCTCTCACTCTGTATCTGTCTGTCTCTCTTTGAACATTGTAACATCTCAAAATATCAAGAGTTCAATTCTTGCTAGAGAGAGACTTTTAAAAACAGGAATTTTAAATTACTGAGAGAAATGTCTCCAGATGCCATGTGTCTGTTCTTGCTGAAGATAGAATCTATCCTTGGCTGATGAAGCAAACACGCAGTGCTTTGCCTCTGACAACCCCCCACTACACTTATCAAAATCCACCACAGCTTCCTTCATCATCATTTGGCAATAGTTTGTCTGATACAGCTGATGATGAGTAACACAGGCTCCAGATAGAGAGAGTTGAACAGTCCAAGTAAATCAGCACACTTGATGAGCGAATGACGGCGTTTCATTTCCCTCCAAACATTGATCACTGACGGCCTGAATGAGTTTGAGGAGTCTGAGAAGTTTGAGCTGGATGAGTTTGAGAAAGCTTGGCCACCCCATCAAAACTAATATCACATGTCACTGATAGAGTCCAGAATTAAAACTCTCACATGACAAGCCCCTCCTCCTCCTCCTCCTCCTCCAAGCTTGCTCTGGTGTGACTTCTTCCCCTCTTTGTTGCCGAGGGCTTTCTCACTTTCGTCCTCGACTTCATTCAGTCACTGGAAATACTAGAATGGCAAGTTAAAACCTTGGTAAATAATTACACTATTTTTTCTCTTGTCTACATCACAGTCCTGGAGCTGTCCCTCAGACTGCTCCCTAATGACCTCATCATCATCTTCCAGTGATGCAGTCTCATCAGCTCCTGGATTAGACAGAGATGCTGTTTATCCATCTTCTGTTGATGGGGACTTCATGTTTGCAGCACATCACATGAGAGAGGAAGATGTGAATGTGCATTGAGAGATGATACCAATCACTTGGGATATGCTACCCCAGTGGTCTCAAAGGGGGGTGGAGTCAAACCCCCTCAGAGGTAATACTCCTCCCCCTCCTCATGCTGGTAGTGGGCCTGAGGATGCTGCTGCTGCTGCTGTTGCTGCTGTTGCTGGGGATGCCTGGGCCGTGCGAGGGCCGGGTTGACTGCGCCCGCCCGCCCAACGTGGCCCCGGGGTGTGGACGGGGGCAGTGACCTGGGGCTTTCCGAGTCGGAGGCGGTGCCGAAGTTGAACTCGTTGATGTACTGCCGCCGCATCTGGTTGACGGGCGAGAGTTGCTCAGGGAGCTTGATCTCATTGCGAGGGTCCACCATGCTGTGGATTTCTGTGATGCATACCAGGGTAAAACAGAGATGTTACAACTTGCAAGTAATGCAGATAAAACATACAAATGTAAATTACTCAGAACTCCTCAACTTTATATATCAAAATGATGAGAAAGTCCCCTCACAAAATAAATGATATTTTTCAGACCTAACACAACTGAAAACTATGCACTTGTATCCAAACTTCAATCTGAGGGTTTTGAGGACTGCCAGCTGGTACTGTTGTCTTGACCTCTCCTTTATAAAACTGCTAATCACACTCCAAACATCTCTTTTTAAATTCTTATAAATTGGCAATGACACTGAGCATTAGGTTCTTCACTTTGATTACAATACATCAACTGTTTACAGCAGAACATGTGAAAGCATTCAATAAGAAATAAGATAAAATTATATATCATGTCGAATGTTAAACTGTTCATGGCCATAAATGACATGACTCCATTTGTTATTTGCTAAAAAGGGCATATTTCCCATCTTTCGTGTGTTTGGTATGCAATGACATTACAGGTTGCTAAATTAAAGACAGTTCTCTTTTTCGACTAGATCTTTTTCGAGTTAAATATCGATAACTCTCCACTGTATGGTACGGCAGAGACATAACCTTCAATTTGATTTGGAGATAGACACATCAATGGCAGTTTTAACACAGCATTTCTCATTTATTCCTCAATATGTGGGAGAGAAAGAATGATGATGAGGGATTCAAGTCTAAAGTAGTTCACCTTCTAATCTCTTCTCCATCTTCCGTAAGTTCTGCAGGATGCCAGCGACCTCCTTGTTGTTGGTCTTGAGCAGCGGAAACTCGGAGTCCCTCAGGACGCGGGACAGTTCCTCCTCGCTGGCACCGGGCTGCTGCAGCTTCCTGCACAAGACAGATCAAAGGACCCAGAAGCTTTTTAGCAGACACGTGCCATACAAACCTCCTCGACTTCTGAATCAAAATACCACGGCTCATACTCTGTAGCTCTCTCTATTGAAGCTGCGAGACTTGGTGGTGCCCTTGTGAAATGACTCACAAAATGCTAAAATCAGCAGTTCACTCTTGCACACTCCATCTAAGTTGGTCTGATTCATGGTATCAGTAATGTAACAATCATATAAAAGCAATATTGTTAATGCAAAAATGTTCACGGTACATTAATTTTTGTACATTTCACTCTACTTTTGGCTAGTGTGAATGTACACTGTAAAACCAGTGAATATCACACTTTTCTCTGCATAAGTTGAATGGGTTGATAATTGCGGAGCACAATTTCAAGAACCCGCGAATATGTTTTTGAGCCACTAAGCGTGAAAAATTAATTGTGCAAGAATATTGACTTTTACAATAACGAGAATGATATTCATGGTGATGATGGTCACATTAATGACATTATCATCACTGTTATCACTATCATTGTTACCATCATTATCGTCAACACTGTTGTCATCATTATTCATAATTACCATTATCTGATTCATTGTTATCATCATTATTTTTATCACCATTATAAAACTGCCATTACCGTAACAGCGAATGACACACACACACACACACAAATGAACAAAGCAACAGTCTGTTCACAGCCACAGAAACCCCTTGAAACATTTCACTCATCATTGAGCCGTAAATCAAGACAGGGCAGCATCAGATAGGCAGTCATGCGTGGACCTTGGAAACCTAAAATATCTCTATCTTTCACTGATCAACATCCTGCAGCAGCAACACACAAGGATTCTAGTCAGGATCTACAGAGATGAAATCAGTAATGGCACTGTGTATCCTAAGATGGCCATCAGTGACGACAGTCTACAATATCACAGACATGAAAACTCTACAGAAATAGGCCAGGATTTCCTCTCAAAATATCTCTCTCTTTTTTTTTTTCTTTTTTTTTTTTAGGTTCTATCTCTTGCAGTTTAAAACTTTTGTTTTTGCTACTTTTTTTGTCTTCTTTTTTTTTTTACAGCATTTTTGCATTGAAGTCATTTCTGGGATAAAGAGATTTCAGATGTTTCTTGCACACATCTCTTAAGGCACACTTCCTCTTTGGATTCTGTTCCATCCCCCCCCCCCCCCTCCTCCCCCCCCCCCCCCCCCCCCCCCCCCCCTGTCTCTTTCACAATGTGACACTGGCCCTCAAATGAGCATGAGTAAAATCATCTTATCAAAAGTCACACACAAAAGACCAAGTGCAGACAAAAGTGTAAGTTAGGGATGACGCATTGTATGACATGACATTTTGATAAGGTTAAAATTGCAACCAGCACATTGACTGATGGATTCGCAATTAAGTCCTTTGCTTTGTAGAGGATTGACATACACAAGAATCAAAACCAGGGCAAAGAGTGATAATACTTTACTACTGGAAAATTAAAAGCTGTAGCTTTTTATTCTTTATTTTTTTGGTCAAGCCTTGGGGAGGGTTTTATTTTTCTCCAAGGAATGAACCATTATGGGGCCATGTGTCATTTTTTATTATCAGAGGTGATATTACAGGGGAAACCAGAGTTCAAGAAAATAGAATCATTGAAAGAAAATTTGCAAAACCATATTACAGAAGATGTTGCATGATATGTCTGCTGCTGAAATCAACACAAGAAGATCACTTCAATTCAAATACCAATTCATTTTTCTTTTACCCTTCTATTTTCTGGTTACAAACAACATCTGTACCACTCTTGCACACTTTATATCTATATCAATACTTTCTTTGAGCCTCTGAGAAGTTTAATACCAGCAAAACAAAAGTTCCACCTAGTATTTTCACACTCTGGGATTCAAACAAGATTTTAACTGGCCAGAATTGCAGAAAAAACAGATAGAAAGGGAAGGACCCACAAGATCATAATAAAGAAACTGAAATAAAGCAAGAGTTCAGCTTACTTGAGTTTGAAGGCAATCTTGTCCGCCGAATCTTTCATCTTGATGGACAGGTGGTGGATGGAAGACAGTACCAGGCTGTCAAATGACTGCAGGAAAGGATTGGGGAGAACAAGATGGAGATTTTAGATTCCATCCACCTGGGGAAGGCATTTTCTGTAGGGCGTTTAATTACGACATGTAGCAACATGGGCTGCAAAATTTATCACAGTTGAAAAAAGGAGGAGGAGATTTCTTTTAGAATGAATGATGGCTGAATGTTAAATAGTTCCCTCTTGTGTAAAACACTCTACCAAATTGTACATTTTCCATTTTATTCATAAAAGATGAAGCGCTAGTGAGAGAGCATTGTTCAGTGGAATGAGCTCATCTACCTGCAACAGGCCTGTCTAGAGTCTGATAAGTTGCCCATACGTGTTTTCTGAATCTATAACTACAGTAAACACTGTAACCAAATGTTACACTGTTGCTAGGTAAGGCAAGTCTTAGGTATCTCTTAAGTCATTTTTGGCAACATCATGGATAGCTTTTGCATAGAAAGCATGCATATAGAAATTAAAGGCATTTGCAAACCAGTTATGGAAAGTAAGGAGAAGGAAACTGCTATGAGACACATTTCTTTCTTCTCCAACATCCATGGAAGAAAGAAGAAAAATATGACCATATTCTGCTATCCTAAAATCCGGAAATCTTGTTACTTGAAGCATTCTGCAGAACACTAGCAAAAGCTTAACAGATGTTTCATATCCCCCAATGTCAACGGAAAAAAGAAGAAGAAATATAGATTCTGCTAGCCTAGAATCCCGAAATCTTGTTATTCAGAGCATTTTTCACTACACTGGCAAATGCTTCACATTAATACTACCAAAGGAGGCATTTTCCCCTCCATCAACTTGGCATGCTCATTATATTGAGTGTTTCTAAAGGAATACATGGATAATAAGGTCACATGTCAGGCACAAAGGTAATGAACAATGCCATACTCAACTACAAAGTAAAAACACAAGAAAACATATCCCACAACTGATATATAACATGTAAGATGCACTGTAATATCTACACGGTATCCAAATAAAAGCATGCTTTCATAAAATTAACAATTGCTAGGGTTCTTTCACAGAGAAGAACATAACTAAAATAATCTCCAGATGCTCATGACTGAAGACTCTCACATGTAAATGAACACCATCATGAAAATAAACGGAAGCTCTGCATTTGGGAGGAAATTCAATATTTGTCTTCTGCATTTCATCAGAGAGTGCAACCTGAAGTCTTTACATGGTATAAATGCTTCAGAAATGTATTCATATTTTTTCTCCAATTTCCAACAATTTCCAATACAATTTGTAATCTAATCCAGAATCAGTGCTGACACTCTTGTTTATATATCAAAAAAAGTTGAAGAGGATGGACAGGAGGCTTTAAACATGCAACATTTGTTGCAACTCATTGGCAGTTATTTGTCACATGACCTTGCCTGGCCTCTCCTATAGAGGGCAGTATGACCTTGTCATTGAATCAGGTCACAGGGTGTCTGCCAGCTAAAGGCACAATCATGTGAACTACAAGTAGTAATCAAAGCTGAAATGAAGCCAAGGTATACTTTACAAGCAATCTTTGTTTTTGTTCTCTCTTTACACTAATTCAACTTCCAGTCATGATGAAGACTAGGGGCAGAAATGCATTGTAATGTTATGGCCTCATGCAGAGTTTGTAGGTCCTGCCCTGTTTTTGAAGGTTGAGTGGCAAAACAAACATCTACATACCCCAATGAGTACCAAAACAAATCTAATCTAAACTTAACAAAAATAAGATATACCCATAAGCATCTTTAAACAGTTGTAATAATACACAAGGTAAAGACATTACCACAAAAAAAAAAAATGTTCTAGCACAAGTCACCTTCAATACACCACTTTATTAAATCATCTAGGCTACCAGAATATAAAGCACTCCTTTTGCATCAAGTCACTGCAAAAGTCTACAAAAAAAGAACATATACTGTATACACCATATATTTTATTTTCGTGAATTTTGTGAGTCGGGTGCCATTCGCAAATTTATAAAACGCGCAAAAATGTCAATTAACTCTGATCCCCACATGAATGCGACCTGCATGTGTACATTTCTCTGTTCATAACTGTGCTCCACGATCGTAAATTGAACCACTAAATTGTGGAGAAGCCCAAATTCACGAAAAATTAGACTCGCTAAATGTATGGTATATACAGTATTTTGACAAAAGCAGTACAATGCTCATTTTTCATGCATTAGAAAATACTTTGCGCATAGCAGATGCAGGGAGCATAAAAAACAGAGCATCTTTAAGCATGCTAATATTTGTTATAAAGTAAAGGCTAAGGCGCATTCTGTCAGTAAGTCATGGAGAACAAATTCAATTAAATGCTTATTAAACGTACTTCTGCACATATATTCACATGTGTATTCATGCATGTGTGTACATGTTTCTACCTGTATAAATGCATGCAGGTATGTATGTTTTGTGTATATACACTATATGTAGGTATGTATGTGTATGCATCCATATAAGTATCATAAATGAACATGAATTTATGCCTGTTGAAATTCAGGCATGACAATATGTACATACTTTCAAGCATTCAAACTTTCACACGTACATTATATTGCAGGTGTGTAGCCAAGCAAAGAGTTCTGCCTGGCCGTATCTAGGCCATACTGTACAGTGGGCCAACGTGACACATTCGCACCTAGTCACGCGGCATCACGCACAATGCACACTAGCAATGACATCATCATTAAACTCGCACAAACAACTGACAGCTGCACAAGAATGGCACCATTAACATGACAACGAAAACAAAAACAGAAGCAATTTGCGTGACATGAGCGATGACTGAGAGAATAATGGAAGGGGATCAGCAAATGCTAGAAATGGTGCTTGAAAAGAGCGACAGTTACAATAGCAAAAATAATATTACACGACAATGTTACACGCAACTCAAAACTTTGCACACGGACGAACAAAATTACTGTGTCCATCAATGGGAAATGAAAAGTCAATTAAAACTGAATGGGGTCCACACAACAGCCAGCACTTTATTCTAATCAGGCTTCTTTTTCCAAACAAAATGAACACTAAAATACATACAGATATAATTGTTACTGATAGATAATCATTGTTGTTTCAATAGCCCATGAATATGTTTATGATAGATATACTGTACATATCATTCATTGTTGTCACTCAATGATAGTTCTGATGATTGTGTATGAAAACTGCACAGTTATGGGCTTTATGAATTTAAAAACTGCAATGCTTTCTTTGGAAATACGAAGATGATTCCTGTTTTTTTTAACCTAGCATTGGATACAATTATTGATTGAGAGATTCCTCACAGCAAACTTTTTATCACGAAAGCACTCTTTTGCGAACACTACAGATTTTGATCTTAAAAAAAAAATGGGAAAATTAACTCACATTGTATTAATGGTAATTGACATGAGATGAAAAAAGTGTGAACTTGACAATAAGGTCAACCCCAGGTATCCAAATTTGTTTTCTCGGTTCTCATGTTATATTTTATAAAGATATGGACAGGTTTATTTCTCACAATGTCCCTCCGGCTAGATGAAATGAATGGTATGCTCTACTCACTGGCTATAATCTAATTATCATAATTTCAAGCAACACTGAACTTGAGCTGAAAGATGACCCTTTCTGACCCTTTCTGACCTCTGAACTCTAAATACAACAAGTGTCTCATAAATAGGAGCAAGGCAGCTACATCAAACTACACACAACCTCTTTTGAGTCTAAACTCCAATTTTTCTGATCTACAAACATGCATACACTTTGTGACAATTCAATCCCCAAGATCAATAACAATTAATCTTGCGATTTAAACTTTGGTTTGACATGACATAGACACTATCCATTTTTTAGGCTTCCTCTGACTTAAATACCTCTCCATGCTTGAGTTGGCATTGATAATCAGAATAAAATCAAACACATCGGACCAGAAGAATCTTTTTTCCTCTTTTTTTTTCTCGTTTTTGATCTAATATGAGTTTTGGAAGTCATTTCTGTTTTTCAGTGTTTTAAATGAAACTGTGATATTACTAGAAACCATATATGCACATAAGACAAGGCAATGGTGCCATTACTTAATAATTATTCTCCTTTTGATTTGCACAAAGAAAAAAGAATAGAATAGAAACCATGTTTTTCCCTTAAAAAAAAACAAAACAACATTACCAAATCTACAAGGCTAATGTAAAGGAATATATATTTCCTTTTAATCTCATGTTAAGCATTTGAAGAGAATAGAGGAAAGACTTGTCCGCAGGTCTATCGGAGGCTTGTAAGACAACTTTAAAATTCCATTGCTTTCTTACTGCATGTCTGATCTCAGTGTAAACTTCTGAAATTCTGTTTATTAAATTTACCTGATTGATTAAAGTTACCTTAAACATGAGTGGTATTTCACTGTCAAGGCAGGAGGCATCTAACTTCAGTGCTCCCAATTTCCAGCAAAGTTTATTTGGCTTCAGGAAAACCTGGTCTACTCTATAAAGTTGAAAGTACTTTTAAAGTTTCTACAGCATGAAAAGAAAACATGAGTTCCTTCAAATGCTTCAGCCATATACCAGTATTTAGCATATGATACGGTATAACTTATCTTGCTGCTATAACATTTGTAACTAAATGTTGTGGACTACTGATTGTATGAGCTGTGATTGAAGGGAATGTGTAGCATGTTTCTGGGTGATTGTCTGAATTGCATTTATATTGATGAACACTTCTTCCACAGGTGCACATGAACATGAAATTTGTATAATTTCATGATTGCGTAATATTTGAGTATAAAAGTATGAAGAAACATACAGTTACTGACTGTGCCCTGTCAAGCAACTACATGATTTGTCATTTTTTTCTGTCTTTGCATGACATTGTTGGATAGTAACACTATGAATATGTATGAAAACATGAAGTATGAAGTTTAATTTCTTGCTTTGCTTCAGTTTCAAGTATTTGCTTTTTCCTAGCTTTGATCACTAACCTCTTGAATTAACCCACCAAAGTAGGTATGGTAACATTCAATGAGCAAAAACACCTCTCTCATAAGTATCACAAACTTTATATACTTCATATCTCAAATAATCAAACCAGAAACACAAACATGATTGATGCATTTCATGATTCACAGTTAGTCTGTATGGTTGTAATACGGGGTCATGTCTCTTGCAGTCAGGGGCTACACTACTTTGAGGTTGTTTTTTTTTTTTTTCATCCAGTTTTTCCTTGTTTCCAAAAGCAGCAGGTTTTTACTATCTGATGAATATTAAGTGCACTGATGAACAGATGATGACTGCCTTTAAGAGTTTGCTGTGATGAAATGGCCATGCTAAAAAAAAAACATTCATGCATGAGACATGAAACTGGGGCCCACAGAAGAAAAAGGAAAAAAAAATATCATGCGAGGGGGTACTCACTACATAATCCTGATCCTGATTCTACAATGATCCAAAAAACAACAAATTTGAATGGAATGAAAAACAGATCAAATACAGGGGTCAATGTACATTATCACACTTGCCTGGTGGCAGAATTTGCATCAATACAGATCATATCTTTATCATAAAATAATCATTTTTTTTTTCTTACTGATACAGAAATACAGATGGGCATTCAGGTGGAAGGTACAGCCTCGCAACCCAAATTTTTGCTGTGTTTTGCCGTTGTTATTTCCAGTGTTGTTAATTAGTGAACCTCACCCTGCACACGTTGCCACGGCGATGCATATGATACTTTTGCTCATTCAAGGCCAACTCAGATTTGCTTTACCTTGTAAATAAGGTAGGGAGAGACACCATAAACCCTAGACGCCCTCAAGATTAGCTAGATCAGAGGAGACATAAGCATTTTCTGTGGTCATTTCTGTTCGTGGACCCGAATTGATCTCAGCGAGATGTACGACAAAAGAGATTAATACAACACAGAGAAGGCAGTGCCCTGCTGGGGTGTTTGTTTTTTGTTTTTTTGGCTGTAGACGAGATAGCGTCTTCTCGCTTTGACAGTTTAGAGGTAAGACATGACTAACACACCAATAAATAACGGGGATGTGGTTACATGATTTCAAAATGTACTTCACATCGAGCACATTTATGGCATGTACGACCTCTGCCTCAGACACATCACCTATCAACAGACTTGGGCATTGCATAAAGGTTGCTGAGGTTTTCCACAGGAAAAAAGGACGAAGACTTTTTGGTGTATTAAGTTTAGATCATGATACAAAACTGAGGATAAGAATCTGATTTTTTTTTTCAATATTATTGGTATGAGTGAAGACAAAACATAAATAAAACATAGAGAAATATCTGAAACAAAACAGGTACGAACAGAAAAAGTAATGTATGGCTACTTTTCTTGTCTGGAATATTATGAACTGCCACGTACCGAGTAATTAACGGTTGGATTTTAGATCTGTCCAAAAATAAGTAGATTTTATATGCAATCCAAATCAAGACTGAATGATCAATGCTATAGTAGCCTTAAGAGACTACTGTGTATTCTACTTGACTATTCTACAACAATCCATGCACAAAAGGGGCATTGTATGAAAGAGAAGCAAAAAATAATGGAATAACCTGTCTCATGAACACATTACTCGCAGACTGAATGCATGAGTGAGAAAAAAAAATGCAACAAAGTACAATAAAATCAAAAACGTTTTGCTGTAATATTGTGCATCAAATGAACACCAAAATGCACAAGGCACCACAGTCCCAGGCATTCAAATATACGTTGGTGTTATATATCATGTCTCCGCAAAGGAAAATTGCACCTGAATAAAAATTGGTGTTTAGGCTCTTTGAAACATCTAGTTTGTTCCAAGACTATACAAGAACTCAAATCAGCATAGAAGCTTGCTTATGACTTTTAGATAAATTTCGAAAAAGGCCTCCCAACTTAATGCCATTTTTTAATGGTGGCAATATGCTCAGTGCCGTTACTATATGTCAGTCACAGTTACTTGATATTATATTAAGCATCTTATGCTAAGAAATAGATTTATTCATTGCATAATATTCAAAAAATGATTGACTATTAAAATACTACTTCTACTTTGTCATACATTTATTTTATTTCTTTTTTAAAGATACTATCTAATAAACTTCATATGATACAAATAATAAAGAAACTCTAGAAAAAGCAATGTTGTCTTCTGTAAAAGCTGAACTCAACTGATGAAAAAAAAAAAGCAAATCAAAATAAGCCAGGGAATTTGGGAGGAAATGTGGTGTTAATTCAAGCAAAAGAAAGCAACAAAAATCATAAAAGATATAAATTAACTCTCAAAGCACTATTTTACACAGTTATCTGTTACAGCTTTGGCCGCAATTTAATGTGAATGCACTGGGGTAGTCAAGAATTATTCTATAATATTCATAGTTTGAATTTTTGAGGTGAAGAAGCATGGGGGATTGTTACCTCAGACTTGTTCCACTGCTTCTTCTTGATGTATCCTGGTGGACTGCCTGGAAGAAGCCCTTGAGATGTTTGATCTTGAAGAAATGACGCAAAATAACAACATAATAAAAGAAATTTTGCTTGTATTATTCTCCTATTTTCACCAAAAATGTTGGCATGGAAAGATTTTTTCATAGAGATTTTATGGGATCTTAAAGCTACATTGCATCACGTTGTGATTGACATTGAAAAAATTCACATTCCTATTCCTGCTTTTCAATACAATATATGTAATGACAATAAAAAAGCTATGCAGACCAAAATTGGTATGCATACACATCATCAGAATAGTTCTGGGTCACGAATCATATGTAAAGTTGTATCATACAATAATCAATTAATCTTCACATACAAGGAAACTACTTTTGCTAAAAATTTCTGTCATCTGTAATGAATAAAAACTTTTTTTTTTCTTTTTTACAGCATTTCTAACTGTTGGTCAGAGGAAAGCTCACCCCTAACAAAGCTGTCAGTTTAATAAACCGAGGCACAAAATAGAACTTAAACAATGAGGAGATAAAAGAGCAAAATATTTCCCTCTTTGCATGACCTCTGGGATTTGAATTTGTATTTTTCAGACTGTCAAATAGTGTGTGACATGGTGATGACAGGCTTTACTGTAGGACCACCACTGAACTCAAATCCTTTCTTGCAAGTATAATGTGACACAATGCTAGAAAAAGAAAAAAGAGAGAGAAAACTTTGTAAGTGTGGGGTACTCCAAGGGTTAATCATCATGTCACAAACTCTCCCTATATACCCTTCCCCCATCCCAACACCCACCAGCTCCACTTTAACCATTTCTGTGCCAGGGATTTTGGACAGCGTGTACAGCACTATAGGGTTTTCTGTGCCAATTGGCATCCAAAGCACACAAAAGGTTAACTCTCCTGGAATCTCACCTGGCTGGAAGCTTAGCGAGGAGGACCTCTGGAGGGGCACCTGAGGGTGTCGACGCTCCCCCTGCCAGATGTCCTGTCGACTCAGGTGCACTGAGTCTTCGCCCAGTAGCTCATCCATTACTTGCTATAGATTAAAAAAATCAAATCAAATCAAATCAGATTAAAAAAATCAAATCAAATCAAATCAGATTAAATAAAACAAATTCAAAGTGGATGTCAGACTGACACCATTCAAAACAGCATTGGTTCAAAGTGGAAGTCATCATCCCATGTTCAAGACACACTGGTGTAATGGATAGAAATACTGATAGAATATTCCACATCATAGCTTCATACATCTGCGAAATAAGTCCTTCTAAGACTGTCTATCTCAGCCTGGAGCAATACACTGTAACTATTAAAGGTTTTAATACCCTTGCCTTCCACTGGTGGGGGAAACATAACATTTTCTCACTGCCATACTTATTTTCCACATATTTGACAGACTTTATTCAGGTCTGGGACTGTGTTTCAGTTCTTAATTTTCGCAAGTTGTTTTCATTGTGATGAAAGGACAGAAGTCATTTTGGGGCTTTTTTTATCACTTTTTTTTTTTCAATTCACCAACTAAAACTGAAATCAGAGAAGACATAGAGAACATCACAGACATTGATTCATGCCACTGCAAAATAATACAGAAGACTAATTTAAAACAAGACATAACAGACAACGTGGACATCAATATTTCCTAGACAAAGAAAATCAGTTTACCACTTATAGCAACTTACTGTAAGAAGACAGCTGTTGTTGTTTTTTTTTAGTTGTTGTTATTGTTGTTTTCAATCCAGTGTTGAATCTCCTACATTGATTTCCATTATATACTTCAAGTATTATCTACTTGTTGATGCACTGAATCTTAATCCTTACAATCTGACATGTACAGCCTAGCATTGTGGGACTACGCAGACTCCACAGGATTTGTTGTTGTGGTTGTTGTTTTTTTAAAGCCATAATTCTGCTGTCCATTCATCAACTCAACATTACAATGTTGATAGCCAGAGCTTCATCATGTACGGCAGAATATGGATTAGAGTTATGCAATATGTACTATTTAAATCATGACACTATCTTAATGATCTTTCCTGGTGATGAAGGCATTCTACATCAGTGGTTTAAATTAGCATACAGATACGAAATGGCAGGTTTTAGATTAAAATGCCTCTGATTGTGGATATGACAAATGAAAGTACTCTTTCAATCCTTTTACACCTTCCCAAACAATACAAATCCTCAAATAACCCCTCTTTAATACATTGGATACTTCCACAGTATCTGTATATGAAGCCAAGACTTAAAACTGACAACCCATATGCAGAGCCAGTTCTGCCCATGCAAGTGGATCAAAATACATCAGGCTATTAGTTGATAATTAGGAGCAAGCCTCTGTGAAATGATTTTATAACAAAAAACAATAAAAATTGAACAAAAACCTACATAACCACCCTCCCGGTAATTTTAGTTGAATAAGAAAGAATCAAACAAGTACTAAAATTGCCTGTGAAATGGTTGAAATAAAATAGGCTGTTAAGAATGGCAGCTGTGACGAGTTTGCATATAAAGAAGAATAAATGTTTTGAGACCCTCGGTATAAGGCAACCTCACAGAAATACCATCCAGTACAGTGTGTTTGGAGTATTAAAGATAGGCAAATAGTAGTGGTAAGAAATTTATCACTGAAGTTATAATCAGCAAAATTGGAAAGTGGCTTTAAATACAGCAGCAAAAAACAAGAATGCTAGGGCCTGTAGTTGTTGATTAAGGTATGCCATAAAAAGGTTCCATTTGAAATCCCATACTAGGGCATCTTGTAGCTTAAAGAATCCATAATGCTCAGTAATTTCGATACTCTTATAGGTACTCATTTAAGCTGGATGCAACACTGTACACGTATATAACAGGGATGCCAGTTTAGAATGAAAGAGGGCCTGAAATACATCTACATCAATCCACTTTGTACACACAGGGACCCAAACTTTGATACTACCAGGGAGGTGTCTCACCTCCCTGGTACTATCAAGGCATGAATCCAGGTTTTTGCCTGAAAACTGGCATTTTTTTATATAATTAGAACATGCTCATGTTAGTTGTATTGAGCATGATGCTCAGTCATCATAAAACTAAACAACAGATTTTAAAGTGTAGGCAATACAAAAAAAATGTACAAATTTGCACAGAAGGTCACAATAAATAACCATACTTGCACATCATGCAAAAAAATTATTTTCCCCCCAAAGTCATACTGAAGTCAAATATAAAACACAACACACACAGACAAATCGTGTAACTCACAATGCATTAAAGTGCAACCAAAAACTCATTATTTAGAAACATTAAAATAAGTTTCAAGATTTTAAGTTAAATTTCAATATCAGTTTATTAAAGAAGAAAGGTGAGGGAGTGCTCAGAGGAGGAAGAGGTAGAAAAGGAGGACCAAGAAAAGATTTCTTGTTGCTTTGTAATTGTAGAATGTGTTTCAAGATTTTTAGCTGTCCACCACACAAGTTTTATAACTATCACAGTAGCATACTCTCACAAAACTTTTTGTTTTACTACAGGAGATATTCAGATAAGAATATCCCAACTAGTTTTCAGTGTTGCTTGAATTATGGCAATGTTGAAATTACACAATGTTCACAAAAGAGAACAATGTAAGGTGTAAAAAATAAATTCAATACTGTCAATAATTTTCTTTTCTGCTATACCCATAATCAAAAGAAGGTGAGTAGGAGAGAGAAAAAAAAACCACCCAGAGGCAGTGACGAAATTCCCAAATTCATTCTACCTGACCAGATATTTAACACAACACACACCACATAATTCACAAACACCCAAATAGTAGTTGAATTTACAAATTCACAAAACTGCTGTACAATCTTAACCAGAGATTTGTCCTAGCCACCTTGACATTTGTGAACTAAATACCCTATATTCACACCAAGAGAAACAAAAGTATATTAAGAGTTCAAAGAACAAAAACAAAATCAAACAAGGAAATTGGGAATAGTAGGGATTGTTATAGGCCATCTGACATCGCAAATATTTGGTGACATTTTCACATACCTTGTTAGTTGGTATCAATAGTCGTAAAGTTTATGGCATGCATAGTGCTCATCTATGGTCTGTTTTTGAGAATTTTGTGCCAATATCATGGATTATATGATACCTGTTTTGAATTCACAGTCACACCCACATAGCTGTCTGTTACCATTATGTTCAGGATTTTTTAGTTCTAGAACTTCTATAAATGGCTAATGCTCACGTGGGCTTTGCGCGTACACTGTGTGCCTTTGTATTGCTTCAGCATGTGGATAAATAGTGTTATGACTTGGCTACAGTATATATTGCATCAGATGCATATATATAATGCTGGCATACAGTTAACATGGGAGTGCCATCTGAGTAGAAAAAGCATTTAGGATACCCATAAACCATTTGCAAACATATTAGATAAGTACGGTGGTCCTGCCAAGGAATGCTATGTCCTGAGAAGAGCGCGCAGTCGCGAGGGTCCGCTACAGATAACATCCACAAACTACACGCTACAAGTGGCATATAGACGGAGGTGGTCTACACTCATGCATACAGGACGCACTACCACAACCAAGCACAGCTGATTCTGAGAGAGAGAGTGAGACTTACCACAAAATGAAAAATGAGCTGAGTTTACGTGAATGGTCATGTGAGAAGTGTGAAAAGGCACAAAAGAAACTGTTAAATGAAGAATAATTCATCACGTATAACAGCCATGAATCATTCATATCGTTCTAAATCTACATTTAGAATAGTATCCCTTTCACAGAGTTGTGTTAGATGCAAAATGCACTGTCTCTTTTCAAAATTTTGGACAGAATCTTGAAACATGTCTAATTAGTTGTCATGAATATTCATTCAAATGAAGAAATGCTCAGATTGTTGCTGCACAGAAGGCCGATAACATTGTCAAAATGATGAAAACACTAAACATCTCATAAATGGTTGCAAATGCAATCAAAGAGATCAGGAGGACATGAACATTGATAACCATGAACCTGAAAACTATTGAAAAATGTGTAAGGATCTGCTGCTTACCTGTTCTTTAGGTATTCGGTCAATCTGAATCTGATTGATAGACTCTCCTTGGGCTAGCCTCTGCAGATTCTGTGCCAGGGTGTTGCTGGCCTGAGCGATCTCCACCCGTAGGTTGGTTCCCTTCTTGGTCTGGGACCGCTGGGGGCCCGGGGCCTGGAGATTCTGCAGGGAGCTGGACTTCTGCCTCTGGATGGCCAAGGACTGCCTATCCTCACTCTGCTGCTGGACCAAGGAGCGCCTGGAACTGACGTTCTTGATGTAGGACTCCACGTCTGGTTCTGAGTCTTCGGCGGCGTCATACCTGCGCCAGGCTCCCCCAGTTGTTTTGCGGACGCCAGACACGCTTCCGTCTGTGGAGCCGATGGAGCTTTTCCGGGACAACGCTCCCGACCGACACTGGGAACCTGCCGTGGGCAGCTTTGAACGTGGTTCCGCCCCCTTCATCTTCTGCTCCTGTAGGGATTGGGTGCGGGCGTGTCTGACTATTTGTGATCCCAAGCTGTGATCAGTCCTACTGGACGAATCGCCACCGTTTCTGGCAGTTGGGGTGGATGATCTGACTCGGGTGGTCCTGTCCACTGGAGTGCGACGACCCGAATCTGACATGACTCCGCTGCTGCGAGTGGAGGTTTCGCGGAGAGAACCCACTCGGCGGAAGTTCCTGGAAGAGCTGAGGTCGGACATGCTTGAACTGGGGCTAATATCACTGTGGTCTGCACCTGAGTCCTCACTGAAGCGACTCTTGCGCAACATGGTGCTGCGGGTCTGGCGAGGCTGTGATATATTTGGTGCCTTGGTGCTCTTTGGCTTTTTTGTGGACTTTGGTGCAGCAGTGTTCGTCTTTTGCGATGAGCGGCCCGTTATCCTCCCAGAAGGCAGTGAGCCTGTTAAATGAGTGTTCCGCCTGAAAGAATGCTCTGAATCACTGACAGTATCTGCATTTGCATCTTTCTCCAGAGAGGTCATTTTGTGTTTATTCGGTGTGGACAACCTGCTCCATATACCTCCCTTATTGCTGGAAGCAGTGGTGGATTTACTGCTTGTTCTTGTGGAAGCTTCAGCCTGGGTTGTACGAGGCTTCTCACCACTTCTCGGTGTCTTTTGTCTGCCATTGTTATAGTGCATTTGTTCCATGTTACTATTGTCTTCAGGGCAGGAATAATGCCTGGACTTGCTTCCTCCCCATGTGTTATTGCCTCCCACCAAACTCACATTGCTTCCCACATCCACATCAGTGTCCACATCTGCTTCAAATGATATTGCTGAAAGATCCTGGGACATGTCGTGTGACATTTCGTGCGAGTCCGACATCTCCGGAGAGGGCGTGTCATGGCGCTTTGTCCGCATGCGCTCCTCCAGATTCCGCATCAGTGTCTCAGTGTCCTTCAGCAGGACGTCAGTGTCCATGCTACCCTCCGGTTCGTATTCTCTGGGGTCTTCTTCCTGCCGATAGCCACGGGGGACGATGGGGTCGGAGCTCCCATGGAGCTGCCTGCGCGACAGCTGTCCAAACGCCTTCTGCTCCATCCTCCTGTCGGGGATCTCCTGGCTGTAGGGGCGGTCCGGGTGCTGCTGGTCCTGCTGGGTCAGGTGGCTGCGGGGGCTGTGGAAGGCACTGGTGTTGGAGGCTGCGAAGCCATTCTGCCGCATGGTCTGCTCCGAGCTGCTGGAGGTGGAGGACTGGCGCGCCTGGGGTCGGTCGCTGGACGGTGTCGATGGCAAGATACGCTTCCCACGCTGTCCCTTCTGGCTCCCCGCCTCCAGGGATTGGTTGGATGATGCCCTGGAGCCTGCTGGAGGCTTCCTATCTATGTGATCATCTGAGCCTTTGAAGTGAAGCAAAACAAATTGAGATTTAATATCATTTCTATGTTGCCTTAGTATTACTAAGATCTAATTCCTGTTCACTGTTACATACCATCCATTACTTACGGTGACATAATTTGCACACTATGATAGCAGCAAAATATGTCTGACTGAGAAACAAAATAATCTTTCATTTTGTAGGAAATGCTCACTTTTACTGATATTCACACAAGATTGATGTTGGTCTTTCTGAAGGCCACCAAGTTGCTCTAACTGATACAAAGTTTACAAATTAGCAGAGCCCTACAGCTTTTGTTATCAAATCATTCATTCATCCGCGAACATTTATAGATATTCATTCATTCCTTCCTTCATCCTTCAATTTGTTCATGAATGAATGCATAAATTAATTAATCTATCAAAGATTATGCAATCATTACATGTTTTAAGGCCAACAGTTTCCTGGTCCATGGAAGAATTTTGTCCTCCTTCGCAAACACTGAAACAGTACCCACGAACCAAAGGTTTGCAAAATTCAACAGTTACCTGGTAGCTATTTCAGCACGGAGGGGCAAATTAAGATAAGTTCATGAATGTCATAAATGTAATGATGGCACGAGTAAGTCTATTTGAAGGACTGAAATGCTACTACTAACATTAACACAGTTGATTCATTTCATATCACTTAAATTTTCATCACTCCCTAGCAGGTTCCTGATATCCTTTCTTCCTATCACCTCCAAAGAAGTTTCATTTGCAAGTCCTATTTTGAACAGTCTTAAGTAATTACAATGACAGAGAAGAATTTATTAAAAAAATGATTTAAACATTTTGAAAAGATTATGTCACAAGTGGAAAAACAACAGTATAACAGCTTGTGCAAACTTAAAAGCAAATAATGCTTTAGTGTTCTCTGTATAGATCTGCTAAACAAACCGAGAGAAAAAATCCTCAAATTGTGTCAGTGTTGAGTAACTGCAAATTGAGTTTGTTTACGATACAACTGTATGTCCAAGATCTCCATTACAAGATAAAAAAAATTATTAGTATACGACAGTGACATACAAAATGTAGATGGATGAAAAGCAAAAACTAGAAGACATTGAATATATCACACACTTACACGCACAGAAATTAAAAGCACCAGTGAAGGTCTTTCTGTAATTGACTATCCAAATATATAATCCAGAGAAAAGATGGTCACCCAGTTAGCAGTGGATACGAGTCAGGCACAGGTGTACGTACGCTCAGGTTTCTGACAATCTGCAGGCAGGCAGGCACATACCCATGTAAAGCCACCTCACCGCCAGCCAGCCGCAAATGTCCTCAAAAAGCCCTGACTCAAGAGAGGAAATCTCCCACGTCCTCTCCCCTGGCCCCAAATTATCGCGGTCTCTATCTCTGTCCCTCTCCATTTCCCCCCATCCCTTTCCCCACCGTCCCCTTTCCCCCCTCACCTCACCCCTCCCCGTACCCCCTGAAAAATTTTGGCTTCACTGCATAAGTGGTGTACCACAACGATGTCCATGTTGGAAAGGCATCAATAAACATGTTGCCAGTGTGCCGCTCCAGAGACGTGAAAACAGAGAGACAGGGAGACACAGCGAGAGAGACAACAGAGAGAGAGCAAGACACAGCCATACAGAGAGTAAGAGAGGGACACAGATCTGAGAGAGACTATGGATATCGGAATGGAAAATTCACGGCAGCATCGTCACAGGAAATCAGGCTCCTTGCCGCGGTCAGGGAACCTCCCTCTCACCAGCTTTACCCATTTCCTTCGGCTTCGCATCTCACTTAATGCCCAGCGGCATGCCATGCCATGGCGAGTGATACCCTAGCTCCCACTTCCATACACACGGGAGAGAAATCTTGAGGTTCACAAGGCCCATTCCAACAACACACTATACATTCCCTTTTAAACTATAAATAGCTCATCCGCAATTGAGACTACCTTTTCATTAGATCATTTAGGCAAACTTCCTCATTTATTTGTCAACAGGGAATTTTTGTGTTTTTGCTGGATCACTGCAGGCATTGAATCAGAGCTTTAAGTCATTAAGATTAATCAAGCCAAGTGTGAAGTGAATTTGTCCTTGTAGTGTCTTTTATGATCAAGCCATTCCTAAATTTGTGTAGAGGACACCATTCATGGGCTTTTTACTATACTACAACAAAGGGCACATTCTCTTTGACCATCAACATGCAGGAGGTAAAATGACACAGCAATATCCTGATAAAAATCTATTTTCTCGAGGCCAAAAATAGATAATTAGCAACAGCTGCAGGTGGCAATCACATGTACTGTTGATTTCTCTCCAGCCCTCTTCCTCTTGGCACAAGGACTTGAATGATATTAATATTTCATCTTTGCACCAAACTCCATGAGACCCATACTTAGACCAGAACTTCTTCAGATGCTTTTAAAACGTGGGATAGAGCAGAACTTCAAACCTTACTTTGCCAAACTGCTCCATTGTTCTACTCAGATAGTGATACCATCTGTCATACAAATTTTCTCTCATCTGAACTGTTCAGATACAAAAAATCACCCAGCAAGAAGTTGGCATGTATAACCACAAAGAACAAGACTTATACTTGCAAAATTACCACACATAGAGAAAAACCTGGAATCACAAAATCATTCTAAGCAAAGCTCTGGACATCTCCTTTGAAAAAAAAAAAATTTTGACAAGTTGAGAGGATGAAGAATATTTGGCAAATAATCACATTTTAATAGATAAAAGGTGTTTAAGGTCTGTCATACCTTTAAACAACATGAATGAGTGCATTAATGTGCATATATAAATAAACTACACCAGGAGGAATTCTGTGTTGCAATGTACTCCAGGATTCACAGAGGAAGAGTGAGTAATGCACAACTATTCCACAGTGAGGCTGGATGCCAGGAAAGTAGTGTGTTTCTAGATGTTTGGCACATTTCAAAGGTCTTCTCTCTTCTGTTCTATGCATGTTTCACTGTACAAACATTCCACCTTCACAACCCACAAGAAGCCTATTTCATCATAATGACAGCAACCATTAAAAGTTGTGATAATTGCAGGTCCTATGGTTAACAACCTAAAATGCTCAAGGCTAGTTGGTTGTTTTTTGGTTGCAGCTACAGTTTAATAACTGCAAATGCCTTTGTGAAATGGGCACCTGGAATCTGAATTGCAGAACATTGAGAGGTCGAATATCAATCAATCTAGCAGTTGATATCTGTCATCAACATTGCCCGAAATCTCATCTTTGTATTAAAATATATCATAAAATGCTGCATCTCTTTGCAATAAGATGTCTTTAAATACAGTTTACTTTCTTGAGATGTATTCAATTCACAAATTTGCTCACTTCCCTGCTCTTACTGCACAACCACAAACTATTAAAAAAATAACTTGACAGTAAACCACTGTACACACTTCATGCAGCAGTGAATAGACAAGCAGACTACTCATATTCTTGCATTGCAGCTCAAATCACCAAGCCAATAGCTTTAGTCTATAAACAATCATCATCAACCAAAACCTAAGCTTGTAATCTTCTACAATCTGACTCACAGTAATCTCGCAAGATTATGAGATCAGATTAATCTGTCAACAACAATGCCTCACTATACTGTGGAACAATGACTTCCTGGAAAACATGACAATACAATTTGGTGGATTAGTGACCAAATGCACAGTGTAGCCAGCTGAAAAGGGAGGGGGAAAACCCACCTCCCTGGGCTGACTTAGATTCTCTGGCTTATAATGGCACGCAATTATTGTGATGACAGCATAGAAGCGTCCTGCTGCTTGCAGTACTGATATTTTTGACATTCCAACAGAATTTGGATCATTTCTGCTGGCTGTCATCATGAGAGACAGTGGTATAAGAATGAGACAAAATATTTCACCACTTTCTTTAAGACAAGGGATGTGTACTCCAATGTTCAAGTGCACAGTTTGATCATGGCATGTAGTCCCACCCATGCATATTCATACGTATAACTTTGCTTTTATCTCAGAGAAGAGGAGGCATTATAAACATTTTATAATATCATACTGACATGTGATCTGGAGATAACCTTAATGATGATTTCTGCTGTACTTGAGTTCACATTGCACAGTCATATACCATTTTGTGACCAGTAAGCTTTTTAAGAATACACTGGTCATACAGTCTGGTTGGTGATAACAACTGCAATTTACTTCACAGAAGTGAACCATCTTCATGAACTTGGCCTATTTCAGCTTGTTGAATGCACTCTGCTGAGTACTGAATCCATCATGCAACTCCATAATCAAAGACATCTGCAAATATTTTTTCAAATCATCTTTAAAACCATCGAGCATGCCAGTGAAAATTGTGCATGCCAGTGAAAATCATGTGTAAATTCAGCAGAAAATAGTCATGTAGAAGGGCACACACACACAAAAACAACAACCATACACATATATATACTCATGCATGCAGACACATTGTAAGACATATACACAACATACAAACATACATACGTACGTACATACATCACACAACTATATTCAGACACATATACATAGTATTTGGTAAGTTTGGTGTGTAGTATACAAATTGGTATCACTAAGGCTACTTTATGAGTAAAACATTCTTTTCTAGCATGTACTCTTGAAACATGCACTATGCATTCTAAGAGAAAAATTGAACCCATTTACCTCTCTCATTCATCTTGGAGGAATGCTCATCCTCGAATTCAGCCGCGATCTGGGTTGGAGGGGCGTGCCTGTCGGGAGAGAGAACCTGCTGCCTGTCGCCGCTGGTGGAGTGAGGGGTGGAGTTGGTGGTCATGGAGGCCCACTGGTGGACCCAGTGGGGGGTGCCTGGACCCCCTTGTCTCTGCTGAAAGTAAAATTGAAAGACATTTTTTTTCTTTGTGAAGGGCAAAATGGACTAAAGAGACAACGTCACCAGGACGGCATCCCCAAACGCCATCTAGACATCAATGAAGCTCAATTATTTCTGCAGCTCAGACTTATACCTCACTTACATCACACTGTCTATACATAGAGCATGTAAGATGATATACACATTCACATATCATGCACAAATAGATACCATCAACGAAGAGGTAGTGGTAATTACACTGCACTGGGTACCGATTAACCATTTACGCCCATTTCATAAAAATTTAAGAGCACCCAGACTACGTAAACAGAAGTATGCTGACCTACACAAAGATATTGATCAGTGAATAAGATTAAAGATATTTGATGCACAGTTTTTGTGCTTGCAGTACCAGTATTTTTCATTTTGAGCCATAATATCTTTCCACAGTTGAAAAGTTGAAGAACTTGCAACAATGTAGACCAGACAAATGCATGCAAACAGATACAAAAATGAGAAATTCTAAACTTGCATTGTTGCTTGGATCCATTATATCCCATTCTAGAATGCAAGACTTGCAATGAATGACAAACACACATTTGGGAATGAACAACTGACAGTCTCCTGACAGTAGAGAAAACTTCAAAAATAAGCATAATTTCATGGCAACCTTTCAAAAAGAGTGCTTATGCACTTTTTGCTGTCAGTTTGCCTAACTTTGCTAGCATGGTTTTCATCACAAACAATGCACAAAGTAACTAATCAAAGAGAGTAAAGTATGTACTCTTGAAATTACAAAATGATGAAGGCATAAATCACTTCAGTTTTCTGACTCGCCAATACTAACTTCAAGTGATATGGAAATTAATAATTCCCTTCCCACCCCCACCCTACGAAAGGGAAGAAAAATGGGCGAATGTCCAAAGCAAGACCGCCTGCTACAGTTGTGCATTGGCACAGCACTGCACAAATTCTCACTTCCCAACCAAAGATCCCCCCCCCCCCATATGATGCCCCCGTGCCGCCTGTGAGCCGGGTCTAGGTCATGCCATATGTGCCAAGTTCATTACAATTGTAACCCTCTAAGACGATGACTTTGCCAGAAGTTCCACCTGCCTAACATCAAGTCCTCCTCTGCACTTCCTCATTTCTCGGTATGAGGAACTTTCCCCCTTACTTGAACATTCCTAAGTGTCTGCAATAATTCAACTGTTAACTGCAGACAATACTTATGGGAAAGTGACCCTGACAGTGTTGACATTTTGCACAAAGTGAATCAGAATGAATAATCTCTACCCTAAAGTCATCCCCAACATATCTATCACCCACGCACGTTCACAAATGAATGCTTTACCCCTTTCCCCCAACGAATTGACATCATTGTCAAGCTCAGCAACTCCAAAATTTTCAATCATATCAAAAAAATATGAATCAATTTCAAGACTCTACACTATGCATCTTGATGATAATATCCAGTGTCTCTACTAGATGAGCTTCAAAACGTTTAGCTGGATTAATTTCACCTGAAAATTACATAAATCATGACAAATAATTTGTGTGCCATATGTATTTCTGTCCATAGGTATGTATGAGAAAGTTCTGCACATTTGATTCAATGGCACAGAAAGGGGTAACAAAGATGCACAAGCTTGACAGTCCTGTGATGTCATAGTCATGACACCAGTTCCTACCTTGCCTTCAATGTCCTCAATCTTGTCCACGGCCGTCCTGCTGCTCCCATCTCCTCTGACCCTCAGGCCCGGTCCGCTCATTCCCGGTCCGCTCATCCCGTCCTCCTTCCGCCTCCCGTTCGGCTTCCCGCTGAACACCTCTTCCTCCTCAATCTCGTCCCCGACATCCTTGTCGGTGTCGTCGTCGCTGGGCAACTTTTCCCCATCCACCGCTCCCTCCTCCTCCCCAGCGCTCCTCCCGACGCCGAAGACGTCGTCGATCTTCTCCCGCGCCTCCTGGACCTCCTTGGACTGGGAGTCGCTCTCGATGGTGTAGGTGCCCGCTTCGCTCACGTTGTCCCCGCACCCCTCTCCTCCCTCGATATCCTCCTCCTCCTGGTAGTGGGGGTTTTCGTGCGTGTCCATCTCCAGGGGGCTGAGAGGGGTGGTCGGACTTGGGCTGCCTCGGGTCTGCTTGGACTTGTGGGTGGACTTAATGAACGTCCTCTGCCGCAGGTTTGTGGGAGGCAATGGCTCAGACAGACAGGCACCCTTGTTCTTGCGTTGCTGGTGCTGAAAGTTGGGGTCTGCTTTATCATTGTCACAAGCGA
This sequence comes from Diadema antillarum, assembly GCF_040938485.1. Classification (NCBI taxonomy): domain Eukaryota; kingdom Metazoa; phylum Echinodermata; class Echinoidea; order Diadematoida; family Diadematidae; genus Diadema; species Diadema antillarum. The sequence goes on along the minus strand of NW_027271072.1, from coordinate 292,495 downwards.
AAGGGCAAGACAAGAAATATTCTATTATGTCCTTTGATCTGATAAACAACTTCTGAGAAAAATATGAATGTATCCTCGGATTTCTGTAATATTAACCGTCCGTGTAATGTACAGCTACAAACATATCTACAGCTACAGTAAGAATGGAGTCTGCTGTCAAAATGTAAACTGGCTTATTTAGTAGTACTATGTGTTAACCATTTGTCATTGTAGTTGACAGTGTAAAGTGCTGATGCAATCAAATATGTCCTCCCTTCAGGCATGTAAAGTACAGTATATCATACTGTCCAGCAAAATGTCTGTGATTCACATTTTAATTGCAAACTTACACTTTGTCCTATTGAAATGTCATGTTTTCAGAATAAACATGCTCATGAGTGGTTGTCTTTCAATCAACAGTAGAGTGCAGATATTTAGGGTCTAGCCTATTTCTGTCAAGTCAATAACATATCAATCACACTTCTTAATTTCAGCACTGCAGTTCAAGACAACTATGTTTACAATATCACTTTCATCATGCTGGGGAGAGCAGCGACTGAATCATTAAGTAATGGATGAAGGTTTGCGTATTTAAAGCTATTAAATTGTTGGCATTTTGACAAAATTACTGACATTCATAGAGGTAGAAATTTACACACACACACACACACACACACACACACACACACAAACAAACAAACAAACAAGAGGCAGATTAAAAGGCTGTACACAACAACAACAACAACAAAAAATGCAGTTCCTTTTGACCTTCAGGAATTGAAGAGCCAGATTTGGGTGTGTCTTCAGAATATCTGGGTGATGTAATCTCATGCCAAAGAAAAATTCATGGCAGACCCGAGACTGTTTGTGAGTGTCAACCACAACACCACAACTGTTCTAAACAGATATCACCTTTTGGACTGTGTCATGCCGGGATAATTCATCCCTCATTGAGAACATCCAGTTGAAAACATTCTGACAGGAACTGGGGCCCCCATTGGCATGGTTTAAAAGGATGGCAGTACAGCAAGCCATACTTTGAAGGTAATGACCCTCTCTCATAACCCCTAATAGTTTCCCTATCATCAAGCCTGTACATGGCTATGCATATTAGCCCGTTGAGGACGGTTTGATTTTGCTACAACACACATTTCCCATAGACACCTGCCAGAGTATACTCGGAACTCGTCCTCAACGGTATTACACACTTGGAATAGATCACATTCAGATCTAATTTTGTGATATAACAAGAGACCCGCGGGTCTAGCGCTCACCTGAGTATCGCAAGTTCACCTTTCACGCAGTCACTAATCTATATTATTCACAGCTCTACCAAAATTTGACCAGGCATTCTCAAGTAGAAGATGAAAATGTACAATAAGGGCCCAATTTTTTTAAGATTCCTTAATTTGGGGGGATTGGGGCCCCCTGGGGCCCTCTGGGTGGGGCATGGTGCCCATTTTGATAAATTGAGATCCTGACCCCCTAGGGATGCTACCTGCCAAGTTTGACAAATATCCATCATGAGGTTTTGAGGAAGAAGATGAAAATGTACATTTCAGGCCCCCATTTGGACCCTTCCAACCACCCCCCCCCCCCCTACCCAAGAGGGGCACCCCTGGATCTCCTATGAACAAACTTGAAACTACAGTCATTAATGTACTCACTCATAGTATTATTTCAGCTCTATAACTTCTGATTCTAGAGAAGATTAATAAAGATTCCTTCATTTGGGGGGTTTGGGACCCCTGGGGGCCCCCTGGGTGGGGCATGGTGCCCATTTTAACAAATTGAGTTCCTAACCCCCTAGGGATGCTACCTGCCAAGTTTGGTGAAAATGGGTCATGGGGTTCTCAAGAAGAAGATAAAAATGTACAATTTAGGCGCCATTAGGACCCCTCCTCACCCCCTCCCCTGGGTCCCAAGGGGGGCACCCCTGATTCTGCCATGAACAAACTTGAAACCACAGTCATCAATGTACTAACTCATAGTATTAACTTAGCTCTATCACTTCTAGTTCTAGAGAAGAAGATTTTTGCGGATTCCTTAATTTTGGGGGGTTTGGGCCCCCTGGGGGCCCCCTGGGTGGGGCATGGTGCCCATTTTAACAAATTGAGTTCCTAACCCCCTAGGGATGCTACCTGCCAAGTTTGGTGAAAATGGGTCATGGGGTTCTCAAGAAGAAGATGAAAATGTACAATTTAGGCCCCATTAGAACCCTTCCCCACCCCCCTCCCCTGGGTCCCAAGGGGGGCACCCCTGATTCTGCCATGAACAAACTTGAAACTACAGTCATCAATGTACTAACTCATAGTATTAACTTAGCTCTATCACTTCTGGTTCTAGAGAAGAAGATTTTTACAGATTCCTTAATTTTGGGGGGTTTGGGCCCCCCTGGGGGCCCCCTGGGTGGGGCATGGTGCCCATTTTAACAAATTGAGTTCCTAACCCCCTAGGGATGCTACCTGCCAAGTTTGATGAAAATCGGTCTTGGGGTTTTCAAGAAGAAGATGAAAATGTAAAAAGTTTACGCACGACGCACGACGCACGACGGACGCCGGACGAAGGGCGATCGCAATAGCTCACTTGAGCCTTTGGCTCAGGTGAGCTAAAAATGGAATATTAGGCATCTATAATCTACATTTCTTGAAAACTGTTTCATTTTGTTTTCTTTTTAGATTTTCATAAAGAGAATAAAATATCAACTTGTCATCAAAGCAACATTTCACATGATGCGATACATTTCCTTCGCGAATCATTCACTAAAAGTAGCGGTTCAATATCTGAAAGTAAACTGCCTTCCAAAAACTGCTTTCACTTATTTTTTTTTCTGAAAACACAATATTATAAACATTTGCATTATATATCACTACCAAAGTTCATAAAAACTTTCAAAAGGTCATATAATCTGAAGAATACCTTCATGGGAATATAAAGCCGTATGTGATATCCATGTATATTTGAACAAAAAGTAACAGAGATATTCCCTTCCAAACATTTCATACTTTCAAAGTCTCTGTTCAGACATCATTTGCACAAACACTGCATCATGCTTTCTTTTATTTGCTTACAAAAGAAAGTGTGAAGTTTGTGTGTTACAGAAATTTATTTTTAGGTGCTTTTTCCAATCTGAACTTAGAATTCTCATTGCAAGCCTTTCAACGTTTGAGATAGAAGATGACACATTGGATAGGGGGGATACATTCTTTCATTTATCGGTAGACATGACCATGAAAGATTCCCCAATGATATTTTGGGATATATCCTGAAAATTCGGAAGAGCAGCTGTTAACAGGAAAACCCTGACATTTATTACACTTGTCCTATCATTTCATATGCTTGCTACATATCCTAAATGTATAATCCCATGTAAATGACATTCCTTTGAACAATGCAATATGTTGTCCATGCTAGTTTCTACATGCTTTGATAATTAAACAATTTCTTTCATTCGTACTTTTGCTTGTGTTTGTTTTTTCTTCTCTGTTCAGTGACAACATCAGAGTAAACTGTGCAATGAAGAAATATAAAGAGTAAGGAAGTAGACAGTCATGCCAAAAGCATATATATATCTGAACTCCTGATTCTAGGTCACTGTCTTTCCAAGGAGACTTCTAGCTCTTAAAGGGAAGGCAAACCCAAAGAGCAATGTGGATTGAGTGAAAGCAGCAAAATTAGTAGAACACATCAGTGAAAGTTTGAAGAAAATCTGACAATTGATGCAAAAGTTATGAATTTTTAAAGTTTTGGTGTTGGTACCTCTGGATGAGGAGACTACTAGAGGTTATGACGTATGAGTGGACAACAATAAAAAGAAAATATAAAGAAAATTCCATGAAAATTTATCTTTTTATGAAAATTACAAATTCCATCAACTTGATACTGACATATGTTAAGGGTAGCAATTATTAGGTGATACGCTATCAGCGTATCACCTATTGTGATTGTCAAAATTTCTCTTTTTTTTTATTCTTCTTTCTTTCTGCCACATTTTGTGTCGTCAATATCTCAACAATGACATTACGGAATAACATGACATTTTCAGTCAACATGTCTCATAACAATATCTAGCCACAATAAGGTTTTCATGACAGTAACATATCTATGACGTCATCTAGGCGCCATTTTGTGATTTTCGGACCTTGTCACATGATCGATCATAACTTCATAACTAGATATCATTTCTGTATCATTTTCGGTGGACATAAAGTTCAGGTCACGCTCTATCTTACATTTTAACGCTAGTTACCCAGGTCATCATTACGCGCGCGTTTGCGCGCGTTAAAATTTTAAAAGGCTCAAAACGACTTCCCAATGGGAAATCTCGAAGTTTCAGACAATTTTAAGCGTTTCAAACATTTTCTCGCGTGCGCGTCCGTCCGCGCAATTTCGCGCGCAGAGGGCGTAACTAACATGAAAATGCAATTTTTTTGACCGATTTGGATTTCTGATACTTTGAGTAACAATATTCATTGATTTCCGATCGATTTTGACCTATAACAAAGGAATGCACTGGTGTCAAAGTTGAAATTCCGCGCGCGCGTCTTTCTGCAAATATAGTGAAAAAACATGTCTTTGTTTATTTCGCCATAGCTCTTTAAATCGTCCATTGACCCTATATTTCTCTTGCATATTACAAAAGCATATGAATTGGAAATAACGTTTCAAGTACCGATATTGCCAGGAAAACTCATGACGTCATCATATCATCATCTGAAATCAAAAAAGTGGAATTAATTTTTTTGAGGTACTGTTTCTGACATTCATTTGCTCGTATCTCTGTTGTTTAAGCTTAATATTACCCCAAATTCAGATATGTTTTACTTTGAACATTTGCCTTTCAAGTCCATGTCATGGTTTTGAAATTTGATGACGTCATCATACTTTAAATTGTGATTAAAGGTAAAGACGCAAAATCGGACAAGTTTACGTGTTATGTCTATGGGAGGTGATTTTTTTAAAAACCATACATTGACTTGACAACGTTTAAGCACCTTTATCTCAGATGATTTTGCTTCATTTCCTCTGAAAATTAAGTATGTTGTAGCTGTGACAATAAGCTGCAGTAATCATGCATTTTATTCTTTGAAATCTCCTCATCAGGTTGACAATTTTGCAATTTAAAACTGAAAATGAGAATGGAATGCGGACGAAACGATTCCTGATTCATCTTTCACGTACATAAGTTTACGTTCCTCTAATTTTCTCGTCGAGACGTATGGCCGAGTGGTTAGAGGTGTCGTCACAGAAACGTGAGGTTGCACACGTACGGGTTCGAACCTCACAAGAGCACGAAAGAAAATAATAATTTTTTTTTTACTTTTTTTCTTCAATGGAGTACTAGACCTTCGTCCATGTAGAAGTCACGTTCGCATGTAAACACACCTATACGCACACACTCACACAGTATCCCTTTGTTTATCGTTGGAGACTGCATTGCTTCGACTGCTGCAAAATATTGCAGGCTGGGCTTTTCAAGCTGATCATGGTATATTGTAATAAAATGAAATTTGTTCATATCAATTCAGTAACACAATGTAGTCGTGGTTACTTTGTGCTGATTTTATACATGTAAGAAGCTATACATTGTAAAAAAGGTATTTGAATTGTTCCTTTAAGTCAGTCTTCTGTATTGATGATTATTTGTCAATTAGTGGTTTTTGTGGAGTTTCAGATAATGATAAAAAGTATGTATGATAAGTGCAGCGATACTTTCTACAGTTAGTTCAAAGTTGTGTTACAGAGGTTTGATACATACATTTAGCATTGTGTTTGTGTGTCCACGTGTGTATACAGGTTGGCCATATGGCACATTCTAGACAATAAATCTTAATTAATTAGCAAACGCGATCAGCTATGGAACTGAATATGGTACTAATGTATGATGTTCATGATTCTCATTAAACTGTGACGAGTTTAAAGAGATAGCTTAACTGTGTGTAAAAATAAAGCAATAATAAGGAAATTTTAAGGGAATTTGATAACCATACCTATAATAATTTCATACAGGTACTAATAGCTGCCTCATATTCGTGTGATTGATCGTCATGTCAATAGCAAACTGACAACGTACGATTAATACATTATACATTAAGCAACTGTCTTTCAAATCCATATCGATGTTTTCTACTTTGATGACGTCATCATACTTTAAATTGTGATAAAAGTAAAGACACAAAATCGGACAAGTTTACGTGTTATGTCTATTGGAGGTGATTTTTTTTTAAACCATGCATTGACTTGACAACATTTAAGCACCTCTATCTCAGCTGATTTTGCTTCATTTCCTCTGAAACTTTAGTATGTTGTAGCTGAGACAATAAGCTGCAGTAATCATGCATTTTATTCTTTGAAATCTCCTCATCAGATTGACAATTTTGCAGTTTAAAACTGAAAATGAAAATGGAATGTGGACAAAACGATTCCTCATGTATCTTTCACATACATAAGTTTACGTTCCCCATATTTTCTCGTCGAGACGTATGGCCGAGTGGCTAAAGGCGACGTCTCAGAGACGTAAGGTTGCGGGTTCGAACCCCACAAGATCACGAAACAAAATATTTAGCTATTTTACTTTTTTTTTCTTCAATTTTGTATTACATATTCGTCCATGTAGAAATCACGTTCGTATATAAACGCACCTATACACACACACAGACACACACACACGCCATATCCCTCTTTTTTGTGTGTTGGAGACCACATTGCTTCGACTGCAGCAAAATTTTCCAGGTTGACTTTGTCAAACCGATCATAGTATGTAATGACGACGACTGAGGTGTTGTACTTTGAACAATTGTCTTTCAAGACGATGTCATTGTTTTGTAATTTGATGACGTCATTACACTGAAAATTGTGATTAAAGGCAAGGTATCAAAACCAGCCGATTATAGGTTTGATGTCTGCGGGACGTATTTTTCCCAAGTTGCCAGAAATGGCATAGCGACCTCAGTCGTTATAAGGCCGCTTTTCCGTCTAGCAATCCAATAGATGGTCACACGGCCACGTTAGTTGAGTGGGCATTGACTTTCCCCCTGTTACATCTATACATTGTTTTTTTTTTTTGTCTTACCATTTCCGTGTATGACCCGTGGCCGAGTGGTTACAGAAACGGTTTCGCATGCACGCTCAATATAACTTCAAGGTGCCTATATCACATTCTTTTCTTGTCGATCACAGATGACCGTCATCTGATGACCACAAGCGTATCACCTAACTCGTCCTCAATGTGACGAGTTTTCATGTCTCGTTCCTTCTGCTTTCTGAAAGCGGTTAGTCAAGTGCTCTTTCAAAATTCTAGAAAAATGAATTTTCGTAATTTCCTTTATATTTTCTTTGTATTGTTGTCCACTCATACGTCATAACCTCTAGTAGTCTCCTCATCCAGCGGTTCCAACACCAAAAACTTTAAAAATTCATAACTTCTGCATCGATTGTCCAATTTTCTTCAAACTTTCACTGATGTATTCTACTAATGTTGCTGCTTTCACTCAATCCACATTGCGTAAACAAATACATACTGCTACTGAACGTTTTCGACGTGTACTCTTTGGAGTAGAAAGTTCGGAGTATTTGTTTAACGCAATTTTGAAGTTTTGTACCACCAAGCATCTCAATCCACATTGCTTTTTGGGTTTGTGTTCCCTTTAAAGCAAAACTCTAGTTGGGGGGGGGGGGTGGATTAGATTGTTACCCCTGAGGGGTGTATGTTTACCATAGTAGTTGGGAGGAGGGGCGTCTGGGGTGGCCTGCTTGGGGGTGCGTCTACCCCCTCCACCTTGCCATGCTTCATTCCTGGAAGACAGTGGGGAGGCACGGGGGCTCTGTAGGAAGACACAAACAAATTGCAACTGAAAGTTTCTGAATTGAGTTCCACATTCAATGAAAGATGTGTGAATCTGCATACCTTGTATACTGAATACATGCATGGATACAATGTATGTTGCTTACACACTGTTTGCACAACAAATTAGATATTTTGCGCGATCACAAATGACAATGTTTGATATTAAGTACTGATTCCTTATTTTTCTTGGGGGGGGGGGGAGGAGGGGAGTGGTAATGAGGACATTCTAGAGTGGCAATAAAGCTCAGGATACTGGTATGTGTGTGTATGTGTGTGTATGTGTGTGTATGTGTGATTTGAATCCAGAAATTCTCAATGCATTGTCAACGTGCAGACTCAGTAATGTGTGTGATGTATATTCACATACAGTAGATACACTCTTGTGCTCTATGTCGCACCATCAGTCACATTACCGCTGGCCTTTATGTATCGTCCGTGCAATACCCAGTGAGTAATGTGTGTGATTTAGCGTTCATGTACAATCATGTGCTCTATGTCATACTATCAGTCACATTACAGTATTGGTGCATCATCAATACGCTGGCCCAACACTACATTGTATGTGTGATAACAGTCATGTACACTCATGTACAGTATGTCACACCATCAGTCACATACAATGGCTCACAACATCATCACCGTGTCCTAAATACATTGTGAGACTCAGTTTGCCCAACTGACGCAGACCAGCAATCTTTCTACCATAAACTTAAAGATGCTTTTTAGGCCATGACTCATAATGCGTGACTGCTGCTACTGTTTGTTTGTTGTTTTGTTTTTTTCCATCTTCTCTCTTTCTGCCCTTCTCTGGCTATACCCTTTGTACATGTTGCATGCAGAGATGACAACCTTGTGAACAGCACTGCAGCATTCTGAGAGCTAGAAAGCTGTACTTTCAGTGGAAAACAGTCTTTTTACCTCTCATACAATAGACAGACCTGTGTAGTTATACAATTTTGCAAAGACAGTATTTTCCATGAAACCTGCAGCATATCTGGCAAAAAAAAAGTGCATAATACTGCAAAAAGTATCAGTTGGCACCTCCGTGCATACCATGTGAAGTTCAAAGTAGACCATTCCATGCTATAAACTCTTTTTTTTTCTTTGTTCAAAGACTGTTAAACAGTGTATTACATGGTGCTATGCCTAAAACTAAATTTCACCAATGACAATGTATAGATATGAAGTCACCACTAAGAGTATCAGACATTCATCTGAGCTGAAAGTTTTTGCAAGCATATGTCCAAGATAGACAAAAACAAAACTGGAAGATACAAATGACAAAATTGCATAGCTGGCTATGATCCCCTCCCCCTTATGTCGATAAGAAATAAATACAACTTACAAAACTCAAGTAAAGCATCTGAATTTGGGAAATCTGAATACATAATACCAGCACAAATTACCGAAACTAAACTTCAATGCACTAGCTTGACAAAAACAAAATGGCCAATGGCAAAACAAATCAGTAGCACTTACCCTTTTGATACAAAACATCTGCATCATGACTTAAACTCGCAACATGCAATTCGTGACAAATAGCAGCAGTACCCAAGAGGCGCATGAACTTTTCACAGATTGTTATCAGAAAGGCCCCAAAAAGTATTCTCAAGTTCTCCAGCATCCATGAATGTCTCCTTCCAAGAACTAGGAGCACCAAGTTGCACTTGTTTCTCTCCCCACTTTGACTGCAAATGCCAAAATTACTCCCCTCTCATTCTTATTCTGACACAAGAGACACTCTATCCCTCCCCTTAAACTCCCCTCCCCCTCCCCCAAAATCTATCTGTCACCTTATTCTGACTTGTGAAATAGGCCAGGGTAAGATCCAGATGGGTATATAGCACGTCTTCAAATGATTTACTCGCCAGGAAGCACTTAGAACAGGTGCAGGCTTAACTTTGGGGGGAAGTTTAATTTTCAAATATGAATTGGTTGTTTTTCACCAAGTCATAACATGGCGACACACTGCGTATTGCATCAATTACTCACTTGATTAGCTTTAATTGTAAGAAGACTGCAGAGTGCTTCCATCAAACTTCACGTTATGACAAGATGTGTGCACTTTCCTTTCACCTCATATTCATCCAATTGGTGCTATTAACTGATCAGTTGACTGATGAGTCACAACACTAACTCTGATTCTATTGTGAGTTCACATGACTCGTAAATGTTATAAAAAAAATAATGTAAATACATCCCCTTAAGAGGTTTACAGGGCACCTCACATTGTGATGACAGTTGAATTCACACTTGCTTCTGAATTCACATTTCATTTCTGTTGTGAGTTTACATGACCCATAAATAAAATGGCTGTATATCCATCTCCTTGATGGGCTACTACAGAAAGGATCAAAGGATCCTGTATGAGAAAAGCTGCGAACATACAGAAAAGGCTTGACCATGTGTGAAGGAGCAATTAGCAGTTTGCATACTAGGCAAGAAAGAATATGCAATCAGTGTCCTCTGCATACGTTTGTATCTTGTGTTGGAAGTTGCCAGCCTTTTGTGAGACAAGCCCTCTGGTATTTTCCAGTGTATCAAGACAGGGTTCGAAATTGGCGATGGTCCGCTGGCCATTGGCCACCCAAAATCACGTCGGACTAGCTAAAAATCATAAAATTCTGAAGTTACTAGTCCGTCTGGCTAGCCAAAAAATCGCTTCAGTATCAAAATTGATTCTAAGTAGTCCGCCTGGCTAGTTAAAAAAAAAGTTAAGTGCGACCCCTGCAAGACAAGACATTAATGGCAAAATCACTGAATTAATGTGTGTGCATTGATGACATTTGTTTGTGGATGAAAGTTGGTGATTATTGAGGAAACTGCCATTGTTGCCTGTAGAAAGCAAAGCCTGTGTATTTGGTAGCTGGATTCATTTTGTCAGGAACTGGTTTGATTTTCTATGTGGTGGCTAATCACACACATTTCCAAATCACATAGACTATCCAGTCAGTTACAACAAAATGTCAAGACTTTGTGATCTTGTAACCAGCTTTATACGAACAACAAGTTGGCTCCAGGTGGCCGGTACAATCACTATTTCATTGTAAATCAAATACAAACATTTAACCTTCAAAATATTAATCATAAAACGATACACTGTACTCTGTCCCTTTCTAACATACCATCGATCATTGAGAATTAAAGGTTTCTGGGACAAACACTGCACTAGGGCTTTCTACAGCTCAGTTGGTAGAGCACCGGGCTAGCATCCGGAGGTCTCAGGTTCGAATCGGAAATCCCGATGGAATTCCATTTTCTTTGCTCATTTTTCCACTACCTTAATTTTCTTACAACTAGGCTAGGTCTTTTTTCATTCTCCTACATAGAAAGACAGAAAAACGAACATGTATAAATGGCAAGAGGCACTTTGGCAAGTAGAACTTTTTTTCACATCTTTTAATCTTTTAACTCATGCAACAGTAGCAGATCAGAATTGCCAGGGGATATGACTCTAACATATGTCATAAAACACAACAAAAGGAAATGTCAATATCATTCCAGCGACAATTGCTCCCATAAATATCTGCATGCTTAGCCAAACATAAATTCTACCCACAAATATAACCCTAACTCTAATCCTAATCCTCGCATCAAACTAAGCCTAAAACTCTATCACAACCCTAAACCCTAGCCATAAGTCCTTGGATAAAATAAGACTGGAGAAATTGTCACAGGAGCAAATGTCATGTCACCCCCCCCCCCCCCCCCCCAACAGAGGTCAGGGCCTGAAAGAGTTCAACTCGACTGGGTCAAGGTGAGACGTACATGGATGTTGTTTGAACCACTGACCTGCATGGTCTCTTCCTCCAGACTCTTCTTCATCAACCTCTCCGCCTTCAGCTCCTCCATCATGCGCGTGCTCTTCTCGATCTTCTGCCGCACATTCTGCGGGATGCAGTTCTGAAGGCTGTCCGGCCGTGCCACCTTGGGGGCGTCGTCTGAGCCGAAGTCGATGGTGAAGCCGATGGACTTCTCGTTGGCCGCCATGAGGGTGATCTCCGCCTGCTCCTGGGGCTGGGGGATGGTCCTGGAGGGGGGCTGGGTCGGGCGGAGGTCCGACGACTTCTTGTTGTAGATGACGACGGGGATGTCGCGCTCCGGCTCGTGGCTTGCAGCCGAGAGCTTCGTGGGCCTCTCAATGGGGGACGATGATCCAAGAGGGTGGTTCTCCTCTGAAGAACCTGGAGATTGACGAAGATCAACAGTATCCATCATGACTGGCACTGACTGGTGAAGACAATTCTATACAGGCAATTACTGAAGGTAACTACTGCATCCTTGCAACAAAGTCAACAGGACACACATGTACCCTCTGGACTAGGTGTTTGACACCTAATCGGAGATGTCCATTATGACGGCAATCTTGAACTTCTATCATATTAAGCTTGAAGGGAAAAACACTGAACATATTCACAGATTAGTTTGAGATTCTATATAAATGACCAAAACGAGAAAAGAGCAATGCTATTTGTAAAAGTACAAGCCTCATGTGAGAAGCAAGATCTTTGTGTGCAAGCCTCTCCTTTTGGTGTCACATGGTTAACACTTTGAATGAAGAACAAATAAATCCGACAAGGCAGCACACAAACTCTGAACCCTGGACGGCCTATGACTGTACACACACACACCACAGAGACAGACACGCTCACAGGCACAGGCACAGGCATGCAGACACACGTACAGACAGACAGACAGACACACCTTGAGTGGAATACGTGTTTGCTCGGGGTCTCACGTCGTCCGGCGTAGCGCTGCCCTCTGGGGAAGGATGGTCCTCCTGGTCACCCCACCATGCCGGTTGACCATAGAGCGCTGAACCATGGGACTGGGGTCTAGGATCTGTAGGGGGAGAGATCACAAGCCAGCACATAGGCTCAATGTCACGTACAGAGCTATGTCTCACTGATGAACTGATAACTCAGCATGACCTTGGTACTTCCCCCTACTCTCATCTCCCCCACCCTCACCCTACACCACACACTCTCTAACACACGTCCTGTCTCTTACGAAACCATTAAGCAGTTGCTTCCATACGTATTTAATCTGTCAATGCAACTATACTCTGATTCTTCGAATGCCTCCTTATCAATGAACATTTACAAAGATTGTTGTCTAAACAACTGCTTGACAAGGAGAGGAGAGGTCAAATTCACTTTATCGATACAACTGGAGAAATCTTGGGCTACACTGTTGAATTACACAACTGATATCCACATCAATCTATTAACACACACATTGTACTAAAACAGTGTTGTAGTTCAAAGGTTTATGTACAGTGCAGAACACACAATGTACAGTGTACATGCTATTTAAACATACTGTTATAGAAGGCCCAAACCTAACATTGCGTGGAAGTACTAGAGGTGTACCTCTTTTTCTTTTTTTTTTTTTTTTTGGTAACACAATCAGGATCAAGCAAACAGAAAAAAATCTATGTCAGTTCTTGTTCAATATCATAAGTGATAAGTAGCTATTTTCTTAAAAGTTATTGAAAATATCCATGAACTTGGATATGTCTTATACATTTGCCCATAAATATACAGAAACATGACATCAATACAAACTATGTTTGGCAGTTTTCAATGATGGGGATATTGTTCACCTTACACAGAGTCAAGAGGGAGAAGCTATCAAACATCCAATGCTAGGGTCATCTGCACTTGATATGCACAGTTTCTTAATTGATATTCCAAGACTCTATTATCGTTGCTCTTACAGGGATTTTTGTGAATCCATGCAGAGCAATTGAACCATCTAAATATGTCTGTTCCACAGCAAAGAATATGATTTACCAACTTCTTTTTTTTTCCCCCCATGGGTCATATCAACACTCCACTCAGACGACTAAACATCTGCTTCTTGACTCACTTCACCATGAACAATTTGCAAGTTCAAATCCCTAACATTCTCCAGAAAACGAGGGGAATCTTCTTTGAACATTAAAAACAAGGACTTGCTTTTTGTGCCAGGGTTTCCTTCCGTTCTAAAAACTGAAGAAAGAGTCAATGACACAGTCTTAAAGATCATGACCATTTTCAACTTCTCACAGCATACAAGGATGTACAGCCCTGGATCATTCCAATTGTGCAAGAATTGTTGACATCCTGTCAATGCATTGCTCAATAGGATCTGTGAAAGGTCAAGACTATTATCAGTCTTACTGGTATTTAGACAAGTACAGTATGCACTATGTGCTTTGTTGAAGGGTAGGAGCCTATTCAGGCAAACATTGCCACGTGTCATATATGGCAACTGCACAGAGACATTTTGTAGGTTGACTCTTCATGGCAAAACATCGGAACATGGAATAATTGCATTTCAAAAGGGTAAAGACAAGAAATAAGCAAGCAATGACAATGCTACTTGCCTGCCTACACACTACCAACAGAAGATAATTTAGTATTGTGGAGGGGGTAGGGGGAGACTTAATCATGAGGGATAATATCATCAGGGGCACAGTAATTTATAATGCAGGTACCCCCCCCCCCCCCCCCCCCCCCCCCCCCCCCCCAGTCATACCCATCTTGTTTGCTCAACAACTGTCTCAAACAGTCAGGAGCCAAGCCTGTCGCTATAGCAACTGGAGTGGTTTGAATTGTCACTTTTGAACACTTGATGCCCTGGACGATTTGACTTGTTACACCATCAGAACACGGAGGTGTGAAGCCAACAAATTCAGATGGAACCAAAATTAATATACTTGAGAACCATGCCTTGCACACTGGAACTGAAAGTATCTGCCTAGTCTAACATCAAGTCTTTATGAGAAGACAAAAGAAAATACTGCAGGAACACTGCAACAAACTGAAAGATATCATAAAGTGATGTGCACTTGTAGGAATATCATATAAAAATCATATCAAAGGGAAGGATGTTCTTATCAGTCATCATGAGTCATTGGAACATGACATCAAATGTCCTGTATTTTTTTTTTCTCGCCTGCTTCTCTTAAAACTGATATCACAGTCACATATACATGTAATGCTGATTATGATCTCGGCCCTGGGGGCTGCAAAAACCTAAACAAATGCTAACTAAGAGTGAACATAGAATTCATGGATGTGATCTAAATATGTGTCCTAAATGGTGGATCCTGCACAGCTATCAAAGAGTGAAACTGAATATTATATAAATGATTAATTTCAAACATAGTGCTCAATTCCTATGGCACTTTGCAAAATTAAAGGGATGGTACAGTATTGGTGGAGATGAGAATTGGGCTTTTAAATTTTTGCATGATGCCAAGAAAACACTTATGAAATAGTACAGAGCATACCATTTTAAGAGGAATTCAAAGTTTATTTGATGAAATTCGGGTTTGGAATGACTGAAACATCCAAAAACAAAGTAAAACAAAGCGATCGTATAATGAAGTGTGGGTCCCACACTTTATTAGAATCGCTCTGTTTTCGATATCTCAGCCATTTCAAAACCAATTTTCATCAAATAAACGTTGAATTCCTCATGGAATTACATGCTCTTTCATATTTCATAAGAGGTTTCTCATTATCTCACCAAAAAATGTTAAAAACCTAAAATTAGGTCTCAACCAAAACTATATGATCCCTTTAAGTTCTAATAGAAATGTCAACACAGTAACATTCTTAAACTATCAAATGCACACATTAGATATGACGTTACCACTGATGAGAAAATTTGTACTGTCTTCACATTACGCTTTCTGTATGCGCACAATAGAGCATACAGAACAAATCGTGTATGAGACAATCTTCTCACAATGACGAAACATGATACCCAGCACTTAAAGCGTCGCAGCTCCACACACTTAGCTGGTAATTAGCCACACTGACTCACAGATTAAGTGATAAGACAGTCCGTCATCTTTCTAGATGTTGTACTCGCCCCCTGTGAGAAGCTTTAACCTACGTGCTTCACGTCTTATAGAGTCCTTATGACCACTACCTCCTACAAAAATTTATCCGCACAAAAGCTAAGTCCCAACACATGTTTTTCCTTGGAAATCATATAATGTCTACTGTAAAAGCAGAAATTTTTGCACGGGCAATTTTTGCGCTCGGCCGGAAATGTGACCCTGCATCACAAAACCAACAAAAAGTCGCCAGACATGGATTTTTGATTAAGGGCAGATTCTGAAAGAGCAGACTCTAAGCTTTAAAATTATGTATAACTCAATTCAAATGGACTCCCCTAACCTGCCTGAATACTGGAAAGAAAGCACACACTCTGGAAAAGTGTGAACTGAGAAAAGGGGCTTTGAAGTACAGGGTCTATTCAAGTGCTTAATCTTTACAAAGCCGCGCTAGCTGCGCAATGAAAGGGACAAAACACACAATGTCAACCACTGGAGCAACAACAATGAAGGGATTATCAGATTAAGCTGGAATTTAGCATGTTCTATGGACACATTCTGTCCATGATTAATGTGAACTTACAAAGTAGTGGCACTATCCTTTCAAAAGTTATTAGACTTGAAAGTGAAGAGTGTGCTAGGGATTTCAAGAAATGAAAAGGGACCTCAAAGACATACCTGATCATTCTACTCTCCCCCCCCCAAAAAAAAAGGGTTGTAGAAAAACTGCTGAAAACACACTTTCCCATTTGTTTATGATCCCAAATCAAAAAATAATGTGGAAGAAAGATAGCTCTTTCAGAAAATATGAAAAACTCAAGATTGACTTCGAAAAGTTGACCCATTTCACCTGTTTTGAGTCCTCACGTAAAAGCAATGGGTGCAACTTTTTGTTTGTTTGTTTTGTGGTGCACGGTCGCAAATGATATATTTCATGTGTTTTTAATTCCACAGAATCAAAACATAAAATAGTGTTACATACACTGAGTAACAAGCAAAAAAGTTGCAGGCTAGTTATTTATTTTGTGAAATGTGCAAAAATATCCACACTGCAAAAATTTCCACCTTTGGAGTATTAGACGTATCAATAGTGCCCTACATTGTTCCAATATTCAGCAGTATGGGTGTAATCAAACATTCTTTCAAGTGTTCAATGCACTCTATGTTTCCATGTATTCTTGTCATATATTCCTCTCTTCTATTTCTGTAGTTTCTTACTAACCTATAAACATAATCCCATTGAAGCACTGAACAGATCACGCTGTCGTCTTACAATAAAAATTTTCACTTCACTCCTGTAGTGAGTGATACCCATTTCCTTCTTGTCCTCCAAAGACCTTAATAATGACCACTTCAGTTGACAATGGTTTCACCACACAATTGCTTAAATAAACTCTTGTTCGTTTTTTTTTCTCCCTCCATGCATCACCAGTCTAAAGCTATTCTTTTAACACTTTCAAATAGCTGTCTGATGCCTCTACTGTTCAGTGTACCAAATGCATCGTCTGATTTGTCTAATGCTGCATTTACAACATGTTCCAGGCGGCCACGGCAGTCACGTTTCAGGCCACCGTGGACGAAGCAGGATGGATGTGAGAAAACGCTGTGAGACAGGATAGGCAAATAGGCAAATGTGACAAGCCGCGATTGCCTTGGATGCTGTGTCAGATTTTTGAACTATCAAAAAATTTGCCACGGCAGTCCCAGTGCTGATGAGACTAGAATATGGAGGGAGAAAAACAGGAAAATGTCCCATCCACCCATAACGCACTATGTTTCAGGCAAACGGGGCTGTGTGGCCACTGAGAACATAGTGTAAATGTGGCAGAAGGCATTCACCCCTTTCCTTTCATACCACGCTGACGATTTTGATAAATCACCTTAAAACACCCCTCTAATGAGCTTATACCTGCCTGCTTCACTTTATCACTCCACAGCTCTAACAACCACTTCATCCTATAAAAGGTTTCACCATGAGACTGTATGCTAAACTCTTATCATATCATATGTGCTTAAATACACTGCTAGGATAAAGCTATTAACACTTTCAAATATGGCTATCTGTTTTTCCCCACCTTTGACATACTCCACGCTGTAATTCAATCCTGTCAAACAGTCTGTTCCTTTCCTTTCTTTTTCCAGCTTTAAACCTATAAATGGCACCCCCGTGAACTTATGTGCTTCTCTTTGCCTATCTATTACAAAGCACTTTTCCCTGTAAACCCTGAATATATGTGCCAAATATTTTGCGAGGGTTTTTTTTTCCGTGAATTTCGTGAGCGGAATAATATTTGTGAATTTTGTGAGCGGGATGCTATTTGCATATTCAAAAGCGAGAGAAAATATTAACTCTCATTCCAATATAAATGTGACGTGCACGCATACATTCCTCCTTTTGGTACTGTACTCCACGATAGCGAATTTAACCACTCATGAAATTGTTGGGGAGTTCCGATTCACGAATAATTAGACTCGCTAAATACATGTATATGTCGTATGTACATTATTTGAATTGGTGCCCCCCCCCTTGAAAATATCTTCGAAATCATTTCTACCTGCCAATACACCTATGTAACCATCAATGATACAATGTATATCCATCTAGAAGCACCCTAATATTTCATATTTAAACAATTAATGTCAAAGAAAGTATTTATACTTCATTTCTTTCCAATCATCTTTATCTCAACTTCAGTTACCACACTGTTCATCACTGCACTGCTAATCCATATCAATATACCTATCTATATCTCACTTTTACATACATGTTCCTTTATCCACGAGTATCCTATTCCCTCCTTTTCTGTCACTTCATGTCATACACACTTCCCTTTGATCATATTTTTTCTTTCTCCCTCTCTCCAGCTCCATGTCTCTATTTCTATATATCTGTCTATCTATCTTTCTATTTTCTATGATCTATGTCTCTATCTCTTTTAATCTATCTGTAAGCTACATGTATCTATTTCTATATTATCAATCCATCTCTTATATATCTATCTATATATCTGTCTGTCTTTAATACACTGCAAACTGAAATGGCCCATTCTGATACATAACCTATGTGGAATGCAATATAATCAGGCATCATCTATACTGTCAACTCTGCTCTAATCTTACAGCAAAGATAGAGGAGTAGATCATATACAACATGTGTCCATATTTTCAAGTACAAAGATTAAACTGCCGTTTCCCTACAGCACCAAGGATGAAAACATTCAAACACACGATGTGATAATGAAAGGAAGGCTTACCCCACAAGAAACGTCTCAACTGCTACACTTCGCAAGGCTCTATCATATCACGCATAATCCCTAAAAAAAATTCTCCTTCCGGACTTCACACAAGGGGGTATAGGAGAAAGTCATTTGGAGGTGGGGGTGGGGGTGGGTGTGGACCCGTCATCAAATTTTTTGCAACCTGTCCGACAGCTAAGCATGACTAACTAATGGCAGACAGAGTGACGAGACTCGGCATTCCCGCAAGTGAAAGGCACCAAGTTACCAAGCAGGAAGTGCCGAGAAGAATGGATGCTGGGATTTTTTCATACAAAAAAGAAAACTCCTTTTGTCGCGGCAGTTTCCTGCACTTTAGCCCTACTTTGCTTCTAGACTCAGGAAAGAAACATGTGAACACGCCAGGCTACAACAAGGGAAACAGATAGAACATGCCATCTTGTAGATGAGCATGCATTCAAAGGCAAACCACAAAGTTCTGAAAGACTTATATTTGCAATGAACTTCTGAGTATGTCAGTATAAGTCTATATTTCTGCCATTGGATGACAGCAGACACATCTGATCACGAGTGGATAATATGCTGACAATCCTAGTCCATCCTATCCAACAACTGAACACTGTGTAGGCAGAAATTCAAATTTTATGTATCTGTTGTTGCCAATGGTACACCATCCCCCCCCCCCCCCCCACCACCCCACACACCACCCAACCCCATCTCATCTGGTCCACATTTCCTACACTCATACAATCAATTAGACCTATTTCCTGGTTTCTTCTGCCTTTATGCCAATCCTGTCTGATGGCACATTGGTTGCCAGGTCTATTTTAAAAGTGCAACGGGTTCAGACTGCTAACCAAATACTGCGATAAATGAATAATTTTCTTGTGCATATTTCCAATAGTAAATAATTTTTATTTCTCCCCCCCCCCCCCCCCCCCCCCCCCGAAAGTTAGTCCTTCGGTATCACTGAAAGTGGAAAATTAAAATTGAAGAGTTTCTTTCTCTCTCCCTCCTTCCTAGCACATTAGTAAGACATACATTGTGACATTAATTTACAGTTTCCCACTGACATCATCAGCCAGATTATGCAGAACTGGTCCCATGGGATTTCTTTAAAAAATGAAATAAATGCTTTGAAGACCTACTTTCTACGTATGACTTTTGATTGATACAGAGGTAAGGACAACACATCTTTCCCAAGGTCCTTGCAATGAGACTAAACTTCCAATATCACTTTAGTTGCGAGCCTTTAAAAACAACAAAAGAAACCCTGCTTTTCAAAGTTAACCAATCAGAATTGAGGAGATAACAATCCATCCCCGAGATTAACAACCAACTGTTACTGATATGTAAATAGTCATACATATACACTGTAAAGTATATGTAATACAAACATGTATTAGTACACAAATAATTCCAAATATGGCCAGACTAGTCATTGTGTGGGGGCACAGTGGCATAGTGGTAAGACTCCTGTGCTTCAATCACAAGTCCTGAGTTTAAATCCCATCAAGTGTTTACATCCTCGGACAAGATGTTTTTATCTATCATGTCCCTCTCAACCCAGGTGTGTAAATTGGTACCTGACAATGCTAGAGCATTAATAATGGCAGGACTCTCTGGAAGAACAATGGCAACACTGAAGAGGCAAAGCTAGATAAATAAGACCATATCATTATTCTTATCATCATTATCACCAAAACCATCATCATCATCATCACATCATCATCATCATCATCAGCAGCATCATTATGACTCGAACTTAACAACATGTGCACAAGATGTGGGACATACCCTGATGCAAGCTTGCTTGTTGGCCGTAAATATTTCTGCTTTCCTTCGCATTTCTCTGCTGCATCGCCCTCCGATGAGAATAATTGTGGCCTGTTGAGTTGCTCCTACTCAAGAAAGCCTATTGTTCAATGAGAGAGAGAGAAAGAGAGATACAAATTAATCATAACACGTTATTTCTTTTGTTCTAATAATTTTTTTCCATGAAATACCTTCTGAATATGACAACTTTGTACAAACAAAGTGCACACTCTGCTACAATCTTGGGATTTATATTACCATGATACTCACCAGTCAACTTCAACTCTACTTTGATCTCAAAATGCTTTGACTTAAAAAGTAATATTGATGTCATAATTGCTTGTAGCTTGTATGCCTATCAATTGCCTAAAGGTAGTAGACAACAGGTATTAACACTTCAAATCCCTCTGGATACAAATGCTACTTCAAAGAGGTATTACTTCAGGGAGATTAGTCAATTAACTTCTGTCAACTTAACCACCTGCCAGCAAATTTTGTTTGCACATGCTTCATGTTTCACTTACTTCATGACCCTGAATGTTCTTCTCAACTACTGGCATACATACATGCATTTAAATTATTGTGTGGATTTGAAAACATTAGGGCATGGGGGAAAACATTCTAGCTACTAGCTAGTACACTGTTCAACCATGCAATCAATGGCATGCATACTTCTTGTCTGAAGATGTGGAGGAGAGAAAAAGCAATAATCTGTTTCTTTAATAGTGACTAATTAAAAACTGACCAAAAAAGAGCACATTTCCATAAACTGTACAACATGTCTGAATTTTCTAAAAGTACATGCAAATTTCTAATCCGATCTGATTGCAAGTTTTATGACCTCAGAAGCTCAAATTGAGGCTTTAACTACATGAACATGAAGTGGCTCTCTTTCATCACCTGCCCTTTTTCAATGCTAGTGTCTCAACTCCTTGCCAAGTGTTGTATTGTCTCGGGACCACAATGACAATAAAAGTGAAATGCCACACTGAACACTGACATTCTTGTCATACTTGTAGTCATGTTTGTGTCTGACATGTTGTAAGTCTGAGAGGATCCCTTGCTTGATAACAACTATCTTCATGACAACTATGAGATATCCCACTGTCTCTCTCTCTCTCTATTTTTTTTTAAACAACTGTCTTTTAACATCATTCAGCAACAAGCATAATGTGAACATTTTGAAAGAAAGAAACCTTACGGTTTGGGTCATTGGAGACCAAACCCCCCCCCCCCAAAAAAAAAAAAAACAAAAAACAACAACCACAAACAAACAAACAAACAAACAAACATCAAGATACATATTAAGCAACACAGATAACATCAATGTTTGAGTACTAAAATGAAGTGTTGAAAAGTGACCCTCCTATTTATTGATTCCACCCAGGAATAAAATAACAACTATCATACAAGAGAGGTCTAGCTCTACCTGACAGTTCTTTCCTGTTATAGATCTTGGAATACTTAATGACATGCAGGAAACTTAACACTGGGAAAAAGTATTTAAACAGACATAACATTGACACACCATTCATGACATGTAACATGCTATATAATATCACTGCAATTTACACTATGGAAGTCTTGCAGTGAATGAAAAATAATTTTTAGCAAAGGCTGAATTTCATGCAGCAAATAAAACAAGTGTGGAACAAACAGAAAAGCAAGGAAACCTTGAAGTACTTTGGAGGAATTCAGTCCTGCAAATATTAGGTTGAATAACTTGAATTTCAAAATTACATCATGCCTCTCCCAAGCTTCAGGAGCGATGGAAGCACCTGCCAAATAATATTTTGTTTATATATACATATGCTAATCTCCCACCCTTGCAGTAATTTGTCAATTTCTCAACAGTAAAACATAACAGGTAATTTCCATTTGTATTCATGTGAGTTTCAATTTGTTCATGAAGTAAATGTTGTGACTCAAGTAGAATGTCTTGGTGTTGAGCTTTTATTTTATTATTCTAGTACTACAGATACCTATGGACCTGCATAAAGTAGCACAACTTTTATTATCCTTATGTTAACCATTAGTCTGTCTACTGGTCAATTCAAGCACATTTACTAAAAAGCAACCCCCTCCCCTGTCAGATAATGATTATGGTAAAAGTGGAAATTTTCGCCGTGTTGAAATTTTCGCGCATTTCACGCAACCAGAACCTAGCGCAACAAATAAAAGCACACGAATACTTTTGCCTGCTGTATGTTTCAGTAGTGGCCGTCTTGATTCCGTGGAATTAAAAACACGCGAAACTCTTCTTGCCTGGCCGAGCGCGAAAAATTAGTTACGCGAAAATATCCACTTTTACAGTACATATCACTGAACAAGATGCATGAACATGCCAGGGGAAGTCAACATAAGCTCTTAAGGCAAAATCATGGATGGGGGCAAGGTAGCACAGGAATCACAAGCCAGAACATGTGTGTCCATTACTGTTTGACTCATCTTGGCTAACACTTGCAAGATATCGTTACCATGACAAGCAAGAGACAAACAAACAAAGGGATATGATCATTAACAGTGATTTCAGTCAATTTCATTTTCTCTCCTTTTTTGTCTCATTTTTTATTGCAGTTTTGGACAGGATGCATTTCAAGGTTTTGCATCTTTCATGCCTTGTGCTCTTGTGGATATCAAAAATACATACAATGTGAAAAAATAACCCTAAGAAAAGCATATTCTGTCAACTACAATAGATTTTCACATAGAAAACAATTACATTTTGCTAATCAAGATGCAAAGTTCAAACAAGCATTTAACAGTCAATACAAGTTCCACAAGCACAATCAGAGACAGGGGGTAAGGCACACAGGAACCACAAGCTCCAACACATGTTTTCCTCTCTTTGACTCATCTTGGCTGACACTAGCAGAATTCTGTTACCATGGCAAATAACCAAAAAGTCACAGGGATACATATTCCACACGGCATATCCTGTATCATTTTTTCCCCCCTGATTCTCTCTTTCATGAAGATGCAGTTGCCAATACAATGCATTGACAGTTATTGAAAAAGAAAAAAATCTGTTATCCTAGTATTTTGTGCCTCTGTAATACTACAACTGTATTCTGGTATATTACAAAGAAATGCACTTGATACACCACCTACAGTTGTAATTTATAATTATCACACAAACCTTGGACCATTGTTAGATACTGTAAAAAAAACAAACCCTGCTATTAACAAACAGATCTACAGTAGTAGACTGTAGAAGAATATTGCAATAAAATATATCTCTACCAGTATATTTTCCTTCTCTTCTTTTCTTTCGGTATCAATCATCAACTCATATTCATGAGTGCTACTATACAAGGTGCATGCTCAAAGCTAGATTCTATGCCCCATGATTGCTATTAAATATACAACATGCAATGCCCAAAGCTAGATTCTATGCCCCAACTGACATATCAGACATTGGGAACAAGATGGCAAAATCTGTCCACAAATTATTATAGGCCTAAATTCCATGTTTTTCCCCATTCAATGCTGTAATAACAAGAGTGCCTGCCAGCTACAATGCATGGACATGCTAGCTACATGTAGTCAGTCAGTAAGCTTAACAGTCAGCATGCAGCAAGCAGTCAGCAAAGCAGTCACCATGCGGGTCTAGTCCACGGTGCAACACACTCACATCCTCCTCCTCATCTTCCTCCTCCTCCTCCTCTTCCACGGGGTAATCATAATACAGGTCCCTCAAATCATTCATTTCCTGTACCGGGAAGTCGTCAAGGGGAGGGGGGGGGGGGCACATGTTTTAAGGGGGGTCAAAACAGTTAGGGGTGGGGAAGAAGGGGAAGGGAGACATTATGACCTCAAGGCAGGGTTGTTGTTTGTTTATAAGTTTGTTATTCTGGTTTTGGCCTTTTGCTTTAATTTTTGCTAAGAACCATGAAGGAATGCAAACACACACTGCAAAAGGAAAGCACATAAAATGCAAACTGCATGGCAGTGGCTTAAATATGGACATAAAACAAATTTATACTTAAACAATGCAATGCACAGCTATTTACTATAACTTTAATTTTTAAACCATGCTCAACTGTGTGAAACCTTTTCACAACACATTCACAAAATCTACACATAGAGATTAGGTTTTGGCAGACATTACTGAAAGACTAAAATATGAGAGACTCAATGAAACCATAATCTAAAAATAATATCATTATTCCATTAAAAAAAAAATACTTGTAAATTTCACACAAACACTTTTAACTTTTTGTGTCAAATTGCTTCAAATAACATTCATCTATCTGTCACTACATATGATCATGTAATTTCCATTACTTTTGAGATGTATCTTCAACGTTATACCATCACTTCATGTTAGCATAATTCGTATTTTGGGTGAATAACGCAAGAGTAGCATTCAGTCTGTTTCTAATAGTAAATATTTACACCACATTCTTCTCATTGATGCTTTCATACCATCAAATTCGGCAGTTTTGTATCAATTTAAATTCTAAGAGCAATCCAACAAGCTTACAGTGTAACTGAGAAGCAAACAATACAGTGCAACATGTAAAAAGCTATGACATCTGTATCACAAAGCCATAGATACTATAGAATATACCACAAAGGTCAACTCCTTCAAATAAATGCAACTAGTCCCTTGGTACGGAAGCGACAGACAGCGATGTGTAAACATCCTGGCGAGAGAAGATGGCTAGATCTCTTTCGGCATAGATTCGACGAAGGGAGCGCAGGGGTTCGTTTAGGGTCCGAACATTTGTCCATAAATGGGATCAACTCACAGCATAAGATTTCACTTGCAGTGCACAAGTACTGTACGAGGCACAACCAAAGCAGACTTCATACAATTACAATGTAGTATGTTGTACAGTGGACTCCCATTATAACAAAGTCCTCGGGACCAGCAGTTTTCTTTCGCTATATCGAAATTTCGTTATAACCGAACAAATAAACAATAAAAATACATAGCATGGATAACGTTGCGACCCGAATTTTTACTTCGTTGTAACCGAATTTCATTATAACCGTGTTCGTTATAACGTGAGTGCCTGTATACAGTAGGCTGTTATTTTCACGACAGTTTAATTATCATCAACTTCGCGATTCACTGTTGAGCCATGAATCTATAAAAGAACATGCGATAATATTGTGAATAGACGGGCATTAGTGCATTTCTGATAGCCTCAATATCAAATCAGGAAAATGAAATTTTGTGAAAATGTCCGTGATCTCCTCATTTGCAAATAATATCAGTATGCGAAAATAACAGCTTTTACAGTATTGCATGAAGCTTTTTATAAAGGGTTGTTTTCCAACAACAGTCTTGATCATGCTTCTGGTAATGGTGTGATGACTGACAAAAAAAAAATGCAGATTGTCATGTCTATCTTGTAGGTAACATGCTGTTTGTTGTGGACGCTATCACAAATACAGCCTTACTCCAGAGCCCTATTCCATTATCTGCAAATATCCTGAACACCTCATTTTTGATTGACGCGTATTGAGATTCATTTGTTGCCTCTAATAAATCTTCATGAATTATTCATTCTACGTGCTTCCTCATGCTAATTGGATCAGAACAGGTGAGTGTTAATCAAGGATATCCCTCCCTAATGAATTCTTTTTTAATTACACTAGAGTGCTGGCTGATACAGGTGATGAGGGTCAGATTTCTCTCTACATCGTATCTAAAATGAATTACCACTCTGAAATCACGATTGAAATAATCTTATCAAAATATCAGAAAAACTAATATTTCAAACATTCACAGCTTGGACAATGCGTGTCTTAGTGGGTTCTAAAAAGCTCTACGTCCACCACATATCATACACGACATCGCTATGTATGGTTGTTCACTATGTGTGTATTAGAAACTTGTGCACAAATGATTTCTACTGATATAATACCACATTCTGTTGTAAATTATGAATCATCTGATAAAACAACAATTGAGGCTATCAATGATTTATAATCATAGTGCCTATTTTTTCTTCTCCTTGTTTATTTGTTTTCTTTCTTATTCATTATTTTTTCGGGGGGGGGGGGGAGAGGGGGGGGTAGGGAGGGGGATACTTGTGGCTTTAGCCCTTTCTGTACTAGGGACTTTGGATGGTGTGTACAACCCTATGAGTTTTCTGTGTCAGTAAGCACTCAAAACACACAAAGGGTTAACAAGGGACTTGATCATGAGCTCTCATGATAGCATGACTGTGTGTGAATGATGACTGAGTAATAAGGACTATTCACACAGGATGAGTTTCAGTATTAAAACACAACATATGGACAATGATTCTAGGTACATTTTTTACATCTATGCTTTGCATTGCAGATACAGGATGATGGGGAAAAAAAAACAACAATGACAGATAGGGTACATTCCATATTACATTAGACTACAATTGATTCCAACCTGCCAACGTACCACAGAAAAAGAGAGAGAGGGAGTGAAGCATGACATGACCACAAAACCACACCTTGTACACCATCTCAACAGTAGAGGGGGTATGTCACAACATGTAGAAGGGCAACATTGAGGTATCCAGCATATTTAAGCATGCAGCTGTATTCCCTACCACACAAACTTTGCTAAAGTAAATCAAATGCAACTTGCACTTTACATTACGAGAAAAGAGAAATGAAGGTCAAAGATTTACTGTCACACTCACTATAGCAACATACGATTGTATTAATACAAACTATAATTGTGCATAGATACTTTATGAAGTACTATATGACAAATAGGCACAAAACTTTTTGTTGGACCCAAGGGCACAAAAGGGACCACTTCCCACCTGTCCATTTTGTTCTCCATTCTCTCTCAAACCACACCCAACTTTGGGCCCCTGAGACTCCTTTCCATGTACAATAGGTAGCATTAAAGTGGCATACAAAACAATGACATAATCAAACTCTTTGAAAGTTAAAAACATATTTTCAAGTTGATATTCTTAAAGTTAATACACACCATATGTATTTTCAATGAAATATAGCTTACACAACATGAAATACACATGCACATATCTTAATGAAATGTACATTATCTTAATGAAACAATATATGTATGGCATGAATGGTATGTAGTGTAACCATCTGTGGGCTACATTAATACGAAGCGGAGTGAGAACATCATCAGTCAACAAAAGCTAATAATAATGCAAGTGTAAACCTGTAGGGTCGTTAACTACATGTATGTTCCCCCTGAACTCTTCCTCTCTGCCAGACTGCTAAATTTGCATGAAGACATTATTAAACGCTTTTGTGCTCTGCAGGCAGCAGATGTTTCATTTTGCATATCAATCACACTCCTGAAGGCCCCCAGGGAGGTCTCCCCGTCTGTCTTTCCCTCTTCTGACCCTGCTAATGTTTGGGGCATTTTAGTTCTCTGTCTGCGACAGATTATTGGCTAGACTCTCTTCCATTGTAGAGTAATATGAGATCTGAATAGGAGAGGAATAAATCCCCAAATTTGATGACTTTCACATATGACTGCAAATCATTTCGCCATTTTTGACTTGCTTGGTGCAAACTCATCAACAGTTACAGTTCAAGTGCAAAAAGCGTCAAACCTTTGATTTGGCTGATTTGGAAAAATTAGAGAGGTTAGTCAAAGTATTGACACATATAGGTCCCACTATTAATCATGAATTAATGGAAGCACCATGAGTAATGCAGCTCATCTGTTGTATATGTGTATACATAATACAGCATTAATGTCGTACATTTAAGTAGAACTTTCTGCATAATTCCACAAAACAAACAACAAAGATATGTAAAATTAGTGATGATGCAAGTCCCTTTGAATACCATACCGAGCTGCCGGAATGGAATTCAAATAGTCAAAGTTTCTAACCTAATTAATTTCATTAAAATTTAATTCATCAATTGCGCTTGATTTTGTAAAGTACATTCAAAACATATTCTACTTCACATAAATTTTCCTTTGAATGGATAATGAGTTAATAGTGCAATTCAGATGTGGTGAAAATTTAATGCAGGGAATGAGAGGGAGGCAGTTGAAACAAATAATTCAGCTTTTGTGTTATTTACCACGACACTCCACCACAAAATATTTCTCAGAATATGGAGCTTAACATGGAATTAGTTCACTGCAAGTCTGATTATAGACATTCAATGAATTCCAAATAAATCCTGTATCCAATACTTGCTCTCTGACTGTGGTTTTGCACAATTTTCCACAGTTCTGACTTGTTTTTGTGATGATATCACATTGTAATATTATATAGAAAACATAGAGAAATGCCATACAGACAGGTTCTGCAGGCATTTTTTTTCTTTCCATCTCTCATGCAGCATGTCATTTTCATTGCCATATTAAACCTTTATACGATAGTATGCACTTTAAAATGAAATAAACACTTCACTGATATCCACATAAATTTGAAGATAATAAACATGGATAATAAATTAGTTGTGACACAGCACACAATTGAAATCACACTTTACCAGCGTTTCCTTTGTTTCAGATAAGATGATGCACAAAGCATGAAAAAAGAGCACATGCACATAGGGAGTTACAGTTTTTCTGCTGGTGATTTGTTTCTTTGCACACAGAAAACAATGCACATCTCTCACAGACTGTGAGGATATTTCGCTCTTATATATATTATTAAGTGAACTTGAACAATCTATGTATTAAGACACTGCCATAAAAATTTCTTTCCTCGAGACTAATTTTCTGTCCTTTTTAATATACTTTATTTTTCTTTTGTATTATTGAATCATCATATGAAATCTAAACAAATAAAATTATAGGCATTCATTTCATTTAAACATTTAAACTCTTCCTTTCCACCTTTAATTGTCCTTGTATGCATATAAAAAAGAAATATAAAAATATCAACAAAAATGCGGTCCAAAATTGCCTACATAGAAAGGCTACAGACATAGTCTGCTGAACACTGTAACGTACAATCAAACGATGTATTAATTCATTATCCTCTATCACTTAAGTCACATCAAATAGATCAAAAGTGAATCAATACAATAAGGGTACAGCAAGAAGTGACTTTTTGATATATGCCATTGACAATTTCCCCATGCTGCAAGTTCTGTTAGTCTGTATGTACTTATGATTTCTTATTCATCAATATTAATTCAACATTAAATAGAGGCAGAACAGGCAGGTTCAAAATCAATGAGGCATGTTATCACCATTTTTTTTTTTTTTTTTTTTTAGATATGTCTCTGAGTGTAAGAAGATAATTTCATTAGATGGGCATTTTTTATTACAATATGCAACACTGCTGAGGATTCTAATTGCTAACCATACGTGGATTCCCCACACATGCAAAATAATGTTCTGAAATAATTGCTTCGAAAGACATATGTAATAAACAGACAATGAGAAATATGTTCATGATCAGAACCCTTGGCATTAAACCATTTAACTTCTACTAATGCCTCTGGAACCCTTGGCATTAATCCATATGATACAAATTGTCCATATCACCAACCCTGATCTGTAACTATCCTGACCGTGGTTTGTACATGGTATGTATCCCAGGTTCCCCCTGGTCAACTTACCTTCCGTACGACTCCCTCTGGACCCTTGACCACAGAGATATTGTCTAGCTGGATGCTGTCAAAACGATAGGTGATGGGATGTGGGCAGGCGGAGGCAGCCATAGAGTTAAGGAAAGGTACTTGCATAGAAAGGGCATCGAGAGAAAGAATTTCCAGCACTGTCACAATGAAGGTTAAATCACAGGATGGTGAAGTGACCACAGAAATCATACGTGACAGGTCAAGTAATAGTCTGTCTACATCAAACGTAATACATGGTACAGTATTGCATTTAGTTCTGCCAAATGCAGAAGCACTCGCAGAGAATCACAGCTCGCAATGGTTGAATTAAAATGCCTGAAAGAACAACAAAAAAATACAAGAGCATTGTAATATTCTTTACTGGCAAATTAATGACGCATTTTACCCATAAACTGCTGCAGGCCACTTAGTTGCCTGAAGGGTACATTTTATACTTTTTTTTGACAATATCAGCTGGTATTTGGGTGAAAACTCATATTTCACTGGAACATATTAATTCACATCAAATAACTGCAGACAAAATAAGTCTTTAAAACCATAGATATGAAATTTCACAACCTACAAATGATGTCAAATCATGCATTTTTTAACAAAGTAGGGCCTACAACTGTACCACAGAAATTGCAGATATGCTTCATAATTATATGCAATGAAAAGAGATAAAGGCCTCGAAATTTCTGCATAGGTTTCTTAAGATATCAATCTACTCATCCAGGAGGAAAAATGCGAAAACCTAACAGTAAAATTAGAAAATATTATTCTTCATTTTTTTAAACTATGGCATTTTTCAATAAGAAATTTTATGTTTGGCATAAAATACTGTAGTAACAGTTAAAATTTATGAAAATACTATTTTGATGGTGGAAAATTTCAATTCATCCTCTTTAAAGTGGTGTATAACATGACATAAACTCTAGAAGTATAATATTCTTGATTGATTTCCAAAATTTTGCATGGCCCAAAACTAGAAATGCTTAAAATACCCTCAGCACTGTAGGCATTGAAAAAGTAATCTGCTCTCGAATGCGAATGCAGGATTGAGTTACTGATGAAACTATGTCACAAGAAAGAAAAAGAAAAAGAAAACAAACAAACCAAACAAACGAACATAAAAACAGCAAAAGAGACAAACAAAAGTTTTATTCATACACACAGTGTACAAGTCCAGTGTTGGAATTAGGCACACAGAATTTGTACAGGGGGGATTCTGTACACCATGCAGTATGCCACTTTGTTGTGGAAGGAGGTAAACTATATTTAGTCTGTTGAGGCCCGCTGAACGAACTAAAGGGGGAATCAATCCCATGCAGGCAAACTGTATTGACTACCATATGCACACTCATTGAAATTTGTCCTCGCAGATTAAATTGTGTGTGATAAGCCTATCCTGATATTTTCACACTATTTGGCAAATACACAGTATGCAGTAAAACTATTTTACAAATAGTTCTTGACTATGTATTTGCTGCATGTATTTCTTCCATTTCACTACTTTTTGTGGGTGCTTATTTAAACAAAAACACCTTAAGTATTCTAAAATAATACACTAAATACAGGTGTACATACTAATTACTTAACTAAATTCTATGATGGAATAAAAGATCACATCATTTCAGATATATGAAAAATAAACATGTACTTTGGAAGAGAATAGCTTTACAACTGTAGATCAGACAAGACTATGTATTTCTTTATGCACACGCACACAAATATGAATACATAGTATAACTGAATATACTATTATTCACCAATCCAAAATTTAGAGCAAATATTGCCTTGTTTTGGGGGGAAAAAAGAAGAAAGGAAGGTTAATAAAACTAACTTGCATGCCAAAGTCACTCCCAATTTCAGGCACGACATGAATTTACTTATTCAATCAATTTTGCAACACTTCTGTCATGAATATTTCATTTAGCCCCCTGTCATCGCCATCGACTGCAAAGCAATTGACTATTTTGTGAAGTACTGGTTTGGGATCACTGCCTTTACACTGATGCAACAATTATGAATCCCATTGTTTTTTTGTTTTTTTTTTAGTCTGCCGCGAAATATGGCACATGCACAGAAGGAGTGTGTCAAATTGGCCATGCCCTGCAGTCATACGAATTGCCTGCCACAGGCATACCTTCAAACTATCACACTCTCTCCAGTGTTGATCACACTTCTCTCCAGGATTTTATTAGGTACTGGCAAAGCAAATAGAATCCTATGCACTCTGTCACCCATATTAGCCCAAGGCCACTATAATGAACTCACCAGTGCATTAGATTAAAAGAATTAAGGGAGCAATTCAGATTACTGATTGCAGGCACATATTATGTCTAAGCGATTCATATACAAACAGCGTGTACATGCAATGATATTGATGCTGTTCATGATGATAGTGAATGTAAGAAGTATGTTTTTGTTTGTTTACACCAACAAAAGTCCTCAACCAATTACTTAAATTCTGGTCAAACAACAAAGTTGTTGAGTGCTTATAAAAGAAAAACTATGTATCAGATAGATGGGTACTCTATCAATGAAAAGTAACATCTTTGAGTAGTTTACTTGTAAGTCAGTGTTACACATCATACATGTATTACCCGGTTGCAAATCCTCTTCAAAGATAAATTTCAGAAAAGAAAATCAACACAAACAACACTCTCTGTATAACTCAGAGGTATGAAGAAACTGGTTCATGTAGACAAATTGTTATCTAATTTTGAGATCTTGCCATCATCACTACAAATAACTGGAAAATGTACTTGGTAAATGAATAAACACTAAATCATATTGTAAAAACTGAGACTTTTGTATGCTTTAATCTTTTGCATTTAGTCAATTATGAATGATTTATTACTGTTTTTGATTTGATAACTGTTGACAGATCACCAGATATGGCATCATTTGACGTACTGTATACACTCAGTCTATTATTGCAGGGCTGCCACTAATTCATTTTTTCTAATGGTCTGACCCGTCTGTCGGACCAGTAGGTTCCTATTTTTTACTGGTCCATTCCTGAAAAAGTTACTGGTCCGACAGTGATTTTTACTGGTCAGGGACCGTCGGACTAGTGCCAGTGTGCAGCATTGATTATTGTAAACTTGTGCTAGAAACATTGGTTGATTCACAATTACAGTACTCAAAACAGTAAACTTCTTACAGAATAGCATATTACCCTAACAATATAAATTACGCAAAGCACGCACCAAAATAGACATTAAAGCTTAATTGGACTGTTAGTCAGTCAAATAGAGGTTATTAGTGTGGCCAAAATCAAAACTACAGAGTATGGCTCGCAGGAGGCAGACATCCCAGTATGCCTCCTCCAAAACAATGACGGCATGGAATTCGCAATAATTGCTCCTGACAAATGAAGAAAAGCAAGAAATCAGGTGCATTGGTTTGGTCAGGCCGTTCATTAAATTGGCTTTTTTTTTTTTGGGGGGGGGGAGGAGATTCCAATGCTCATATTTCTATCTTCAGGTCCCCGCGGGGTGACAGCATCGTGAAATAGACCGATCTTGACGTTTTAATATCCATCGACACAACGTATGTAGCTCTCAAGCGCTGTGGCAACCCAACGCCACAGGCTCTTTTCAGGTTCGCTGATGAAAAATGGAGATCTGGAAGCATGCAGACATGTCACTGAGTCCAACCACTCCCAAACAATTACATCAGCTCTGCAAATTTGCACGGGAGAATCATGTCCTAGATTTGAGATTTGAAGCTCCCAGCTCAGGAAGAGAAAATCCAGCACATGACATCCACATCAATCGTTGATGCACGTGAGCATAATGAACAAGGAAAATGCAAGTGCATGGGAAAGGCTATGCCAAAACTTCCTTTCACAATGTACTGACTGCAACAATAAGCCAGTTCACAATTAGCTCATGTGAACATAGGTACAAATAATCTTTCT
This sequence comes from Diadema antillarum, assembly GCF_040938485.1. Taxonomy (NCBI): domain Eukaryota; kingdom Metazoa; phylum Echinodermata; class Echinoidea; order Diadematoida; family Diadematidae; genus Diadema; species Diadema antillarum. The sequence continues at coordinate 258,341 of NW_027271072.1, read as the reverse complement.
TTTTTTCTCAGTTGGTCGAGCACCTAGGCACTGGTTTTTCAAAGTGGCATGATGCATATGTCTGTCTGACGTAACAATTCATGGAATTCATGTTCAAACAATGAATCCATTTCATTGTTTTGTATCGAATGCATTAACAGCCTTTTTTTTAATATCAATATTGCTGAATACCGGGCTTGCTGTCAGGTGGATGTACTAGCAAGCACCATTCATACGGATTATGAATAGCCATCATATAATGGATGTTTATCTCTGTGAATTTAAAAACCAACATGCTCCAGTCTTATTTTCTCCAAGGACTTAGGGTTGTGGTTAGGGTTAGGGTTGTGATAGGGTTTTAGGTTTAGTTTGATGTGAAGATTAGGATTAGGGATAGGGTTATGTTTGTGAGTAGAATTTATGTTTGTTTTTACACTGGAATGCCTGTGATAAAATCTACATTGTACATTGCACTTCTTTTTTTGTTTTACCTTGAATCCTCATACATCAGCAATGCCTGGATATGGACTGGTGCATAAACTCAATTCCTACAAATGTATCTCCTATCAGTGTCTGACAGTGTGTGTATGACCTACCACATTACAGTGTATGTCAATACATGTGTGCAGACCTTTGTCACCTCATGATCATTTCATTTATTTGTGTGAAGAGAATGTAGTATGTTTCTAATGCAGCAAATAATAGGCGGATGTGCTGCGAAGTGAAAAGAAGTGCTAATTGGACAGTAACTGCAGTACATGACTAGCTGATTTTACACATTGCCTCTTACATTGCTGTCTTTCATTCACACAAATGCTTCTAAACTGTATCATTGTATCACTGTATGTATACAATGGTATCCCACAGAAAGTACATCAAATAGCCATATCAGTGAAATAACATAATCAAATAGCCAAATCAGTGAGACTATGAATTCCTTAGGTCCATCACATGTAAAGGTAGGGATTTCTTTAAGTGAAGAGTTTACGCCATTCGATCACATCAAGAGTGGTCAACAGAGCTCTATACTTAATTCATTCTAAACAAGCAACAGATGATGTCATAAGGTGTTCAAGTCATTAATATGCAAGTTACTGGAGGAGAAACTGGCCAAACTTTGTTTTTTGACAGCAGGCTATAAATTCCAATACACAATTACACAATGTAGGTGTAGATGAATGAAATAACACAAATACATCAACATTTGCTATAGACTATGAACTCTTAATGGTACTAGCATGCCTAAGAATACACTCTAGGCAAGAAGGCAAACTTTTCTCTTTTGAAGGAGAAATACACCTTGTAAGATAAATCAAACTATGATCTGCAAGTGATTTCTTGTTGAAATCTAACCTGCTATATGTGGTCATTTTCATGACCATACACAATAAGTTCTAGGTACATACTTTTTCCAGCACTTTCATCTACTAGTAATCGTGCTCGGACTTAAAAAGAAATAGTTGACATACAAATGTACTATATAATGAGCAGAGTAAAAGGATATCATATCCAAATCGGATGGAATCCCCTTGTTTCAGTGTGATGTATGTTTCCTCTGGAATCCTGGATTCATTCACAAAGGTCTGGAAAACAGAAGGAGAAAAATAAGAGAAAGCTGTAATCATCAGTATCACCATCAACATCATCATGACCATCATACCGTGATTCTGTTCTTGACTTTATACATGCTGCATTGTTAGCAGCTGCAACCATTATAGTGATTACACTTCTGTGTATCATATCGTAACAAAGTATTCAACAGCAAACATGCCTTAAGTCTGAAACAATTTTCACCAGTGTGACAGAGACCATCAGAGCACTTGTGTCCTTAAAACTGTAAAATACAGAGAAAAAAAAAAGCCACTCATGGCAAACAAAAAGTGGTTGGGTAGTAAAGAGAAGAAAATACTGCACCATTTTATGCTCCTTGCACTTCAGCAAGCTCAAGCACAACACAATTACAGTCTTCCGATGAATCGATCAGGGCAAGAAGTAGCACACACTACAGTAGCTTCACCACACAGAATGTTTTCTTCACATTCCAGTGATTACACTCGTTAGATTCTGAGTCACGCATGCAAATGAGCCACCCACCATTTCCCTTTTTCTTACGTCAAGAATCACGAGTAGAATTTAAAAACAAACACAACAAAAAGAAAAACTCACACAAATATGCATACACAGATTCGAGAAACAAACACAGAACAGTTGAGGCGTGGTCCCCTTTAGAAAACAAAACACAAACCTGAACTCAATTCCTTTCAGACAATAAACAGGGGTCACACGAGGTGAACAGCGCTCCATACCAATCTACAGTACCATGTATACAGCTGTAGGTAGAGGGGGTAGGTTCCACCTCCCTGGTTAAAGCATCCAAAGGGGTACACCAAAACACCCCCTGTATTCCACCTCTGCACACAGTCTCACTGCAATGTTCAAACCTGGTGACATACATGTAGACAATCATGGAAGGACATTCTAAAATGAGTCCAGTGGATTCTGAATGCTTTGCAACAAACCGCAGAGCTCCATACGCTCGGTTCTTGGCAGACCCCAGCCAAACCTGGATTTGATAGCAAGTAGGTAAAACAGCTCAGCCTCAAGAACCCTTTCCGGACGAGTCATTACCCCCCGAATTGCCAACTACCGTGACTGAGCAGGGCCCGTTTAATGTGGACATCACGACTTTGCTGCCAACAGCGATGAATGTCTAATACTCTTGGCAAATCACATAATTCCACAGAAGAAAAGGCAGAAACTGATATGTCACGCATAAAATAGAGGTCACTAGAGAAGAATATGTACAATCTCTGTGCTATAGATTTTTTCCTATTCACTAAATGATCAGAACAGACAGAGAAAAATGTCGCTTCGAAGATGAATCCATTGGCAGTCGCGCATGATTTAACAACACCTTTTTGTGGACATAATGGAAACTTTTCATAACAGATGGGAGTTAGTCTAGCTCTAATAGGGCCTAGCCTTCAGGGCTCAGTCCTTGTGAATAATCTACCATGGTGTTGGTATTTATTTACTCACTGCAGAGAAAGAGAGTGCATGTGGGTATTCGTCTTGACTATGGATGTCAACATGCCTGGTTTTAGAGTCTAAAAATGCAAGGTTTGACTTTCTCACCTTTACACCACTCATCTTTCCAAGAGTGACTGTAGAAAAGGAATTTCACAAATCTGCAACCACCATGCAGAGCAGAAGGCATTATAATCAGGGTCATGCATTTTGTTGTTATAGCCATCCCCCACCCATACACATACACACACACACACACACACACACACACACTTTGATAGTTTTTTTAAATGAAAAAATATGATAGGAGGGGGGTACTACGACTAATAGAAGAACTACATTTTGTACAAAGAACAAAGAAAACTTAGAGTAAAAATTTGCTAGATTGTACTGACTATAAATATCATACACGAGTAACTATATATGAGTACAAAATTCATAATACCTACCAAGGAAAGCTCTATGATTTTTAGACACACATCCCACTTTAGTATGTACCGAAATTCATTGACTTTCCTTCTTTCCTTACATGGTAACAAAAACATTGAATTTGTTTCCATTTTGCACTAACACAATAGTAAATTTCATACATATACATGGATTACAGATTGCTTTAATATTGCACTGTTTTCTTGTCAGGCACATCTTGGAGAAAGTTGACAAGTGTTGGGGTTGCCATTGTAGTCCTTTGACATAAAAACATGCATGGAATATAAATAAATAAAAGCGTCACATAAATGCAATTATCATTATCGCATGTATTATTATCATTATTATCATTATTATTATTATTATTATTATTATTATCATTATCATTATCATTATCATTATCATTATTATCATTATTACTATTATTATTATTATTATTATTATTATTATTATTATTATTATTATTATTATTATTATTATTATTATCATTATTATTACTATCATTTTACAAATATTGGAATTAATCTACAAAGTGAAATATTCTGGACATTCTCTTCAAAGGCTTTTACTTTTACAGACAATACTTCTTGGTGACCATAGAATTAATCAGCTATCATAAGAATATATTTTGCATTAAATATATAAGTAAAAATGCTTTATTGCTTAATAGATCACTAGTATTTCATATTTTGTGGATTCATGAGATGTGTAATGCTATTAGCAAGCCAAAACAGGACATTCATGTCAAGGATTGTAGGACAAGTTTTGTATTTAATTACAGTTGCAAGATAAAACATCAGCTGATAACATAATGTATCTCTAGATATCTGGGGTTACAGAGGATATCCCTATGACAACATGAAAGCATTCATCTTTAAAAAAAAAAATCACTCTGCAATAGCCTCATTTCTCGGAGCTACACAAAAACACACTTACACATACAGGAGGGACTATACAATCAGAGTCATGGTGTTAAAAAGTCCAAATTCTACTGTAAATTATTCAAAATCACAATTAATACTGCTGGCAGCAGACAGACCATCAGAAAAAACAAGAATAATTCTATGGAAACATTTTTGCTGTACTCTGAATTAAATGTGGAAAGGGTTGAAAATCAAAATACAGTACAAATTTCTGTCACAAATGGTCTGTTTAGTCAGTCATACTTTTGAAATTTCTTGTAATATTCCACATTGCTCTGTAATGATCAAACCAGGTTTATGCTGCAGATACAAACGTTGGATGTGCAAATTATGTAATGTTTCTCCTGTAAAGCTGCTTTCACAGTTTCAAGGTTGTATTTGAGTACATGCATTTTCACCCTAATATCAAATCATATGAATAGCCAAAGGCATCTATGTGATATTTAAGAGCACATGAGTACAAAGAAAAATAATATATGCACTGCTGCAGGAGTAAAATGCATTTGTAGCTCAGTTTGTTGGTTAGGATTTTTTTTTTTTTTTTAGGGGGGGGGGGCAGGTGGGGAACACACTGTACATTTGTAGCTGCTCAAGACAAAACGGATTGATTTCACAAGGAAGGAACTGGCCTCAGAAACAAGAGACATCTTCATAACGGCTGAGCAGGGATGTCTAATCAGGAGTAAATTCCACTGATTAAAGGTGGCATCTGTGCAGACTCACTGGTCTGATAGCTCAGCTGAGAGAAACAATGTGAAGGGTATTCTCTGTATGACTCATAGATCCTATGATGGACTAAAATGTAGGTGTGTCCTCTGGCCTTAGCTTGCAGTCCTTGCTGACCTGGATGAATGGGAGTTAATTCAAACATCTGTTTGCAACCTCATCTACTAAAAAAAAAATCCTCTCAATATCTTATTTTATTTATCTAATTATGGAAATTGTACTTTAAATTACATGTACTTCATTACATGGGCAAGAGGAGACAGCTATAAACTGTTACATTGTACTACCAAAATACAATAAAAACATACATGTGGTTTTTTTTTTTTTTTTTTTTTGGGGGGGGGGGGGCAGAGCTGCCATCTATCCCTTGTTTTCAACAAAACTCCTCAAATGGATTAGTCTCCTGACCTTCTGATCTGAATAAAAAAATCTCCCTGATAATATCTTTTTGTTGATACAAAGTTTAGAATATCATTAAATGTACAAGGATTACTTATCTTTATTCCAGCTTATTATGCCTATACAGAACACAAGGCCAAACAAACATCTATTAATCTGGCCAGGATTAAGTAAGAAGCTTTGCTCCTCTGTGAGGGTCTGTTTTCAGACTCTACCTCTTTGAGCCACACCCAACGTACAGTCAACCTCGCGTAAGTCAACCTTACTCTAGCCGAAAAATAGGCAAAGCCGAGGGAAAAATTTTTCCTAGGATGGACATAAACATTCACGTGTTAATTCTATCGTATAAGTCGAAATTAACATAATCTGAAGGAATTTCTCTGGTCCCTTTGGATTCGACATGGGCGAAGTCAGTTGTATGTTCTTTTTTATGCTTAGTTTTCCGCAAACAGCCTAGTGACAGATCTATATATTGGCAGCTTTGTGCAATATGTTTGCATAAGTTAATCACAAATTCAGTAATATACTATCAGGTTAAAAAAGAAACTTCTCTTTAAAATAGTCATTTATTCTCCACCTCACTGACGACTTCAAAGAAAAAAGATGACTTTAGACATCAATTTGCATCTGAGGAGGATCTTTATTTTTACTGCAAACTCATGATGAATAATTCCTCTTTTCCAGTAACAACTGGATGGTACATTGGAAGGAAGAAAAAAAGATAACTTAATTGAAAACAGAGCACATGTATGAATGAGCTAGCACAATGTTTGGGTGTGAACAGAAGTGAGTCACCCAATCATTCGTGTCGCCACAATATTGGGAAAATGTATTAATGACATCAACTGGGAATTCCCCAGAGTTTCTCATGGATGTTCTTCGTGGATCAAGGCTGAGCCACACTGTCTCACTGTCACCTCCAAAGAGAATATTTAATGAATTAAAGACTCGGTAGTGTGGGGATACCAGGGAGTGGACAGGCTGGCCTGGCTCGAATACATTCTAGAATCCCTGTAATGAATTACGCACAGCTCTGTCACTGATCTTCATTTATAACCCGTTCCATACTGAATTTTGAAATCCCCATAGACTTAATACACAGGCCACGACGCTCCCACAGGGAACAGATAGAGTACATTTATGTACAGCTCAAGAATGTCAACAGAAGTTGACCATTGCCATAAGCGTATGTTTTGGTGCACATGTTAAGTTGACACATGGCTGATGAGCGCTCTTTATGGTTTTCGAATGTATCCCGGCAGGCAGCGAATGACAATTGATAATCAATTGGACCACCCATGCTCCCCCAAATTACTGGATCTTTGGAGAGACATAACTTTCAGTGCATAAGTATGTTTTGTGAACATATATCTGCAACTAATGAAAATCTTTATCAGTCTGCAAGATCAGATCAAATAGGTGGAAACTGTAACTGTAAATCACACAAATGAAACTTCTGAGAATGCTGGTACACTGTGCAGCATCTCAATTTGGCCTCATTTTGATCACACAGCTGTATGATTTAGGGAGATATAATGGGGATTACGGACCTTGCTTTTACACTTCAGAAGATTTCACTCAATTCTATTTAAAGTGCTTTTGAGTTATTGAATTGAATTGATTGAAAGATATTTCCTCTTCTTAGAGGAATATGTAACAGTTTCAAACATGTTAAGATAGAATACGCACTGTTGTAAATGCCCCACTAATAGTGAGTCTGGAGTATCGTACTGAATGGTGAAATGTATGCGTGCATGTCACATTTGTGTAGGGATTACAGTTAATATTTTTGCATGTTTTTAAATTCACAAATAGCACATGACTTGCAAAATTTGCGAAATGAAAACCTCATGAAATATTTGTATACAGTATTCTGCCATCGCATGCAAAATTGACTGCTACCCAACTGTCTTCAGCCAGGCATGACAAAATAAATACACAGAAGAAAAGTTCTTGAATATATACTTCAGACATGGCAAAGTCCTTCGTTTATGAAAAAAAAAATACACATACACCTATATTTATATCACCATAACAACCCATAACCTTTTGCTTTGTTCTTTGAATCTGCCAGAACTGGTCAACCATGACAATAATACATGTACGTCATCAGGGTATCATCACCATGGCCATTCTCTTTCCTTTGTTCTCTTCGCAACATGTCACAAAGAAATAATGCATATTCATGATGGTTCAATTGTACACAGCCTACAATCATTTAGCATCCCACATGTTTGCTAATACACAAGGATCGTACATTATGTGTGTATTTGTGTGTGTATATGCCTGTGTGTTGCTATAATACACTAGCATGCATTCAGGTGCAGCCAAGAGTGATGACATTGATGAAATAATACTGATGTGAGAAGTGCACTGACCTTGATAGGCAGTACATTTGTCACCTTTCCCTCACCCACCCTTGTGCCTTTCTCACCCACACACCAATGGTGAATGCTGATTTGTCCATGAAAAGAGGCAGCAAAAAACTCCTCATGTGGTTATGTTTACACTGAATTTCATGACACACTACCCAGAAGGCTAAACACAAATTTAGTGGTGTAAATACAATCGCAACATGAAGCCAAGGAGGACTTTTAGGAGAAGTGATGAACATAAGTTATGTAATGATTCTTTTGGCATTATCATCATAAATATTGATATAATCACTATCCTCATTGATACATAATCAGAAATCTTTTCATCCATATTGATATTCTGCATGGCAGCCAGCATTTGTGATGCATTAGACATAAAATGTTTCTTTTTGTCATATAATTAAAAATGCATTTCTCATTGATTACAACTATTTCACTCAAACAACTGTGAACCTAGTCTACAAAGGGAGCTCTCTTATATGTAACATGATTGATCTATGATTTGCCTGATAGTGTATCGTATGTGTGTATTGAGCCAAAAAATGCAGCTCTAGAACTGTAACTTGTCAATATCTAGGCCTACATGTACTGTAAAAGTGGTTTCTTTCGCGGTGGTTTTATTTTCGCGCTTTGAGGTTGAACCGCGAATTTAACATCACGCGAAAATGTTTTGAACTCGTCGCTTGTTACAACGCTATCATTACCGACCGCGAATTTAAACACACGCGAAAAATTCGGCACCGATGGAAACCGCGAAAGTTTCTGTACGCGAAAGAAACCACTTTTACAGTACTAAGAATCAGTGATAACAATAACAACAGAAATGAACTCAACATTCTAAATCATCTTGGGATGAATATTCTGCAGGAGTTCTGCTAAATGCTGGGTTCCTGCCTAAAAATCAAACTTCTATGGGAAAGCAGTGATTTCCTGTACCCAAGGTGGGACTAGACCCTGGGCATGGGTACCCCCCCCCCCCTTCCCTATGTACTGGTACACCCCCTCCCACAAAGACACATAAAGGGAAAGAAGGAACATGCAGCAGCACTCATTAACAAACGAGTCTCCCTGGCTCACAATCTTTGGGCTATTTTGCCCTGTCTGCATGATGTTCAATTTGGAGGTGGGTAAATACATGTATACAGTCTTGAGTTAAGGCTACCTCCTAGAACGTGGTCAGTCATATCTCCCTTTAATAAATATATTTAGGTGGAAGGAAGTTATGCCTCACCCTTACAGTTACAGTTTAATGACCAGTATTTTGACAGAGTACATGAATGCCTATAGATACACTGTAGGGAAAAATATCATAAGTTTAAAGAGATTTGAATCTAAATTTATCATCCCCTATACTTGCTCCTTACTTTTACCCCCAATCCAATCCATCAAGGTGACAAAGCAAATAAAATGCTTGTTCTCATTACTGCTGGTTAGTTACCAGTAAGCTAGTTACAACATCTACACAAGCATTGCCTGCTCTTTGAACACTATACAGTTCAGTTGATATCACTGAGCTTTAATAAAGGAAGTAAAATGAAGAGCATCATAATTGAGACTACATAAATCAATGTGTCAACAATAATCTTCACTTTCAATCAGCAAGCCACTTGCACAACTGCACATAAATCATGTCATTGTGTCCAAGATCAGAGACTAGGAGGTACTTGTCCTTGATTTAATTATTCCAATCGATATCAATCATCCACTCACTGAAATTAAAGAGCCCAACAGCTGATCACGGATATCCAAGCATGTGTTGGCTTTACAGTAAGATTGCGGTTATTCATTGTAGTGTGGAAGCATTTACTACCCCCCCCCCCCAATAAAAAAGAAGAGATAAACAGTTGTAAATTAAAACGAAAACGGAGAGGTTTGCCAATAAGGCTTAAGATAAAGTACAAATACTGCCCCTTTAGTCATAATTCCTGTGATAAAAGAAGCTAGACATGCAAGTACATTGTACCAGTATTCATGTTCATCATTCACGGACGAACTAACCACAGTATACTGTACATTGATAAATAAAAAAAAGCCCAACAACAGTTATACATATGACGATCCCTGTTTACTGCGATTATCCTGATTGAATATGACAATCGATGACTGTATAGCTACCCACAGGTATTGTCAAGAGGTACAGTGTACTGCCTGAGCATCATGTTTTATACATTGTGCACTGTAGGTATGATGGAAAATAGTGATAGTGTATCCACATCATCATGCTGGAACCCCCTGTTTTATTGCGTAAATGTTATGCATTATCTGTTGCCAAATAGTCAAGCTCTGTGCTTATTCTCAGCAATTGTTCTGTATGGAAATTCAGATATAACACTTATATGATTTTACTACAGATTTACATGTATTGTATATCTAACACAAACTGCTGAAATTGTACAAAATAACCATACTGTGTAATGCCACATTTCTAATACTATGTTAATACTGATATTGCTAAAAATTGATGTAATTGTAAAGCAATGTCATACAGAGAATAAATCAAATCAAAATCAAAATCCAATGCGATATCAAGCAGCTGATGTATATGAAAGACTTCTTTCCCAACGGAAAGTATAGGCCTATATGATCACACTCACAGTGTTCAATGATAAGATGTAACAGTCTACATTATTGTAGAGTTTGAATCCAGTAATTCTTATATAACTAAAGGCACTTTATATAGACATGCAATGTCACTAGTTGAAGATAATCAATCCTGTCTGTGAATATGCAATTATTTCATTCAAATGAACCCACCTGAACCACAAATTGTGTGAGCACAACTATATATATTTAATCATTATGATTTTATAACTTCCACACATTTTTCTTCTAATGGTAAGTTAATCAGTCACATTGATGGCTAGTGATCAACCAGAAAATGTTTAACTTTGCAGTATGCTTGATATGATGCATTCATCCTTGGGGTTAGGATGAGTTCAAATTTTTGAACTATATGAAATGCAAAACAACAACGACGGTAACAACAACAACAACAACAAAAACAACAACAACAACAAAAGAAGTGTTAAGTTATTGCACATAATAAACAGACATTACTGGATTTACACCATGAGAAAACACCGTGGGGGTTGAATTTAATACTGGAAAGACTTGAATAAAAACACCTCGCTTGTTGCAAATCACAACATCAAGTCCCGACAGCTAGCCCCTGGGTCATGGAGGGGACACACTGCAACTCAGAAATTCTATCCACTGTGAAGCCTATCCAGAGAGGTGTGAGAGACAGGCCGTGGTGAGATATCCCTCACCCCGGCAACCATGCTGACAGCATCAGTCACATTTTAAAGGATCCCAATCAAAGATCAAATACTAGGCTATAAAAGGCAAAAGAGGAAATATTTGTCCCACTTGCACAGTCTGATATAAGACTGTCTGCATCTTCAAGAATAACATCATACATATAAAGCTCTTCACAGATAATTTCCAAGGTGTGCAACCTGCTTTTACAGAGGTTTTTATGAAAAAAGCAATTTGAGTGTCAATTAATTACACATACGCATTGTAAAAGTCACAGAATGTTGATATATTGTGATACACAAGCATAACTGCAATGAAAAAGTTCACGCCGTTTACTCTATCATTACTACAGGCAACTGCACAGCGTGAATTGTCGATAATGTTTTCCTCGTAGTGGTCTAGTGAGGGTAAATGGCAAAATTCTCAACTCACCCCATTCAGGCTTCCTACGTCCTTGATGGAATGTGTGCCCTCAACAGTGTCGTAGGCGATAACAGAATGCTGCTTGTCCACACTCCTTGACTGGAAATTAGGTAGCAAGGAAAGAGAGACAGACAGACAGACAGACAGAGAAGGAGAGAGAAAATGTAGAGAGAATGTAGAGAGAAAGAGAAAATAATCAGCGCTAACACCCGGGATAATTGCACAGGATAGAGTAGGTCAACTCTATCAACACTACAAGTTACGACTGAAAAACAAATCACACGCACATGATACACGCACACCAGGAGTATGCTGAAATATCTGAAATACATTTTCGGTATATTACATACAGTGTAATGAATATAAGTGCTGATGTACTGATGAAACAGACAACTGCTGAAGTCTTGTGACAGGGCTTACATATTCCCGTACGTGTAAACTTGATAGGAAAAACTATGCTCACTTGTAGAACATATCATAACAATCCTATTTTCTGTATAAAAGCCTGGTATGAAGAACAAGGCATCTTTTAAAGTTGCAAAATTCATCTAGAGAAATGAATTGTTAATATGAATGCCCACTGGTTCACTTGATGTACAGACCCAACATTAATATCAATCTCCATTGAGCACTTTATTAACCATAACCAATAAATTTACTGCATATTGTACACATGTAAAATATGAGATTGCATACTTGCAGTTTTTATTTGTGGTGGAAAACAAAAGAATCTTACAAAAATGTGGCATTAAAAGCTTCTTGTATGACAAAAGGCATCCATATTTACAAAGTAATAACCTGTATGTAAGCTTTTTTGTCTATGCAGTGAAAAGAACACCTGCAACATAAAAACAGTCAAATGTGGTAGTATTATGAGACCAGCATGTGATATTTATTGCACATGGAGCAATACTTTACAGGCTGTTTATTTCAGCAATTATTACCAAACCACTATTTCTGTACTACTGTATCACTATTGCACTGATGTGAGTTGCAACGTATGATGGTGAATTAAACTTACATATGCGTAGAAACACTAGCGAATGTGGTGAACTTGGTCCCATCCTATATAGGGACCCACGTATACACCACATTTGAACATGTTGGCTTCCGATGGTAAAGTGTCCATCACTGAGTTGGTTCTAGCATAACGTTATCTGTCTCTGTGCTGATGAGGACTATTATACATTGCACTTCCTTGCACAGTTCCTAATACCTGTCTTTCACATTCTACACAAGGTATAGTGTATGCACACCTCGTTCATCTGCATATGTGAACAAGGCTCCCAGGAAATGTTGACACTTTGGCCTTAATTGGGACAGTCTGTACACAATGTCAAGCCAAGCTCAAACACTGTGTCCATTTAATTGCTTCTACAAACACTTTTCATTCAGGAGTGAGTTGATCCACTGCCCAACCCTTTACAACAAAATGCCGCAAAGTGAACCATACTCTGCAAATTTTTAACAGTTGTTAAATTGAAAGGCACAGCTAACTTCTCAATACTCCACTATATGGGCATCAAACACTTGGCATGTAAAACTATACTCATACAGTATTTTTCATACACAAATCTGAATTACTAGGCAAAAATGTTTCCATGATAAATGATAAAATGCTCATACTGATAGAAGCTGAGGAATTAGCGATAAGAAATTTTCACAGTAAAAGGGTCATCTTATTTTTTAACAAACATGACTTAAGAATGTTCCTGTGATGTTCCTACAGTCAACAGATGTTACACAGTGCCCATATTGTAGATTATTCATGCTGTATCAACAAAACATTGATGCTTTTGATTGCCCTGAAATTTTTAAATTAGTGTTAAACTTTGTATTCATGTGGCTATAACCCACAGAAATAATTTAGAACTGAATACTTAAACAGTTTTAAATTGCGTTTGAGATTATTTGCAAGAATCTACTTGGATATCAGCTCATTCAATTTTGAGTTTAAATGCATTTTTTCTGTACTTTCTGTATTTTATTGCAGAGAATAATACATACTGTATTTACAAAATCATGATAACTCAACATCTAATAGATCATCACAAATACGAAGTTGGATAGAAAATGTCAATTCAACATTGAGATTTACTGGCACACTATCAGCCGTGCCCCACCTTTAATTACAGTACTTCATTGCTATCAAGAAAAATTCATTTCTGTGAAGGAATGCTAGACATTACAGCAACCCTATATGCTTAAAAAAACAGAGAAAACACAACATACATTGATTGTACAGTATGATTGCAGCTTTATCATGACTGATTTAAAGTACAATTCTCTGACATTTGGTAGCCATTTGCAGAAGTACACTAAAATACATTGTACATGTAATGTTACTGGACAAATACAAATAAAACACATATTAATACAGCACAACAAACAGCATACTCCAATAACATAAAAATTTGTCAAATGAAGATTCCAACCTTTAATATCTTAAGTCCATTGCATGACAAGCTTTCCTGTCAATGACATTGCAGAGCAAATTCAATCATCGAATGAGATTAAAAATCTTTTTTGTTGGCCGCATATCAGATAATTACTGTTGAGCAAGAGCTAGAAACGGAAGCATGATTCATGTGCGCGTTTTGTTGATGCACCATGTGTCTGCAGCATGAAGCTGATAATATGCAGGATTATGTTTCGTAGTCTTCGTCTGCGCCAGTCCACAGCCCTTCCGTGCTATTAGAAAACTCCGAACTCTTAACAAGAACAGTTTCATTTCTGAATAGATATGCACATTCAAAAGTAAAAGGTGCAAGTAAGGTTATCTTGCTGCCAGGATGACTCAATTCTGTACAAGCACAGAAAGATGTCACATTTTCTCAATCTCAATTTTCTCAATTTGCTCAATCAACTACATTTTGTAACAATTCCTCATTCATAAATTAAGGTGGGCATTGCCAAAATCAAATGAGTCCATTGCCACTCATCTTATTAACCCACTGAAGACTAGTCCCGAGAATACTTGAGCAGGTGTCTATGGAAAATGTGTGTTAAGGATAGCCATAACAGCCCTGTCCTCAACAGGTTCACAAATCTTTGCAGTCAAATCATGCTATGAACACAATTTCTTTACATGTTATTGCAATCTATTGTGCAAAACATGGACCTGTAAGTCTTACAATTGAAAGCATAATTGGAAAATCAAAGATCAGTCACCATCAAATGCATTTGTAATTCCCTTACAACATAACTCTACAACAGTTGAATATAATTTAGCCCCCTAAAACCCAGGACTGCCCAGTTAAGATTTCAAAAGAATTGGAGGGATACACTCAAAGCGACTTCTTTACATCCACAGAAAGAGAGGGAAAGAAAAAAAAATCTAGATATATTCTTTTCCTTCTCAATACAATCATATCATGAACATTCATAAATCATGGGCCACAGAATGCTACATCATACATTATACTGGGTATAATTATGCTGATTTTCAGGTATGATTGTCAGTGCCCTACAAGAAACAAAAACACAAATCTTGCAAGTTTTACCTGTATACAGAATGTTCTATGACAATAATAAATTATATAAATTAGTGTGACTTAAGTTCACTACAAAAGTAAAGTCATTATGAGCAAAGAATGAGTACAGCTAGCAAGTAGTCTACCTTGATATACACGTATAATATGTACTTGAAATTTGGGTAACTGCTTGAATTCACAAGCTAGTGGGGGGAAAATTATAAAAGTACTGAGGAATGGTCAGAAAGTACTGCAGACGTAAGACCATGATTTTTCATTTTACAACCATAGTTTCCTCGTCAAGACCATTAGAGTATACTGCTGAGTGATACATATGTATACAATAAGGGCATTGCTAATCAGCAGTGCTGTAAACACGTTGGGTCCACTGCAGGCTTCTGTTGTATGCAAACCAACAGCTGTGGGATATTCAATATCCTGGTGGTGAATAATGTGTGCAGCGTCAATTGTCACACGCACAGACAAACACATGACCCACGAGCTCTATGCCTGCGATACAGTATAACACCTTCACAATCTACAATAAAGACATCACTATGCAATTGACAGAATACAATACAGTATGCATCATTACAAAGCACATTGGCATTTTATAAACAAAATGTTATTTCCACTGTGTGCATGTATGACCTCAGTGAGCATCATTTTTATGTTTTGTACAATTTTAGTCCACACGAGAAATACTGTCACTGCCATGTCTCAGGTGTTGGCTCAGTGGTTGGTTAAGCCGTTTTCTCACAGAATCATTGTAGCCCAGGCTGAATTGGAGGCGATTTTACAGCAAATGGTATGAATATCCACAGGTGCAAATATCCATCATAGTTCAATCATATCTTTTTTTAAAATCCATTATGTTTGATATCATCTTGATCCACTATCAGATTACCTTACATGCTAGATTAAACTGATGCATACAGCTGTACGCATACAAGTGTATATGAAAATGTATGACTCTTTGTTGATTTGTTGTTACAGTATGTTTCTTTGGCTTGACTCTACTGGTTACAGTCAACTTCCACATAGAATGGAGTTTTGCTTTAAAATGGCAATAGTACATATCTTTAGTTACATTCTTCACAGTCACTGTGGTGGGCACGCATCATGCAGAACGTACATGTTACTGAGCACACAGTTCTACCCTATTGTACTTTCTTACATTTTTGGTATGTTAAAAGTGGGTGCAGTGTAGTAGTCACAGACAAGACAAACAAACATCTCTAGCACTTCTTCTTTCAAAAGACAAAAATCATGCACTCACCTGGACAGTGATGTCACAATCACCTCGGCCAATCAGCATCAAGTCCTGCTGGAGGATGTGGAGCATCCCCGTGTTGGCAACCAAGCACCATGCCATGACAACGACATGCCACAAATCCAAGGAAAGGAGGGTGGGAAAAGCGGGAGGAAAAAAAAAAGAACAGGGATTGGTGGGCCTCCTTTAGGGGACTCCACGAAACTTCTAACAAACAGTGCTGCTAGCTTGAACTGGGGACTATGGTGTAGGTTCTATGGCACAGTTTTCATGGATGCACACATCTAGGCACACATACACAGTATGCAAGGGGGGGGGGGGGGGGACTGGTTAAACAGTCATATGCAACCAAACTTGTGTGCCACCAAGTCATGGAAATCAGTCCTATAAGAAACATGCATTATTCGCAGTCTCCTTGCATTCCACACATAGTTGCCCTCAGCTTGTGATTACTGCTACAGCGACCTGGTGCAGATTTGCTGTTTCCTGCGCTGCTGACTGTGGCAGATCTGCATTTCCAGATGAAATCCCCCTCGGCTGATCCTGGCCCAGAATGTCTAGAGTGCATGTCTACTAGTAAGAGCATAGATTGGGGCCAAAACTAGGGCAACACCACACAAGGTCAATGAACTTTTATCTTTGGGGTCAGCTTTGTTGTTGTCAGTGTTGCCATCATGCTGTCATTCCTTACACAATACACCAATCACAAGAACAAGCTGTGATGCAAAGACAGGAAACAAACAAAACATACATTCTTTTAGCCATGCATTTTAAGTACTACATACATGTACAAATAACAAATGACTTTTGACTGCTTTGATATTAAAACTTATTTCTTGTACCAACACTGGTCACAAACTTCATGAGTGACCCATGAGTGAACATGCTCACATCATTGAAGCACACAACCAACAGTCACCTATCTCTACACAAGTACATGCAATTCATTTTCATTCTCAAACATGCACAATGCACTTTATTAAAAGCAGAGTTGCAGGTCATGCTGTATTACTTGTAAGTGTTCACATTATGCAATGTTGGCCTTTGTTGTGTATTGACTGGTATGTCATTGAAAGAAACAAATGCCTTTTGATTCATACATGCACCAGACTACGCTGCACTACAAGCATTATACAGTTTTGAACAAGTTCTCGGTACAAGTTTGTAAAGGCCTACATTGTAAACCTCGGCCATAACTAGGGGACTTCCGAAAGAAGAAAAGATGATTCAACAGGTTATGCAATGAGTCAGGTGCATTGTAAATGTGCGTGCATAAATTAACTATCGTGAGACATACTGAAGCCCCCAGTTTGTGTATGTGACTTGGTAAAATAGACATTAACATTAAAACTAAACCAAAAAAAAAGCAAAAAAACAAAAAACAAAACCAGCACCGAAACCAAACAGGTCTATACCACTTCCACACTGAACATCCTGTAAACATTCCTGTACCACTACAGGGTCATATAAAGTGTAAACATATTAACAGTGACCGTTATATGCAGCAACTTTCCATTTTGATCATGGTAGAGAATGTCATATCATCACACATGGTATGTCACTACAATACCTGTATAATTTGTACAAATACAGTAAAGAATCTCCACACAAAAAAAAGAGGAAAAGACTGTCACTCTCTTTGTAAACTGCTTCTCTCACATTGAAAGAGAAAAGATGAATCAAACTAAACTATTTACAGTACAATGAAAAAATGCCCACACAAAGAAACCTTTAAAAACATTTACGAAAACACAACTTTTCACTGTAACATAAAGGAATATATATGTAAAAAATGGAAAAGGCAAAGACCAGTGCATAGGGTCTGTCACTATGGACAAGATACCTGAAACATAGCACAATTCAGCAATTTTACCACTTTTTGTTTCATGTACAGGACTTGTACACAACTACAAATATGGTATACTATACTGCGAGGGCACGCATAGAGAATCTGCTTCAACCTTCCGAAGAACAAATTTCATACAATTTTCAAACCATTGTATGAGTTGTTATCCAATTTTGTATTCACAGATAAACGCAAGCGTGTATGTACGTGTAGTGATGTACAGTACTTGTACAAAGTACATCACTGCACCAAACATACCGGTAATCCTCTATTTAAAACAAAATCTTAAATCTTTAAGTGGCATACGTCCAATATTCGCCGTACAACAAAAAGCAAACCTAAATGAAAAAAAAAAAACAATGACGAATACAAATCTGAAACAAATCATAATTTATTCATTCAAGGTCCTACAAACAAACCCACTTTATGCCTGCATGCTCAGGGCAAGTAAAACTCTCTATTAGGGAAATTAGTATTCATTTGCCAGATTTATTAAAAAACAATGGGACCTCAACGCTATCCATAAACCCTCTCGGCAAAAAGGGAAAATACTAAAATTACTTTAATGTCTCGCAGTTGTGACATAACACTTCCTGGCTAATATTCACAAACAATTTACGTATGCAATGACAATGTCAGCAAGATTACAAAGAATATCTCACCATACTTGATCCCTTCTCAGTCATATGTTAAAAATAAAATCTTCATTTGA
Organism: Diadema antillarum; assembly: GCF_040938485.1. Classification (NCBI taxonomy): domain Eukaryota; kingdom Metazoa; phylum Echinodermata; class Echinoidea; order Diadematoida; family Diadematidae; genus Diadema; species Diadema antillarum. The sequence continues at coordinate 239,498 of NW_027271072.1, read as the reverse complement.
CAGCAAAGTTTTGCACGTAGTGACAAGCTGGAGATCTTGCTTGGAGAAAGTGTAAAGTCGCACTGCCTCACAAAGCCTCCCTTATCCGAATGAAAGTTATGACGAGACTCACGCAGTTTTTACTTCCTTGCATATTAATTGTGAGCTTTATGAGAGAAATGCATGTAAATGGGATCTGCCCATTCATTTATTGCCAAAAGAAGCACATTAGCCTAATCCCCTTCCCTGCGGGACACATTTCATCACAAATTGCACGATATATTTCCATTAAGACGCCCTAACAGGATGAACTCACGCCTAGTCTCAAGATCGCAGACTCATTCCTTCTCTTCCCGGCACAAGTCAAGTTGCTTGTCCCTGTCATTCCATCTCAAATGTGACATAAGTTTCTAGTCAACTCGCATGCAAAACTGGAATGTGCATATTTTCTGCATCGACAGATATATTTTTAGCATTCCACATCATTTCTGGGTTTAATGTGCAAACACAACAGCCGTGTGACTGCATCGACATACCACACTGGCACGCTGCCCCATTGTCACCTACCAAGTCTAAGTGCAGTACGCAAAACAGCTCTTTTTTTCTTTCTTTTTTGCTTGCATGAATCACTGATGAGTCATACGGGGGCATACACCTTGACGACGATGGCACAACGTGGAGGCATTGTCCCCTGCTCCCTGCTCAACGTCCCTAACTAATAACGGAATCAGAAGCTTTTCTCCGGTCACCATCTGGACTCTGATCAATATTGCAGACATATGCATGACAGAGAGATATGGGAGTATCACATGATGTCATCTCCAGATGCCTAATCTACAGTGAATTGCTATTGTGCATACATGCTTCTTATTGTCATCATTATCATGGGAAAAAATGGTCTTTTAAAAACATTTCATTTCTCATATTCACACAAAAAAAGAATGTAAGGAAGATCGCAGAAACCTCGGAAATATATCAAACAAGCATCAACACTTTTTTTGAAAGAGAGCACTGGCTACTTAAAGGGATGATACAAACTGTTCAGTATTGGTGGAGATGAGAATTGGGCTTTTAACTTTTTGCGAGATACCAAGAAAACACTCATGATATAGTACAGAGCATACCATTTTAAGAGGAATTCAATGTTTATTTGATGAAAATCGGGTTTGGAATGACTGAAACATCCAAAAACAAAGTAAAACAAAGTGATCGAAATAAAAGGTGGGTCCCACACTTTATTAGAATCACTCTGTTTTGGATATCTCAGGCATTTCAAAACCAATTTTCATCAAATAAACACTGAATTCCTCATGGACTTACATGCTTCATAAGAGGTTTCTCATTGTCTCACCAAAAAATGATAGAAACCTGAAATTAGGTCTCAACCAAAACTATACAATCCCTTTAAAACATGCAAACTCTGTACACGTGTACAATGTATGTCACAGTAATGTTTGATGAATTACAATGACCATGCAAAACTTTTTTTCAGTGGTCTCTGTATATTTTCTCTAAGTTATAATTTATGTTATTTGAAATAATTGAAAGTATTAAGTGAAACTGGGAGAATACTCCCAAATTCAGCTTCCAGTAGGTTTGAAATTGGTAACAAGGTATGTACAAATACACATTGAAATCAACTGCTCTCAACATTTTCTGATCCCATTCATTTCATTTCAATATTTTTGTATTGTTATGGGTACTTTCAGTCATCTCCTACAACTGTACTTTGAGCCATTGCTCATCCAATTTTTAACATCTACCACATACAGGTATATGTATAGTGTTCATGCCGAAATAAAAATCTTCCTTTTATAGTTATCACGTCATTTAATCTTGTTAGGTTCAACCCTGTATTCATGAAATTCTGCTGTTTTGACAATAACATATTACCTATTTCATGATTTTGTTGTTTTGTCTATACACCTTGTACCTAGAGTGTCAAATATAGAACATACCATGGTCTCAACAAAACAAGACATATATGTGTAACTACAAAATGGGATGATATCAAGTCTAGGTATGAAAAAATGCCCATTGTTTATGACATTCCACATTCATTTTGCAGTCATAGACAACCAAAAGACATAGGCCTATTACCTCGTATGTCGTGTACAGAATACAACTTGCTCATTTTCACTGGCTACAATCACACATTAGACTCCCACTATCACTACCAAGTAAATTTCAGAGCAGTATGAAACCATAATCCATTGCTATTGCCCTCTCCCATCAATCTTTGTAATGCAAGATTCAACCTATTAAAGGAGCATTCCAGACGATTTTCATCATGCAGTACATAAATCAACAGCTCCATGTATAGATTTGTGGAATTTATTGTGGTCCTTGAACAGAGAAACCAATACTCTGAAAAATCTTAAAACAAATTACACTGAACAATGGTGATGACATAGGAGCCTCACATATTTCAGAAATGTAGCAGTGTAATTCCATTACACTACTGCTTGCTTAACAAATTCACCTGTGTAGAATCTATGCATATCTTCTTTTGGCATGTCATCATCCTTGTTCATTGCAATTTGTTATAAATTTTGAAAACATTCTTATTCCTAATCCCAATCACTATAAATTCTTAAACTCTGTACTCAGTATAACTAATGTATAGTTGTTCAAATGTAAAAGTCTGAAAATCATCTGGAGGTCTCCTTTAGGAGAAAAATTGTGTGTGGCTTTTTTTGACCAATTATTGATTATACTTGTTTTGATATTACTGGCATCTTTTTTTAGATGACAAACCACAGCATAAATTACAATCACACTTCATTTCAATGTAGAATGACGGTAGAATATGTATACAGTGTATAATTTAAAAATGGCATTTCTTTTCGTATCTCTGCATGGACAGCAACATTATGGCATGAATTTTGCGTTATAATATTGTGATTACATAGCATCAGCACCGATGACCAAGGGGTTGTACAGTAGTGCAATACTACTGCAGTAATGCGAGGCCTTGATGTACCATGCTTCCCATCACTTCCTCATGGGCCAGGGCACGAATGATTTGACTGTGACATCGCACTGTCCTCTCTGTAAATATTTGCACATGAATTCATTGAGCACTCCCAACAACACATACCGATATCGTGAGTCGGCAAACTAATCCAGCATGACTCTACACAAGACATCACACTGCATCGGCTAAGCAAAAGGGGCCAAGGGCACAGGTATCGAGAGAAAGAGAGCCCGTATCATCAGCATCAATTTTATCAACCCTGGATTTTTTTGGGGGGAGGGGGTGCGACCACTCTGCATCAACACTGGGCCATGGAATATGAACACAGCATATTTGTGAAAAATAAGTCCTGTTTTTGGTTCCATACTGTATCAGATCTTAACTTCCCAGCAGCCTTCTTTAAGCCTTCTCTACTCCAACGTGATTGCTTGACGTCAGCAGTGCTATAACGATTTCTTCTACCCAGTAGAATCTCGGCTTGCCTTTTATCAAGGCACACTTGCATCATAAGTTGCATGATTGTTTTCCCCTAGGTACAGTCAAAGATATTCATGGAGCCCTGGAGGATCTCAAATGACTTGTGAGTGACCTAAACAGATCAAAACAATACTGAGCTATATCAATGTACAGTGTATATTTGAATAACTTTTTCTGCTAAAACATGCTGATCTGCTGAGTAGTAAACCCACTTCTCTCAAGTTCTGCTTACCTCTGACTTCTTATTTAAAGCGATATATTTTGCGCTCGGTCAAACAAGCCTCTGACCAACAAAAGAAGGAAGTCTTGGAAATATTAATACACTACAAACACAATCTCATTATACAATGTATATCTGTACAAAGCACTCAAATAATCTATTTCTTTTATCAAAGAAGGGGAGTAAAAAGCCAACATTCATTCTCAGCAAAATACCTAAGTTCATTCAATTACAAGAGATTGGTTTAAATACATGCTTTTTGCACGCAGTTGAAAAAAGGAGTCCAATGTTGCTTGCCGTTCACTACTAGCAGTCATTAGAGGGTTCTGACCATCCCACAGTTACACAAACGATAAAACCATGGACCTACAACGGATGCCTTGACTAAAGGCTAAGTCTAGACCGACTACCTGCTTCAGCAGCGAGGCCCCTCGGAATCAGGACATCATGAATGTTGGTGTTCTCTCCCCCGTTCTCTCTCCCTCTCTGTCTAATACCCTTTCTCTCACACCCTCCTACTTTACATTACCGCACAGACTGTGTGCTATGCAGTCTGTCACACTGAACTTACACGTGGAGGTTTACAGCTGTCAAGCAGAGCAAGACACGCTATTCTAGGCAGATGTGTGTGAAGTATAGCACTGAAGCTTCACATACAGCTTGAAGTACACCAGGAAGGACATCTTCTGGCAAAAATTATTGCACTACATCTGCGACTGCAATGTACATGTACATGTGATCATCACAAAATATACAATACGGTACTACACATTAAGTATTCTGATCACTCGTACTTGATTAAATATTGAATTAGTTTGAGGGTTCTTTGTACTAGATGTACTTTTGGTCTGCTAACTGATCTAATCACTTCCAATGGACCTGACAATTCAATCTCATCTGAATCTGAAGTCAAGCAAAAAACACAAAGACTCATGTTCAATGATACAAAATCTTGCTCATAAAAATTACAATTTCAACACTTTATTATCATACATTGAAAGGTCTGACATTACATTGTAGAGGTTGCCTGGGGCCCCAAGAAAAAGATGTCGAGCCACCACTTTTGAAGAAATGATATGTTTTGGTGGCAAAATTGGGTCACCAAAATATTGTGAGTGTGTACTTCGTACATTGTTTGTTTGTTTTTTCTCTCATCCAGAAGAGGGGAGAATAACTGGTGGTTCAGTATCTGACAACTGTGTGCATTTCAACTAACTGTCACGACCAAGGGGTGCCAGATTGCCACAAGACTTCACGGCCAAATTCAGTCTACTTTATGGCCAAATTTAACTAAACTATCTTTTCTCAAGGTAAAATTTTACAGCCATATTTCCTTTCCAGTGACAGAAAACGCTCTCTCAAAAATATTCATATTATGACTTAGCCATATACTATTCATACAAGATAAGCTTAAAATGCTAGTACACCTCACTAAAAAGACTAAACTTAGAATATCGAACAGTCAAACAATTATCAGCTCAGTCTTAATATCCCGGATTAAATATCATCGAAATGACTTTACTTATAAATGATCTCATACAGAGATTTCTATCATTACCTGCAATATTTCAATTCAATATTCATCTACATTTTTTTAATTTGACCCGTATTCTACAAGCATGACGTTAAACACTATGTAATGATGTTGATAAACCCGCACGATGAAGCAACCATTTGTACAATTACACTGTACCTCTGCCAAGAACGTTATGTTTTTGCTGGCATTGGTTTGTTTGTTTATTTGTTTGTACGTGTGCAAAATAACTCAAAAAGTTGTAAACGCATTTGAACAAAACTTAAAGGAGAGTTGATAATGATATTTAGAATAGATGATGAAATTTTGGTAGTGCTCTGGGAATTTTTATGAATTTTTGAAAGATTTTTTAAAATCTTTTCCCAGATGAGGTCACTGAACTTGGTACCTGAACGGGATGATATAGTATTGGTGGAGATGAAGATTGAGCTCTTAACATTTTGCGAGATACTACAATGTATAGAAAGCACTTATGTTAATGCTACAGAGCATACCATTCTAATCAGTTTTGAAATGGCTCAGATATTGAAAAACAAAGTAAAATCCTAATACAAGGTGAGTCCCACCTTTTATTAGGATCACTCTGTTTTAGCTACACTGTACATCAGCCACTTCACAACCAATTTTCATCAAATAAACATTGAATTCCTCTTGGAATTATATGTATATAATACTCTTTCATATTTCATAAGAGGTTTCTCATTATCTCATCTAAAAAAGTTAGACACCTGAAGCCAGGTCTAAACCAAAACTTCACCATCCCAAGGGATGGGAAAAACTTTACCATCCCAAAAGGGATGGTATAGTTTTGGTTAAGATGGGGTTTGGGTTTTAACTTTTTGGGAGATGATTAGAAACTGCTCATATGAATTCTATTAAAGAGCATACAATTCTAGAGGAATGAAAGTCGGTTTTGACATGGCTGAGATATTGAGAGACAAAGTGAAACCAAGTGGTAATAATAAAAGGTGGGTCCAACCTTTTATTAGAATCTCTTTGTTTCTGGACATCTCAGCCATTTCAAAACCAATTTTCATCAAATAAACTTTGAATTTCTCTTCGAATTGTAGGCTCTTTCATATCTTTTAGGAGATTTCATAGGAAATTTCTCATTATCTCACAAAAATACTGGAAACCTGAAGCCCCATCACAACAAATACTACACCATCCCTTTAAGCTGTGCGTATTTGAGAGGTTTGCCGATGATGGAAAATACAAAAGACAGAAAAATCTGTCTGTCCAGAAAAGTTTTTAATAATTTTCTGATATTTACGGCTCTCCTACGGCTCTCCTCCGTACACAGACGGAAGCATGTCATACAGTACACAGGGCTCCACATTAACTTTTTATTTTGGTGGCCCCATCATCAATTTCAAATTTTTGGTGGCCCGAGAGAAAAATTTGGTGCCCCCCCCCCCCCAAAAAAAAATAAAAGCCTTTTTTTTTTTTTTTTTAATGAGTCACACAGTCACTGCATGCATTTATGCATTTCCGGCACAAGAAGTTACCAATTTATTGACATAGGCCCCTATTTTTCAAAAAAAATTGAACTTTTTTGAAATTTGGTGGCCTGACTTTCATTTTTGGTGGTCCCGGGCCACCAGGCCACCGTTAGTATCGAGCCCTGCAGTACATGTCACTGTAGGGGACTCTTAACCACTGTCCCTATGGAGAATTGGGTAAGGTACCTCACCCTTCTCAACTGCATCTAATCCACAGTTCTAGATTGGCAAATTTGAACTTTAACAGTAAAATCAACATTTCATATATACAATGCACTCATCAGCTGTTTGAAACATCCAAGATTTGGGTGAAATTTTTATGGAAGAACATACAACTACCAGCCTGTCGATACGATCATAACAGCTCTGCAACTATCACCGATATGGATACAAATTTCTGCGATCTAAGCTAGTTACTGTATTTCGATTGCACAACAAAGTTACCCCGAATATTGCTGCATAAAATGTCATGTCATGTCAAACTTGTTTGAATGTAAAAAAGCTGTATGAATATGGGGTTGTTCGGTCCATGCATGACAATGGGCAGAGCAGCCCTACAGGGGCCAGGATGGCCTTCAGTCTGTATGGGGGGGATTCTGTGAAGCTAGATGTAGTCTCCGTGGAACATATCCCCAACGACAAGATACAGACTTCCGAGTTCATTTTTTTGCGTCATGATTTTCTTTTTATTGGTTTTGTCAAAACTGAGAGTACATTCCCAATATTACGAAGTCAGAGACTCCAACCCCAAGCACCTTCTGATCTGGAGATTCTCCCGCCCGAAACCCCTAGCAAACGGGAGACTCCAAGTTGATGTGTGCGAAGCGCGAAGTTCATAGGATTCTACATGTTCTCTGGTGCTATCTAAGGCTTATTTTTTCAACATACAATAGAAATAAGTAAGAAATCCTTTCCACCGGGAGACACAGAGCCAGGGCGGGAGAAATCAAATCTCAAACGGGAGAACGGGAGATTGTGCAAAAATGGGCTTTCGGTGGGAGATCTCCCGTCGAAAACGGGAGAGTTGGAGTCTCTGCGAAGTTAAATTTAGCGCTCGAACAACTTACTAGCACTTTAGTCAATAAATGTAAGTGTACCGATATAGTGATTGTATGGAGCATTTGGCTTGCCATAGACGTTCGTGCGGTCATTTTTCAAAACGAAGGTGGCGATGAATTGGGGAGCGCTGCAAAGAAGTGGAGGAAACAACCAGAAAACAAGAGGAAACAGTGGAAGAGGCGAGTCAAAATGTTTACTGATTAATCCTGTATATATTTTTATGCAGGGGGAACCGGGTCGAAGTTGCGTTAACCAGAACGGTTGAAACTGTTGCAATAGCGTATCTGTCTGTCTAAGAAGCGAAAAACTGACCCAGAAAATGTCATCATTACAGATGAGAAGTTTTTTGCGGAATGAGACATACTTGTCCAGTCATCAAGGTGAAAATGAGCTGCTAGGCAGAGGGATGCACTCTCAGAGTGCTTTTCTAACGTTAGTTTGTATTGGGACACTTCCCCAACCCTCCCAGGCCATACATCCCACCCCATTCCAATCACAGAAACAACCAAGTCCAAATCATGCCAGAGCAAGACAGGCCCCTAAATCACTAATTACCATACATGATCTTAAAAAATCGTAGTTTGTAGGGTTAGATTATACAGTGTACCAGTGACAGTGTCACTGTACCTACCTGTATCGATGCCACTGACTTTACTGTTGCCCTGATTCTGAATGCTTGATAATACCAGATATCTTACACCACTGAGATTAACTTTCTAGGCCTACCTCTCACAAAGTTGTTAGATCTATGCTTACACCTGTGTCTGTGGGTGTCAACTGTCAAACGGGGCACCCAGCCAGTGCGTGGTACGGGATAAATCCCTGGGCAATCCTCAGAGTAGACTTCAGCCAAACACACACTCAGTACACTGTAGAAATCTGCACCACGGTAATATTCACACCCTGATCGGCACACAGCTACAGCGGCCCAACATCAACAAGTGAACAAGTTATAACGTCTCTTCGTGAAATAAACGTATCATTTTGGCTCGATTTACTTACCTAGTACCCAAATATATTTGTCTTCCTCAAAATCTCTGTGGTATTCTAACACACGACGGCCAAAAACGGAGTTTCTTGGACGAGCTGAATACTACATTCCCTCACAATACCGAATACATGTATAACGCGCATACATGAATCAACAGACCAACCTCTTCGATACACAGACTTGCGCCTGCTGCGCCTCTTGTTACTGCCGATTCACTCTGTAGTTGTGATAATACATTGTACGTGTGTGTCCGCTACGAACTATGGTAACAATAGTACGCAAAGCAAAAATGAAGAAGAAGAGGAAGAAGGAGATGAAGAAGAAGAAGAAGAAGAAGAAGAAGAAGAAGAAGAAGAAGAAGAAGAAGAAGAAGAAGAAGAAGAAGAAGAAGAAGAAGAAGAAGAAGAAGAAGAAGAAGAAGAAGGAGATGGAGAAGAAGAAGAAGAAGAAGAAGAAGAAGAAGAAGAAGATGAAGAAGAAGAAGAAGAAGAAGAAGAAGAAGAAGAAAAGGAAGAAGAGGAATGAAAGAGAGAAAGAAGAAAGAAATTAGAGAAATCTGCTATTCAGAGTTGTGCATTTTTGGCATTAATTTGTCTGTAAATGTGCAAATGAATTTGGTACCAGGTAATAGTTTAGTAGTCGTTTGCAAATGACAGAGTTTTCATGTGTTTTATGTAACGGTTGTTAACACTTTTTAGGCCATATTAGTTCAGAATATGTTGAACATAAAGGTGACTTTTTTATGATCTATGATTGCAGTGGGTTGGAAACGACAGTACCTCAATGCTCATTGCATTTCATGAAACACAAGACATTAGGGCCTACCTATCATTTTATCTATCGTCTTTCTTTACCTTTACACACACACACACACATATATATATATATATATATATATATATATATATATATATATATATACATATATATATTAAATTATCATCAAAATAATCAGACATATTTTCCATCATAACAAATAAACTACCATTTACTGTCTATCATAAAACATGAGTTCATATATATATATATATATATATGAACTCATGTTTTATGATAGACAGTAAATGGTAGTTTATTTGTTATGATTTGGTAGTTTATTTGTTATGATGGAAAATATGTCTGATTATTTTGATGATAATTTAAGGGAATTGACGTTTGAAGGAGAGAAAGTGAAGAAGAGGATGGTAAAGTTTATAAGGAGGGGGAAGAGAAGAAGAAGAAGAAGATGAGTAGATAAAAAAAGTTGTGGTTAGTCAGGTTATTTGTATGAACAATAGAGATTATTTATGATAATGAGATATCTGTTAACTGATTTTGTTCCCACATGTGCAAGGTCTGAAAGTTTTTTCAAGTGTGTTTATATGATTTTGATTTTTTGTCTTTATATATCTTTTTGACAGAGAAGAATATGATCAATGTTTTATTGAAAGTTATAACGCCCATGCATTCTGTGTTTTATTACTCAAGTTCAGCCTTTGCAGGCACGCCGAAACTTTCTCTCTCCGATAAAACATTCAACTTTGCTAAAAACCGCATGTTAATTCACCTCTGTTAAAGTTTTTTTTTCTCTCTCTCTTTGAAATGATGTGTTTGATTATGGGCCCTCCATTCATTTATTTATTTCTGATTTTACTTCATTTTTTTTTCTCACCTGCCAGAATTAGTCTTAAGCAGACTTTCTAGCTCAGTTTAATTGCCATATTACGTTCCTCTGTTCTGTGTCATGAGAAATATGAAGTTTTGTATTTTGAACAATTTTATTGATATGAATTCTTGTGTTTTGTATAACAAATTGCAATAGTATATTTTGATGAATGTAATATTGATTAAGAGAGTAAATGGTATTTTAATTTTCATGATGAAAAACATGTGTGATTATGATAATGATAATTTCAGGGAATAGAAGAGGTTGAAGGAGGAAAAGTGAAAAAGAGGATGTTGAAGTTTATAAGGAGGGGAAAAGAGAAAATGAAGAAAGAGAAGATGAGTAGATGAAAAGAATGTTGATTTTATAGCAAGGTCATTTGTTGAAACAAAAGAGATTATTTATGGAAACGAGAACAGAGATGTGAATGATTTCAATTGTATTATTTTTTTTGTTTTGTTAATGGTAAAAATTAACTTTATTGTGCAATAGTAAATATTTTTAATGTATGTTTGTATATTTGAATGTATTCATGATGATCCTTGTAAGATGTCTGCAATTCAGCCTCCTGGCTGCAAGAGATGTTATTCAATAAATACCTTTCAATGATAATAATAATAATAATATATATATATATATGTGTGTGTGTGTGTGTGTGTGTGTATAATATATATATGTATACATATATATATGTATATGTATGTATATATGTATATATTATATATATATATGCGAGTTTGCTCGCAAAAACCGATAAGTCCATTTTTTATGATTTTGAAGTACGGTCTCTGTCATAAAGTACAAAATAATACCTTTTAAATGATATATTGGTCACTACATATAAAGGTACATTTTTGTAGTTATGGTCAAAAGAAGCAAAAATTTTCTTATCATTCTCTTTATTTTTCTTGACCTTTAATTGCAAATATCTCCATTTAGCAAATATGGACTTATCGGCTTTTGTGAACAAACATCTTGTTAATGCCATGATCGTGATTGTCAATTTACTAGTAAATCCAGTAAGGAAACCTAATTCAATGCCACACACTCTTCAATAGATAGCCGTGCAGCTAGGGCTTATAATTCTACCTGGGCTGAATTAAGCCAAGGTAGGCCTACATGACAGACCTCCAGTGGAGATACTTTTCTGTATCAATGTATTGCTTTCTTCTCTGGATATCTTGTAAGTCATTGCCTTTATTTCACCCTCTTTACTCTTGTCCCTGTAACTGTGTGTCCAAGTCCGAGTTATTTTATTTTCCCATTATTCAATCCCTTACTCTGTTTAAATACATTTTTTTTTCTTTTAACATCCGTTAGTGTGCTGCCCTCCCCCCCCCCCCCCCCCATTATCATTTCATTTTTGCATATTGTATGTATATATTGTACATAGTTTTCAGGCTGAAATTTCCAGTCTTGTGTATCTGGTGGCTTTTTGTTTTGCATCTGTAAATAGGAGTTTCTGCAATTTACAAGCTTTGCTTCTCACCAGGACTCCTATCTTTTCCACCTCATGTATTATATGTTAACTCTTTTTTTAGCTATCTGTCATGTTTGTGTAATCATTGATTTCTTGTCTTCACCCAATATTACAATTTCTGTAATTTGTTTTGTTGGTGGAATTGAACAAATAAAATTGAATTGAATTGAATTGAATTGAATTCTCAGTGTAGATGTCTAAGAGCTGATGTTTACTGTTGTAGCAGGCACAAGTACCTAATTTTTCAGAAACAATTCCAAAATCTGGATCAGTCAGCTGGTCCTTCTACCAAGACTTAGTCCTTCTTATCCTGAAAATTTCATAAAAATCCCTTCAAAGTTTTGCAAATGATTTAGATTTTCCAGGCAAAAAAAACACACACAAAAAAAAACAAGAAAACAAGAAAACCCCAAAATCAAAACAAAAACGGAATGAATCTAAGGAGAAAGAAAAAGATATGGCTCACAACTCTCAGAATGTAACATTCTCAGCTCTTGTCATTATTGTGAAATTGCTTTTATAATGATATTTTGGTTGTTCATTACTTTTTTTCATTGAGCAAAGAAATGAGTTGATATCTTCAGTCACTCGATCATTTCCTGACTCCCACAACCTGCAGCTCCCGGGGGCCAGGGGCTCCACCCACCTCCCCCAACCAGCTCTCTGCGCTCGTCCCTCTCGCTACGAGGGGAGCGCTAGCGTTGGCCACCACATGCTTGCTAGGGATTAGCATGCTCATTCCATCAAAGTTATGCTACAAAACATCGCTCGTGGAACACAGCCAAAATGATGGGGAGACATCAAGTGCTACGTCAATTTTGGGGTAAAAGCAGACTTTGCGCTTCATTGAATCTGCAAAGAAATTCACCGGCGTCATTTTGCTTCTTCTCTGCAAGTTCGTGTGCCAGTTGGCATCATTCCTTACGCGGATTCAGGTAAAAAGTCTCTTCTTCCGTTGGTGTAGGCACACGAAATCTGATTTTACCGGCCATGGACCCCCGTGAATGTAGTCCCATATGTTACAATCCGTGTAAGTCCCTGCAGGCAGTGAAAATAGCTGTCATTTGGCCGTTGGTTATTGTAATATTAATAAGTAAAACTTTAATCTATATTTGTGGCCATTGTATCAAAAACATGACAAAAGACAAAAAAAAACCACAGCAGAAATGGATTTTAATCTTTCCAATTACAGTGTATACTGTGCTTCCCCATATAAGCTAGGCTAGTGAGTCCTTTTGAATGGGGGGGGGGGGGGGGGGGTTGTTTGGTCGAAGACGAGGTCGAGGACCGGCTTGAGGGGCACTGCATTCCTCCAGTCATCTCCACTGGCACTGCACTGCATTGACCAAAAGATCGGTCTGTATCTGTCCGTCGTCAATACAGACCGAAGTCAATGATTCTGGCTCCTGTGTGGAGCAGTCGTGCACAGATCAAACGTTATGATAAACCATATTTCAGACAGCTTTTTTACATTCAAACAAGTTTGACATGACATGACACATTATGCAGCAATATTTGGGGTAAATTTCTCACATTGTGCAATTGAAATAATCACAGTAACTCGGTTATAATGCAGAAATTTTATCCATATCGCAACATCGCCGTTCGCTAGCTGTAAGTCGCCATTTTGAATCTGTAAGCCAATCACATGCGAGGTACGTGTTTTAGTAAAAAAAACACGTAGAAACTCCCTCGCATGTGATTGGCTAATAGATTCATACTGTATGTTTCTGCAGTTTGAACGTGACAACGCGACGGGCTGGTTGATGTGTGTTTTACGTTGAAAATTCTACCAAAATGTTGGATTATAATTCATTAATCTGGTGAGTGTAGTGTATTCTTAAAAAGTTGATTACACTATACAAGCTTAAATTTGCCAACCTAGGGCCGTGAATTAGACGCAATCGAGAAGGGTGAGGTACCTCACCCAATTTTCCATAGAGACAGTGGTTTTAGAACATCCACACAGCAATGGGTACTCATACCTTCCGTCTGTCTACGGAGGACAGCGTTAATGGCAAAAAAATAAAAGACTCCTCCGGACAGACGGATCTTTCTGTCTATGCACTGCACTGCCACTGGCATGCCATTGCTATTAAACGTTAGAACTAGACTATGCTTCTAACAGATAAATTTACTTAATAAGCCAGGGGACTTGGTTAGGCTTATAGACAGAAAGATCCGTCTGTCCGGAGGAGTCATGGCATTTGGAGGTTTTTTACGTAGTGACTAAAACTAAGCAATGCTAACCATACTAAATACCGTATTCAGTATTTGTGAAATTTCTTTAGATTTGAGTCATTGATTGAGCAAAAAAACAAAAAACAAACAAACCACAGTGTCACTTTTTTTTTTTGGGGGGGGGGGATTGAGGAGGGTCAGTTTAACCGCTTAGAAATAGGCAAACATTTTCATAGGCCTAAAGTCTAACCGTTAATTAGTTTTGTATCAGTCTGCAGAGCATTATGTCGTCATCCATGATCATATGAATATGATGACAGTTGCTGCAGTCATCGCCATCTGTCATGTATTGTTTAAACATTATTACTCTTTTAGTGAATGAACTTGTGCTATCACACCTATGCTTTTTAATGAACATTTCCTTTTCAGTGTAGACCCTCTATTTGATTTTAAAGCAAGTGAGTGGATATTATTAAGTGCTGTCTGACTCTGAGTGTTACATAGTGACCAAAGAGTATAGAAGCTACGCTAAGAGGGTATACTCCTGCGATTTCGCGTCGTACTCTTATGGGCGAAATACGGTCGCCATTAGCTGGCAGACCGATAGAGGGTGTATATTACGTGATCGTAACCCTGGTTATATAGTAGTGATGTATGTCTGCCTTTCATTTTCTCCCTTTTTAGGGGGCATACAGGGGAAAAGATATAATTAGGACTTCGTTTTGTCATACAGAAGTATCATTCCTGTCTAACCATGAAATGCAATTGAAGAAATGACTATGTCATTATTTTCCAATATGCAGTCCCACAAAGTTTGAGCTAAAGTAGCCCGAGAGAGAAAGAGATAGACGGCGTTTGTCAGCTCAAATACAATCTTTGAAGGACTACAGATTGAAAAGTAATGAAATTTCTTCAAATTTTTTTAAAACGTTTCGACAGGAAATATATTTCTGCTGATATTTTGGGGCCTGAAACACGATTCTACCGCTGTGTTTCCTTAAAACGAAGAAAATGAAAGGAAGTTAGGGTTTTCTCCATAGGCTCACGTGTTAAGAAGCTCGCAGTATTATTACTAAAATGGCCGCCGTTGGGCTCCATATGGGGCTCCATGGCGTACTACACCCGTTCGCGTGTGAAATCACGAGAGTACACCCTCTTAGCGTAGTTTCTATATACTCTTTGATAGTGACTACCAGATCTGAAATTTCCCTCAAGTGGAACAGCATGGATGTATTGTGCTCATCTAGAATTAGAGTTACCAGAAATCCCTTCAAGACAGGTCAGAGGTCATGTTGTAATGGAATGATGCCTCAAATATAGCTCTTGAAACAAATTCTCTATTTATTATAGACAAAAATAAACATGCAGTTAGCTAATTTATTGCACATCATTAAGAAAGTTGTCGAAATGAAAACGATATTGCTGTACCTTCCAGGGAACCATAGGCCATTATGGACAGAATGTTCAGCTGCTAAAGGGTTAAAAGACATCTCATCAATATGAAATTATTCAAAAAGAGTAGCAAGATGAAGATAACAGAAGAATGATTAATGGAATGCATCACGGAGTCGCATATAATGCTGAGACTCTATCAGAGCAACTTGTATGCTGCCCCGAATGTTTCTGTGAGTCACTAGAGAGCTAAAAGAACCTGAGCCCTACACAAACCTTGTGAAATAAGTGTAATTCTTTTTAATTTTTTTTTTTAATGCAGCTATGCTATGATTATGTTTGTTTGTTTCACTTTCCATCTGAGAAGATGGCTGGATAGCCCATATTCAGCTATAATAGTTGGTCTTCCATGGGGTCCAGTTCAGTTGGATGTAAGGAGGGACCACTTCACTGGGTTGAACGCCCTACTCCTTTCTGTGAATAAATGAAGCAGAATCTTTTACGTCCATAAGTTGTGACTCTCTCACGCATGGGACCTCCATTTTATGTCCTATCCTAGGGAATGATTATGATTTTCACATTTGTTTGTATTTTTAATCACTTTAACCCTAATCAGGCTGGGGGGCGGAATCCGCCCCCCCCTCGACGTTTCGCGCAATATCTTCGCAGCGCGATAAGCTCCTGCCGCGATGTTTCATGACTTTTTTCTTTCAAGTATCGCGCAACTTTTGAGACCAAAATTGTTGCGCCCGCAGCGTGCCGTTTTGACGCGACGCCCGTTCGAAAAAAATTTGTCAACCCCAAAATTGCTCCAAAACGTGATTTTGTGTACAAATCCAATGCAAATTGTGTTTTTTTCAATTAATTCACATAAAATTTCATATCTTGACTTAGAATGGACAAAATTAATTTATTTTAGCATGATAAAGCTTCGAAAAATGTCTGTGACAAATTTTGGCCAAAAAACAAGCAAAAACAAAAGGTAAAAAAACAAAGAAATACATAAGAAATTTAAAAAACAATCAAATACATAAGAAATTAATTTCAATACAGATTTTTTTTATCCTATGTCTCAGGAGAATGATACAAGAAACATTTTTAAAAAGAAATTAGCTTAATTAGAGCATTAATAAGTGATTTAGAGCCCAAAACTGATTTTATGCATAAATTACAATAATTAATTAATAGAAAATATAAGAAAAATTTTTCGGAGAAAGCAACCATACATTTTGATAGTATACGTTGCGGGCGTCGCGTGTGCCGATTTTCGGCGCGATCACGCGTTCCATAGGCGAGATCTGAAGGGGGGGGCGGAATCCGCCCCCCCCCCCCCCCCCCCCCCCCCCCCCCCCCGATATAGCATAGCCAAGAAAGCCCAGCCTGATTAGGGTTAATGTAGTACTAATAAGTACCATGAAAAAATTAAAATAATGAAGCAGTGCCCTCAGTAGGTTGGTGAGGTGGCTCAGTCAATATCATATACTGTATAAGTGGAAATTTTCACGGTGTTGAAATTTTCGCGCATTTCGCGTAACCAGAAACTACCGCGAAAATAAAAGCACGTGAATATTTTTGCTTGCCATATGTTCCTGTGCGTGATGTCTTGATTCCACGCAATTAAAAACACGGGAAACTCTTCTGACCCGGCCAAGCGCGAAAAATTAGTCGCGCGAAAATATCCACTTTTACAGTAGACTGCCTTTCAACGTAATGGCTCAAGTTTGGCTGCAGGTTCAAATCCAAGTGAGTCTTACTGAACAATGCTGTGTATTATCATGCTGTTCCCTCTAGTAGAGGTAAAACACTCAAAGTCCCTCTAATAGGACATAAAATAGAGGTCCCATGTGTGAGAGTCTCACACATAAAAGATCCTGCTACATCCATTCATCTTAAAGAGCAGGGTACATACAATGTAACAACTTAATATGGGCTATACAGCCATGTTGTCAGATGGAAAGTGGAAACAAACAATCAAACAAACATACAAACTAAGCTTATGATAATGTCATGTGAAATTTTATTTTGTCCTGGACAGTTCAAATCCAGCAGAATGCAAGGACTTTGATGTCTGCATTGTTGGCGGAGGAATCGTGGGTCTGGCCACTGCACAGGAGCTAATATGGAGGCATCCGAACCTCAAACTCGCTGTGGTTGAGAAAGAGAATGAATTGTGTAAGTCTGATTTATTTTTTTCATTGGTGAGCTTACTTTACCTATACTGTGCCGTGTATATATTTACTCACCTCTCACTGTGTGTCATCATTCCAGAATTTCATGTTTGCCTGTTTAAGGTATCTTTTTATTTGAATTGAATGCTGTTGATATGCCCTCAATTTACCAAGTGAATATGCTGTTGGAGGATTAGCACCTTAGCATTTGCTGAAGACTTTAACGGAAACAATGTATAGGGTTAGGTCACAAAATGTCACAATGGTAGTCTACCATTGTGACATTTTGTGACTAGTGCAATGTTAGGACTCTAGAAAATGCTTGATATTAAAAGATATAGTGAAAAACTCTGCACTATATAGAGTTGAATCAGATTTAACCTATTACGATACTTTTCTATCATATTACTGATTGGGCACAACTGATGTAGAGCATTTCATAATGTAAAATAATGCGTCAGCTTTTTCATAATCATTCATATTTACTGTTTATTTGTTTATCTTTCATCTTCATTTGCGATAACAGCATTACATCAAAGTGGACATAATAGTGGTGTCATCCATGCGGGCATATACTACACTCCTGGTTCGCTGAAAGCCAAACTGTGTGTGGAGGGATTGAACCTCGCCTACCAGTATTGCGACAAGCACAATCTTCCCTACAAGAAATGTGGCAAGGTTTGTACTCATTGTACGTGGTCTCATTACTGAAACAGGAGTGCTTAGCAGGCATCATTGCTTGTATGTCCAAGGGGAATTTATCCCCCAAATAACAGTTGTCTGAATTGCAATAGTTGCATTCAAAGCAACAGATGGGGCATAGCACTTGGTAATGTATAAGGTTAGTGTATTGAGGAAGTTGTGGGAGTGTGAATGTACGGAAATTGTCGTGTGTGACATCACACATGACTCAGCGAAAAACAGAAAAGGAAAGAAAAAAAAGCTGCCTTGCTCATATGACCATGGCATCGTTTCTTTCCATCAAATCAAGAAGTGTTACTTTTCCTCAGTGTATACAACGGAGTCACTTTTTATTCGTAATCTGTGAGGTCCAAACTTAATGGTAACCTAATATAGATCATTTATTAGTTATTAGTTCACATATTTGTGATAATTCATTCTTTGGGCCACTTCAAGAGACAGAAATTCCTTATAAGTTCTTAAGTCATTAACCCTAACTTACCTGGGCTATTTAGCGAGCTTGAATTCCTGGGGGGGGGGGGGGGGGGGGGGGCCATTATGGCCCCCCCTTCAGATCTTGGCCGTTGATCGCGCGATCGCCGCAAAACTTTGCATGAGCATAAAGCCGGATGTAATCTACAATACTGTTCAGTTAAATTTTCAAAAAATTTGCATTTTCTATTTTAAGTTAATTAATTATGCAAATATATGCAAAAAACCTCATTTTCGTCTGTAATTGGCTTATAAAAGCTTATGGAATGCTGATTTTTGGTGTAAATATTCCTAGTGACATTCCAAACATTTGTGCGTTAAAAAAAAAATCAGTATCAAATTTAATTTTTTATGTTTTGTATTGTTTTATCAATTTTTTATGTATTTCTTTGTTTTTTCGAACTTTTGTTTTTGTTGTTTTTTTCAGCAGAATTTGTCATACACATTTGTTGGAAGTATAATTATACTAAAATAAAGTGATTTCAGCCATTAAAATTAAAAATATGAATTTTTATGTGAATTAATTGAAAAAACGCAATTTGTATTGACTTTGTACACAAAATCACGTTTTTGAGCAATTTTTGGGTTGACGAAAATTTTTTGAAGGGGTGAGGCTTCGGAACGGTATGCCCGGGCGCGACAAATTTGGTCTCGAAAGTTGCGTGAGACTTGAAAGTAAAAAGTCAGCGAGCGGCGCGGTCAAAAAATTTTGCGCGCCGGAATGGTCGCGGAATTTGTCGAGGGGGGGCCATTATGGCCCCCCCCCCCCCCCCAGGTAAGTTAGGGTTAAAGGAAATTGAAGGAACATGTTGTTTTAACTTGCAACACCATGCAAAATTTTAAAAACATATCTTTTTTTTTTCTTGTGTTTAGGAAATAATGAAAAGCACGTAGAGAATCTTCAAGATTATTACACGCTATATAAATGTAGATTATTATTACTGTTTTTATAATGATACTGACCCTAGTCCAACCTTATCTGTTCATGCATACCTCGGTAGTTAATAGTAGCCATCAAGGAGGAGGAGCTACCCAGACTGGAGGCACTGTACAAGCGAGGCCAAGAAAACAATGTGCCTGGGCTGAGGATGCTGAATGCAGATGAAATCAAGGAGGTGGAACCGTACTGCAAGGTAGGGCCAGTGCATTTTCTCTATTCCCCTGTAACAAAGGAAACTTTTTTTTTCTGAATTTGCTTTGTATTTTGTTGTTGTTGTTGTTGTTGTTGTTGGGTTTTTTTTTTTTTTTTTTTTTTGGGGGGGGGGGGAACCATGCAAATTACAGAAAGTCAGTTAGCGTTGTAATTCATAATTCAAATACTAGTATCCAACACAGGCAATTCAGTTCTTGAAACCCAGAGGTTATATCAGAGAAGATTCATTCTTTTTTCATCCTTACCAAGGAAATGTTTTCATTTTTTGTATTCTGGGAGTCACATTAAGTTTTAGGTATTTTATCTTTCAAGTTTCAAGTGACGCATAACTATAACCATATCATAAATACATCACAAGTGTGTATTTAGCTCTTCTATATCCGACATTTGATAATTGCATTCATTTTGTAGTTGGTCTTGAAGGGTTTAACTTTCAACATCATTTGATTTGTTTGCTCTATCCAGGGTTTGAA
The DNA here is from genome assembly GCF_040938485.1 of Diadema antillarum. NCBI lineage: Eukaryota > Metazoa > Echinodermata > Echinoidea > Diadematoida > Diadematidae > Diadema > Diadema antillarum. The sequence goes on along the minus strand of NW_027271072.1, from coordinate 219,094 downwards.
GGCAATCCATTCTCCAAACACTGGCATTGTGGACTGGGCACAAGTAGCAAGATACTACGGAACAAACTTCCAGAAGCACGGTGGTAGCATATTCCTCAACTTTGAAGTCAAAGGCTTCTCCATGACCTCAGAGGGCAAGTCAGGTTCAAGTGAAGGTAAAAATTCATAGGTCATAATCCTTTGTCTCTGAAAGTTTTAGCTACAGGGTGAATGTAGTACAAATAAACATGATTGTGTAATGTGTAGTAACACTGTAGCTGTACAGTGAATACTGTCATGTGTAATGTTGTTTTACAGGCTCTTGGAAATAACATATTTTTCGGCTGGTGTATTCCAAAGACTTATATATCTACTGCTGTAATGAGCAATTGCTTGTGAGATTTTTGTCTGCATGCAGAATGGATGCAAATTCACGAGCCATCCTAACCTTGCATGTTCCTTATGGGTATGAAATCTCCCGCCGTCTTCAGACAAAACAGAAGTGAGATAACAGTTTTTGGTGACTCTATTAAGCCATTTCATGATGGTTATTTTTAATTGTATGCTCAAGAACTGCAGTGCCGAGGAAAATGCCTCAATGTATATTCATCTCCATAGTTTTTGTTATCTGTTGATGACACTAACAAATGTATACTCAGAAACACTTGTGAGTGTTACAGGAAGCAGAATTTATGGTTTAACTCTCCTTTGTTATGAAAGACAGTAAAAAAAAATCTTTTGAAATTTGAAGTACCACTTCTAATATCTGGTGTCATAATCAATACTGTGAAATAACTGTGATTACTTTGTGTGTTTGTCATTCCAGGATTAGAATATCCAGTGACCTTGAGGGCAAAATCAGGAGTAAGTAAAAGTTTGTTTGTTTGTTTTTTCCATACCTAAACCTCTCTCTTGTGAAAGGACACTGATTTTCCATACCTCATGACTTCAGTGATATGAAAAGTGATAACCTCTCATGACTTTGCTTTTTGATTTTACTTGTTCTTTTCATTACATTATGAAAGCACAATTCTGTATGTGATGCGATGTGTTTCAGGCAAATCATGATCCCATGCTGTAGAAAAGAAAATCTGCCTCCATCATTATCTATCCTAGACTGAGAATCTCTTCCCTTTGGATGAAGAAGAGTAGATACATGAAAGTCAAATGATTCTAATACATTTGTAAACAGTGTGCGATGTAGGCAGTGGTTAGTGACAATAGAGTGAGACAGGTTCAGTGCACTAACTCCACTTCCTGGAGAGCATACCAGCCAGACTGTCAGTCAGTGGGGTACACATGTTAAATCCAAGCATGTCAACAGTGACTTCCTACCAGGTACCCATTTCTGCCCCTGGGCACTACAACCTTTTTTCCCCTCTGTTGTGCCTCATGCACAGAAATCCCTGAGGTGCAAGTATGTAGTGACCTGTGCTGGACTCTACTCTGACCGCATGGCCGCGCTGTCGGGCTGCGACAAACTTCCACGCATCGTGCCCTTCAGGGGGGACTACCTCCTCCTCAAGCCAGACAAGAACTATCTTGTCAATGGGAACATTTACCCCGTAAGTCTCTCTCTCTCTCTCTCTCTGCTTTGCACTCACAACCAGTAAAGTGCCCTTGATGAGAATATGCTGAAAGTGGCATTTTTGCTATATTCTTCATTGTATGCTTTTGCAAGCACTGATGTGATTTTCTTTGTAAACTAGGACCTCAGTATCTCTGTACTGTTTCCATCAAGGATGAAGGAGACACCTTATCAAGATATTTGCCCATCCAGCTTTTCAGTATATTTGTTTATGCAACAAAATAACAGATGTCAGTAAGTGTCATGGTTTTTAACAAAGTGCAATATAACATGGTATTTATCAGTTTAAATTTCATGATACTGAAGGATAGGTGCAGCAAGGATCATAGGGCAAGGAAAATTATAAAATTTTATTCCGTACAAGTTCAAGAAGAGTTGAATTAAACTGAGAGAAGAAAAAAATTGGTACATTCAAGTTGCATTGCAGGGGAAGTTATTAGTATGATTTGTACTGATATGTAACAGAGATCTGTGGTAAAGGTCCCAAGTAGACTACTGAAATTCTAGTTTTTACAGTTAATCAAGAAATAGCATTAATTTCTGGTAAATTGGAATACAATCAAACGTCACAAGACAATGCAGTGAAAAGCTTTGTATTCTACATTTTATTCCTCTATGAGAAAGCTTATAACCTATAAAGTTATTAATCCATTTAGTTATTGGACTAGATTTTTGGCCAAGTGTAATAAGATTGATCTAATATCTTGATATAAATGATGAGATAAGGAGGGGTAGAAGAATATCAGTATTGATTAAATTTTTTTGTATTGGTCACACCATTTTTCACCACGATTGGAAAATAAAAATATGAACTGCAAGTGTTGCCACTTACTCCACAGTGAACAGACATTATTTTGCTTATCAACTTCCCAAAGATTCTTTGCAAGTGAGGGAAACAGCTTTCAAGATTTGTTTCTGCAACACCATTATATTCTTGCCCCTTGGTGTAATCTGCACTCCATTTTGGGCTCATTATGACAGGTGCCAAACCCCCGCTTCCCCTTCCTGGGGGTCCACTTTACACCCCGAGTGGACGGCAGTGTGTGGCTGGGGCCGAACGCTGTACTGGCCTTCAAGAGAGAAGGGTACAACCTGCTTGACTTCAGTGTCAAGGACATGGCAGATGTTGCCACCTTTGGGTAAGCACACCTCCCCCCCCCCCCCCCCCCACTTGTTTTGGCTTTAGTCTTGATAGGTCACATTAAACCATTTATGTAAAGCCTGTTTGACTCAGGTGTGCACTAGATCCACAGATCCTCTTGTTTTAATATAGTAGTTTTCATCAAATGCCCAACCCTCCTAAGAACCAACATCTCAACCTTAAGCTAGAAAAGCACTTGGAGAGTGCAGTTGTCCACCAAGCAGCTCATTTCCACCCATATACACATGTATGCTGAAAATGGCCCTCTACTCCAATGACAAAGAATCCTTTCTAGTGTCTCTACTTTGGCTTCCTGCTGTGTCTTGAGAGCAGCTCAGTGCACATCAAATACAGGCAGCTTGAATTTACTCATTCGTTAGCCCTATTTTCTAATGATAAAGAATGCTTTAAAAAATTGAAAAATATCCCTGGCTCCAGACAGTGATCCGGATCACTACCAAAATTTGATAATCTGTTCCCTGTGTCATTATCAACTTTTCCAGAAAATTTTATCTAAATCCATTTGTGACTTTTGGGGTAATTTTACAAACAGACAAACAGACAAACAATTGCTGGCAAAAACATATTCACCTCCTTGGTGGAGGTAATGAACACTATGCACACATCTGTGGTCTGCAGTAATGAGAGACTTTCAGTGAGTGAGTATGGATGTTATTCCACAGGGGACTCTACAAGCTGGCCATGAAGCACTTCTTCTATGGTATAGGAGAGACCTACCGGGCCTTCAACTATGCTGCTCAGGTCAAGCTTCTTCAGGAGTATGTTCCTGATCTGAAGGTGGCAGATGTCACAAGGTATGGCACGGATGTTTTATGGAGGAAGAGGTGGAGGGGAGGAATTAGAAAGGATCTTTTCATGTAGCAAAAATAAAGAGGAAAAACTTTTTTCATCCAGTCTTGAGGGTCTAGAACCTCTACATCTGACATAATGTCCTACTATTATGTCTTCACTTGACACATTTCTGGTAATATTTTCTCTATGAAATCGATGAGTAATATTACAGTTAGGATGCTAAATATGACATCTTTGAAGGAATATGCACTTATATTGTTTCAAACACTTTGATTATCGTGGTTTAAGATAATTTTGCATTCAATGTATGGATGTGATTATGCAGAATTAATGGAATGTTTATTTTTGTTGTAATTTTTTTTTTATTATTTGTATGATTATTTACATCTTTAAACAAAATCCAAAGGAAGAATAGAACGTGGTATCTATCTGATCTGATTGCTGTTTCACAGGTCTTCCCTTTAATTTCTGTTCAATTTCTGATAGCCATTGTTGTCACATTTAGATAGGATGCTTTGCAATTGATCTACAGTCAACTTCGGATACCTCGAATTCGTCGGGACTGAAGAAAATGGTTCGATGTACGCGAACTTCGAGGTACGCGTACGTCGAATTTTCTTCGACTTATCCGACATTTATCAATGTTCAACATGGTATCTGTTATAGTCCCTACTGATTGTTTGCATGCTTGTCAATTGGAATTGAATTGACTTTTATATGAATGAATTGAATGAAAATTGGAATGGAAATCAAAATTTCAGAAATAAGATTTTGGTGGCCCGATCGCGCCACCAAAAGAAAGTTGGATGTTTGCCTTTACTGTTGAAAATGAACAGTGGTAACAGTCGGCTCCGTAAGATTCTAAAATAAATGTCAGATGTTTGCTTTTAATTTTGGAAATGAATAACGGTAATATTTGACTCGGTATGATACTAAAATAAATGTCGGATGTTTGCTCATTCTTTTGGAAATGAATAACGATAAGACTCAGCTCCGTATGGTGCTAAAACTAATGTCAGATATTTGATTTTGCGTTCGGAAATTAATAAGGATAACATTTGGCTCCGGAAGACGCTGAAATAAATGTCGAATATTTGCTTTGACGTTCGGAAATGAAAAACAATAATATTTAATTCCGTACGATGGTTAAATAAATGTCGGATGTTTCCTTATACTTTCGAAAGGAAAAAGCAATAACATTCAGCTCCGGAAGATGCTAAAATAGATGTCAGATGATCGCTTTTATGTTCGGAAGTGAATAGCAGTGATATTCTGCTCCATACGATGCTAAGATAACTGTCTGATGCTTGCTTTTAAATTTTGAAATGAATAACAGTAACATTCAGCTGCGTTCAATGGTAAAATTAATGTTTGATTTTTGCTTTGATGTTCTGAAATGAATAACAATAATATTCAACTCTGTACGATGATAAAATAAATGCCGGATGTTTGCTTTTACGTTCGAAAGTAAATGGCAATAACATTCAGCTCCGGAAGATGCTAAAATACATGTCGAATGATTGCTTTTACATTTGGCATGTTTGGAAGTGAATAGCAGTAACATTCTGCCCCATATGATGCTAAAAGAATATTGGATATTTGCTATTTCATTTCGAAATGAATAACAGTAACATTCAGCTTCGTTTGATGGTAAAATAAATGTCTGATGTCTGCCTCGACGTTCAAAAAAGAAAAATAGTAACATAATACATTCGGCTCCGTACGATGATAAAATAATTGTCAGATGATTCATTTCACTTTCGGAAGTGGACAGCAGTAACATTCGGCTCCGTACGATAATAAGATTAATGTAGGATGTTTGAAATGAATTTAACGGTGATATTCTGCTCCGTACGATGCAAATATGAATAACAGATTGTTGCTTTTACATTTGGAAATGATTAACGGTATTAATCCGCTCAGTTAGATGCTAAAACAAATAGCGGATGTTTGCTTTCACGTTTGGAAATGGATAAGGATAGCATTCAGCTCCGTAAGATGCTAAAATGAATGTCGGTTGTTTGCTTTTACATTTAAAAATGATTAACGGTAATATTCGGCTCCGTAAGGTGCTAACATACTAATAAATGTTGGATGATTGCTTTTACAATAAGAAATGAATAACGGTAACTTTCGGCTCTTTACATGTAATGCTAAAACAAATGTCGGATGCTAATAAATGTCAGCAAATGCTCCCACTTTCTTATTTCAAACGTAAGTTTTGACCTCCTAAATATATAGCCATCAACTTTTATAATAATCTTTACGCCTATTTGCTAAATCTTAAAACACAGAGTAAGACGATTGAATTTTCTATTCATTTGTTTTAGACATAGGCATCTGTATCACTTCAATAATGCTTAATATTAATTTTTCTATGTTTAGTAGGACCGATTTAGTTTTTCTAATGTTTTTGTTGATTTTTTTTTTGTGTGTGTGTCACCAGATTTTACTTTCGAATACCAAAAAATTAAAATCAGTATATTGGTGGCCCGATAAAAGATAATGTGAAGCCCTGTCTATTTTATCCTGTATTATGCTCGGCCTATACTTCCAGATCATATACCACACTATTTTCATAATCGCATTGCTGGGGGGAGAAAAAGTTTTCAATGCTTGCATTCTCGGGGAAGAATAAATGAAACAAACTTTGTGAAAGGCAAAAAAAAAGTAAAAAAATAAAGGCACTACGCAGGAGATTGATGTTTGGACAGTGGACCGTGATTAATGCCAAAGATATAACTGTCAACATCTAAGCAGGTGCGCCACGAGGGTTAAGAAATCCATGCGCACGGTATAACTATCACGATCAAAAATCAGAACACAGTGGTTAAAGAAAAGTAGATGATGGGCAGAGCGTAGTGCTACTGTATATCGTAAGCATTCCATTGGCACGGGCGCTATGTGCACATACCGTGTACGTGTGTAGGTTGGTGTTGGGGATTTTTCTTGTCAGCCGCGTATCGGGTATTTCTTTGGGCGCGCGATTGTTCTGATCTCAGAATATTTACAGTCGAGTGTGAAAAGATTTGTGACATGTCTTTGCTGTCCATGCGCGCTTAATCGGAGATGCTGAATGATGTTTGCAGTTTCGATTCGAGCAACATGCTGGGAAAAACAATAAGTTAATTAAGATCGGACATTAGATTTCCCTTCGAGGTAACCGAACTTCGAGTTATTTTTTTCGAGCTACGCAAATTTCAATACACGGAAACTCCATAGGAACAATCGGGACTTTCATTTTGCCCCCGAGGTAAGTGATATTTGGCTTATCCGACGTCGAGGTATCCGAAGTTGACTGTATTTTGGTGGAAAACACTACATAACCATTTTCATCAACTATCAAACAGTAATAAATGTTAGCACTGGCAGATGATATAAGTTCCTGAGACTTTGTGAGAGAAGTTAACACAGTGTTTTCTGGCCTGTTTTTTGTTTTGTTTTTGTTTTTTCAAGGGGCCCGTCTGGTGTGAGGGCCCAAGCACTTGACGTGAATGGCAACCTCGTGGATGATTTTGTCTTCGACGTAGGGAGGGGCGGCATAGGGGGCCGGGTGCTGCATGTCCGAAATGCTCCATCTCCGGCGGCAACGTCCTCGCTGGCTATTGCGAAGATGGTGGTCGACAAAGTACAAAATACTTTCACGTTGTAGTCAAGATGTCGAGCGGTGTCAACTTAAAGGTCAACTCATCTTGCTCTGGTAGTAGCTTTTGGACCATAGAGGGCAGCAATGCCATGACCCATATAGATATATATGACACACATTTATTTTTCTATTAAACATGCATAGCATATATAGATATATGGAATGTATGCTAAAACATACAAAAGAGATTTTCTGTACATACACATTGTCGTAATGTGTCTGAAAGGACTCACGTTGAGTTTTATAAAATGGAGTTTCAAGATGGCCTCTTTGAGAGTATGATTAAAGGCTGACAAATCATTGTGCTTTCTGCACCCCATGTGAGATGCCATGATATCTACATTGTAAAAGTGGAAATTTTTTGCGCATTTCATGCAACCAGAAACTAGCCCGAAAATAAAAGCACACAATTTTTTTTGCTTACCATATGTTCCTCTAGTTGATGTGTTGATTCCGCAAAATTAAAGCACGAGAAACCCCTTTTACCCAGCCGAGCGCGTGAAAATATCGAATTTTACCGTATGTATTCATTCATCTCCATTTGAAGGAATTTAGCCGTATAGGTGAATATGTGAACCTGAAATCTTAAATGCACTTTTGTACGAATTATTGTTATTTTTTGTTATTTTTGTTGAAAAAGTGCAGACGTACGTAACAGTATAATAAGGATTAACAATACATCCCTGCGGCAATTTCCATACAGATACGATATAGCAAGTGTTTGGTTGAAACTGATATTCCAGTTTTGAGAGGCTTTTGTATTGACTGTATCGCAGATTCGCAGCTCTGAGACAGAGCTGTGTAATCGTGGGATTTTTGTGCCTGTGCCCCAAAAGGTGCTGGGCTGGTAGTGGGAAACTTTCGCGAGCATGAAGTGACCACTAGTTTAGCGTTTCGCATGCAAAATTTGCTTCTGCCCATGCTCAAATCCGCAAAACCTCCCTTCCTGGGGAAAACAAGAATGGTTCTCGACCAAAATAGAGTCTGGTCCCAATGTTGGGCATGATTGAGCAGCCAGCCAATCAGCAATCTTGTCGTGCATGTCAGTCATACAACACGCGATGGTTTACGTTTCACACATCACCCAAAATTGCTATGTCTGCATCCACACAGAAAATGGAAACTGCTTAGAAATGGGGACGGGAGTCCGAGTGTGGGGACTGTCACAGCTTATTGCTTCCGCATCCTCTCGGTCTTCCGTCGTGTTGCGAAAGTTCCCTCCTAATATTCAAAGAAGACTGCTCTTTGAAATTTCTTGTTGCCTCGGCCAGGTAATGCTGCAATAGGTGTAGAGTTGTGCTGAATAGATTTTGGATGAAGTCTCTCAAGGTCAAAGGTCAAAGATCTGTGAATTCTGGCCAGAGAAGGCATTTCAAGCTAAAACATTATTTAGGAATGTCCAATGGCGATATGATTTGGTAACAAGAGTAGAAATAGGCAATCATTTTAATGAAATGATATTGTTGCATGATCAAGGGTCACTCTTTGCTGAAAAATGTCCATTTCAAGTTTTAGCTTCAGCTAGGAATGTTCAATAGTAGAATTTTCTGCCAAAGGACAGAAAAACAATCAGTTACCTGAATTAACAGGACTTAAAAGTCAAAGGTCAATGTCAAAGGTCACCAAAATGTAGCTGATTTCTTTTTTCTTGTCATTGATTTCACTAGGAAAAAGTTTAATAATGTTGTTTGCTCAATGAATGGAAATGTATAAATGGGGATATACTTCTTTTGAGTAGACAGGTCAATCCTTTTTTCAGTGTTCAAAATGAACGAGCATCATTAAAATGTATGATGAAGGGCAATAGACTACGAGAGATATAGCACTTGCGTGAAAATCAGAGGCAGTCCACGTGGATTGCTCTAACTCTTGTGAATGATTTTATAAATTTTTGATTTCTATTTTTTATATCAAGAAGAGAGTAGTAAATACTTTATGAGACTTCATCACTTGCACATATTTCTTTAGCACTAATCATACATCTCAGTAGGAGCGTATACCTTTTTAGCTTTGGTTTAGATTATGCGTATAGTCTTTAGTAAAGGGATATTTTTTACACAAGTTGTGAAACTGAAAGATCAGTGTGCCAAGTACTGCAAAACCAGAAATGTTCGCGGCATGAAACTTTCGCGAATTGCCAAACATGAAGAAATTACAAGTATACTACATGCAGTTACATGTACTGGATTGTGTAGATGAAAACTTTTGTGTGCTTCATACTTTCGTGTCATAGCTCCTTGTGTGAAATTTGCAAAAGTTTCAGGCATGCCAAAATTTCTGGTTTTACAGTAAATAGTTTGTATTCATTGTTGATAGTCTTCCTGACAAATCCCGCATGTGTCAAAATAATGTTTTCATGAAATGTTTGTTTCTTTTAGGTAAAGATAAAAAAAAAATGATTCTACTTGTGTATATCTTTTATATCTATATTTGATACTCTGCAATCTAAAAAAAAAAACTAATGAAATTTCCCTAGCATGTCTTTATGTTATCTATAATCAAACTTGTGGGTGAGAAAGGCAGCTTGACTCATTCTTGTGTTATGAACTGTCATCAATGTCTTGGAAGAGTTTCAGTTCATTGCCTGTGTATTTATTTTATTGTTCAAACAAAATAGAGGAAACTGGTAAAGCTGATTTCATTTATTCTCTCACGGATCTGATCTGCGATCTCTCCAGTGCCAGCTACTAAGATTTTGTTTCACGTATATTTCGTAATTTGTGGACGAGGCAACTTACTGCCATTTTGTTGTGACGCACACTGCCATATCTGAGCATCTGGTTAGCATTTCCAAGATTTCTACCTCTGAGCTGTAAATTAATAAGCGGGGTGGTTGTCCATTACTTTCCTCAATCTCACTATGTGAATTTGCTTGCACTCGTCCTTTGAGCTTGGATCCGCGACAGTGGTTTCATGCTTAGAGATTCCTCCCATGTGATTGGTGAACTCAAGCAACGTGTCCATAGACTGGTGCAATGCATCTACTCCACTTTTATGGTAACTCGATATATAGGTCATTACCAAAGAACAAAAAAAAAAAAAAGGACAAATGGATATGGGCATCCCTGCATATGGGAATTGATTTGCAATGGGACATTTGATACTACTGTATACAGGAAACATGTAACTCTTTTATTTCAAACCAGAGTTTTCGATCATATTGTACAAGTATACTTGCGGCGGTGGAGTCAAGAATGCATTTGAAAAAATATGTTCCCATGTGGTTGAAAGTTAAACTATGCAAAAACAAATCAATTGCCCATTTCAAATTTCACTGTTTTTACCAGATAACAGTTTACAGCTCACCATAGCATCTTTATTATACATACATACATGCATACACATGTACATACATACATACATACATACAGGCATACACACATACATACATACAGACATGCATACATATATATATGTACAGATCAATGCAAACATTTATAGAATGAATGCTATGTAACTTCATAGAGCAAATTCCTCATTGTAAATGAATCAAACTTGCCTGATCTAAGCACCAAGTTTTGATACTGTGTTCTGTGTATAAATAAATGCACATGTCAACCTTTGGAAGGAAAGAAACAAAAGAATGAAATGAATGAAGTGAATGTGATGTCCAAGAGTAACATGTACACCTTTCTCTTTGGTTCAGCAACATTGTCGATTTATGTTGTGAAAGGAAACAGATTTTGTGACTCTGCTCTAGACATTAGAAGAAGCCATGTCATCTTATACTTGATGACACGGTCAGCTATGTCTTCATACAACTTCAGGACTTTTTGCAGATTTCATCGCAATCCCAAGTGAGCTCCTTCTGAACAAAAAACATTGATAGTTTCTCTAGACAGATATTCATGTTCTCCAACATTAAGCAGTTGAAAGCTTCTGCCAATGCATACACTGGAATATGTTATGAGTTGTTGGCATGTTTCAGACAAATTGGGCTGACTTCTTTCTTAATACTCCAAGAGCTCCGGACCTAAAAAAAAAAAAAAAAAAAAAAAGATTCCAACTCTTATCTTACCCCATTCTTTCTGAACTTTCCTGCAGACATTGTTGTCCCACCAAATATCTCAAATAATGAGTTTTTACTATTAACAATTTTGTGCAGAACTATCGTGTATGCAGTGTGTGATTAGTGTAAATACTGTACTGACAATTTGGGATCAGATGTGCACTGAACTTGCATATTATAACCTTGTCTATGAATTTTAAATCTACAATTGTCTGTCAATTATTTGTTTCGTCTTTCAGTACTTTTGTGTGACATTTTTTTTTTCATATCTAGCTATTTAATATGCCTGTGGTGTCTAGGATACATAGATGGCATGCTGTCTGATGTTACAAGATAGACACTGTAAAGAAGTTAGTTGCATCAAGAAAATATGCAGACACCTGTGTGGTTGAGATAACTCAAAGGGTTCATTCAGCTGTGATTCTACATTTCAAGCACTTTTCTTTTTGCCTCTGAACACGTGAAAGATTTTAGATCTGTACCTTTTCTCCTTAAATAATCAGCAGCCTCTCCAAGTGATTTGAGTTTACTGTCCTAAGCTTCTCATGTATGTAATGCACATCCTTTGAACTCTGGTAACACAACTGAACCCCAGTAGTGGGGATAGTATTTACAGATCTATAGAAGCTCTACAGTTTGGTGTTATGGATATGACAGGCTGACCAAATTCAAAGACTGACGGAATCAATACAATGATATCTTCTAGTAATCATTAAGGATAATTTCAAAGATCCTATAGCGTGGGTATTCATGGAGTGGGAAGGCTAGCCCGGTTTGGTATTCGAGAATCCCCACAACAATGTGTAGCTTATCTGTGATCGTTATGTAAGTACACACACAGCCACAGAATCTCAAGTGGAGTTAACTGTTACCAATGAGCGTACGCTTTGATGCATGTATTCGCTGGCCAGTACTATTCGTGGTGTACTGTACCCCAGTGGGCAGCGAATGAATCAGACCACCCGTGACTCACCATGCTATACTTGGTCTTCAATGCTCTGCTACCTCAACTTCCTATGGCCACCCTCATATGAGTGCTTGCGCGAGTGTGTGTATGTGTGAGTGGGTGAAAATGTTTTGTGTGGTTATGTGAAATGTGCGATTGCCTGGTGTTTATCATCCCAGTACATGTATCACCCTACTATGCATGTACCAAGTCATCTCTTATAATAGTACGAAATCAACCATTTTCTGCAGCATGCAGAAGTGGGTATTTCAAGAAACCGCAAGATGCTGAAGGGTTATGGTCCTTGAAAGCACATCTGTAATCTTTCTTCCACTAATCATTGATGTGGAAGGGGCTGTCTGTACTCATGTACAGTGCGCATTAAAAAAAAAAAGGTAATCCAACTTCGGAGGGCTACTATTTCATAATTGTCACCAATGGAGAGTGCAATGTTGGTTGTGAGGAAATGGGAACTCTTCTTCTTTCCATTGATACCTAATATGTTGGCAAATGTCATGCATGACTGAGCATATGAACTTTAATGACAACAATGACAAATTGCGCTCTTTCCAATTTGAGTGTTATTGTGAAGGAACAATGAATGTCTCAATGAATGGATGAGATCCATCAATGAAATTTTTCAAATTAAAAGGCCAGCCTGCACGACTGCAGGTTTGTGGTTTTAGGGTTTCTGCTAACATATTATGGTCCATAATCTTCCACATGGTCACGTTGTTGATGACTTGGTCACTCCCACAAAGGCTAACCCATGATCAATTTTACTCTCTTCATATTCAAGACATGATTTGTTGCTGTGAGCTATGTGTTGAATATGAATAGAGAAAATGGACTGTGTGGGTTGGCCTGTGTGTGAGTGACCTTTTTTTTCCTTTTTTCTTTTTTGATATGCACTGTATAAGGCATTAGAGGTTGGTGGAATCATGACTTGATGTTCGACCATTGTACATAATTCTTTATGGAATCATTGTTGGCAAAATTAATCATCTTGTGGTGCAGATTTATTGTCTTATATATGCATCAATAATGCTATGAACTGATCAAAGGTAAAGAAGAGCAATGGCTTTCATGATTTCAAAAGAGCCTTCTGGTTTTCTTTTTTTTTCTTCTTCTTCTTCTTGCCCCTCTTCATCTCCTCTTCCCATACTTGTCTTTGTAATATTCTTATTCTTTGTAATGTTTTTATTCCTCATCCCAAGCCAATCTCTGCCAAACTGAGTAGAAATTTATCAGAGTGAAAGAGGACCATTATTTCACCCACCATATTGCAGGCTAGGTGGCTTGCTGAAGGGATAAAGAAAGTATTCATTCTGCTGTATAATGCTATAAAAAATGGAAACTTCGGTGTGTGAGCAAATGTGATTGTTTAAAAGGGATTACTGTTTTGTGTTTATTTGAGATAACCCGTTTGTTTGTTTTTGTTGATGCTGGGGAAAAATAAACTAATATGTCCATGGATACCTTTGATTACCCACTTCTTTGTTCTGTCACTTCCTTGTCAACAGTGATATTAGCCACAGGTGCCGTTCCATTGAACATCTACTACAGTACCATGTTCATATCTTGATAAGATAGTAAATGTTCCAGATGCCTTACATTTAAAAGGAAGACATATGTCATGTCTTATATCATTCCTACTCTCTCTTGTCAACATTTATGCATCTCCATGGCTACATATATTATTACACACATGATGATGATGATGATGATTACGTTTGTCCTTCGCTGGCGAAGACGACCACAATTTCTAGTATCACTACCATTCCATGAGTGCAAAGATGGCTAGTCAGTCCAATTGTGATCTGATCCTACTGGATCAGTACTTTATTGCAATCGGACTGATTACACATATACAACACACACACAACACACACATACACACACACACACACATATATATATATATATATATATATATATATATATATATATGTATATATATATACATATATTATATATATATATATATATAGGCAGTGCTCAATGTCCAGAAGGCAGAGCGAATGACATCTGTACCACTAAAGAAGATGACAATGGGTCATCAATACTTTATTGCAATAGAGTATTGATTGCAATAGAGTATTGATGAACCATTAGTCATCTTGTGAATGCACATTGATATATACAGTGGACTCCCATTTTAACGAAGTCCTCAGGACTGGCAGTTTTCTAGTTATATCTAAATTTTGTTTTATAACCAAACAAACTAGAAATGTCGCTACAGCGACTGGTTATACCCCCGTCAAACAACATTTCATAAGCTTTGGTCAAAACAACATTTGATAAGCTTTGGTCAAAAAACTGAGGAAGTAGTTAAATCCGCAAGATCTTTCCTTGATCTTCTGCCATTAATATGCCGTTACCATGGCAACATACTTTCGGGTACTGTCGAAAAATGCGTTTTGCACATCTACAACCAAAGGCACACGTCTGTACCAAGTTTCATGGAAATTGGGCAAAAACTGAGGAAGTAGTTTGCAACACAAAATTTTCCATCATTTTGGCTCATAATATGTGAGCTGTTACCATGGCAACATACTTTTTGTCACTGTCAAGAAATGTGTCATGCTGACCTATATCCTAAGACAAACATTCAATATGAATTCCATGAGAATTGGAAGAACACTGATGAAGCAGTTTTGCCATGAAGCATTTTGCCCTATATTTTACCAATAACATGCCGTTACCATGGCAACGCACTTTTTGTCACTGCGGAAATATGTGTCTTGCACATTAACATATTCAGATGAACATCTGTACCTAATTTCATAAAAATTGATCAAAAACTGTGGGAGGAGTTTGCGACGCAAGATTTGTACCCATTTTTGCCCATAATATGCCGTTACCATGGCAACGTACTTTTGGGTACTGTCAAAAAATATGTCTTGCACATCTACAACCCAAGGCACACATCTGTGCCAAGTTTTATGGGAATCGGTTGAAAACTGAGGAAGTAGTTCGCGACGCAAGATTTGTACCCATTTTTGCCCATAATATGCCGTTACCATGGCAACGTACTTTTGGGTACTGTCAAAAAATACGTCTTGCACATCTACAACCCAAGGCACACATCTGTGCCAAGTTTTATGGGAATCGGTTGAAAACTGAGGAAGTAGTTCGCGACGCAAGATTTGCAACGGACCGACCGCCCGACCGACCGCCCGACCGCCCGACCGACCGCCCGACCGACCGTCCGCTGATTCCTATATACCCCCTTCAAACTTCGTTTGGCGGGGGTATAATAAACAATAAAAATACATACAGTGGTTAACATTGCATCCTGAATTTTTACTTTGTTATAACTGGAATTTCGTTATAACCATGTTCGTTATTATGGGAGTTCACTGTATAAACCCCCCCCCCCCAAATAAAAGTCCTGCAATTCCAATTTGATGTATTACAGATCTCCTAAAACATCATTCATTGAAGTGTCAAATCGTAAGAAAGCCTGATTAATGTTCTTTACAATGACAACTCGCTTATTTACATTATGCTTTCTGGGAGTACACAGTGTGACAGACCTTGAGGAAAAATCAAATGTGAAATGTTGCAAAATAAAGCAAAGGTATTATGTCAAATAATATAATCCCCATTTGTATTGTCTTTTCAGGGAAGGCATTAATTGTGAAATTATCATTAGGTTGACCAAACAATCATCCAATGTTTAGGAAATCAGTTTTTGAAAGTGCTCACATTTCAACATTGGTTATTGTTGTGGCTTTTTTTTTCATTGAAATAGTACATTACTAATAGTAGAATTGTTGCAACTTCACTTTTGATCTGTCCCCATACTCTGCTGTTTTGTGCCCAATCATAGCAAGTGAGGTGTCATTTTAGAGATAAATAATCAGGCTTTATTACAATGTCATATTTATTGAAGAGAATGTAGGTAGAAGAGAAACATGATATATCAAACTTTTATTGCAGAACTTATCTTGAGGGGTATATATGAATATTTTACGAAATTTGCAGTCCAGGTGTTGGTCAAATCATTATCAAAAAGGAGTACTTATGAGTAGTTAGTTCAACAGTAACAATTTATTTTCAAAGCACAAATTTTGTCTCTTAGCAAAGGGCAGAGTGTCCTAAACAGGAACTATGGCTATAGTGAATCCTGTGCCTAATGAAGTCTCCACAGGTGTGTATTTTTAGGTTTTAATTGCAAGACATTTTAAACCACAAATTCAATGAATAAATAGAGCACACAATCCACACATTATTTATTACTATATATTTATTGTCATACAACATACATTTCTAAGAATGCTAAATACATAATTGATAGGATGCTATACAGAATTGTATAAGATAGAATGGTTATTTTACAGAAATTTATTGTTAAATATTCACACATTTAATTCCTCAGGATCATTACTATTTTTTCCAAAATCATTTATTTCTGCTACTTGTAGGATCAGACAGTGCTGAACAGCGTGTGCATGGAGGTCCACTTTTAACTTAGCAGCAGGATAAAAAAACAGGAAAAATCTTCAGCTGTGAAGCATTCCCGGGACCAAGCTCAGCAGATATTGTGTATGATGTCATTCCATTAAAATTGTAGAAAAGATCTACTTCAATTTCAACTTTGTTCAATTTTCCTGTACTTCATCGTAGTAATATATTATGACCGATCATATATCTCTCAGTTTGTATTCAAAACCTCTTGACAAAGGATAGGGCGCCACAAAATTTGTGTTTTATCCAAATATATAAACTGTTGTTGTTAAACCACAGCATGATGCATTTCTGGGAGATTTCCCCTTTTCCTGTAATCCTACTATATGATGATATGCTCTAGAACATACATGCAAGCTTGTATGCACATGATCGAGAGAATACACACGTGTTAAAGTGGAGATAAGCGTATGTGCACATGCATATTTATGACAATGAACACAATAGAATTCCACAGAAAATTTTGAATTTCAATAGGTCTGTCAACACATTCAGATTTTATTTTATATATTTATGACATACAATACAGCATGAAAAATATTTGATGGTTACATCAGGCCTACTGAGATACAATGTATAACAGATGTAATAACATTGCATATTATTTACATAGACACACAGTCATAGATACTGAGTACGAAGTTGTGTCAAGGACATGTACCATGTCAGGGTTAAAGAAAATAGATTTCAAAAAATGTTCATCAAATATGATAATCAACATTTACACTGTAGGAACCGGTTTATAGTTATATGTGTATTAATTACCATGCATTGCACATTCCAAAGAAAACATCAAAGGAAGCAGATTGTCATGTCTTTAATACTACATAGGAATAGTGTACGTTGGGATTGAATATGGCTCTCACCTTTCTTCTTTTTTTCTCTTTTTTTTTGGAGGGGGGGGGGGCTACTTTCATTCCCCTCCCCCTCCGTTGGTAAAGCACACTGTATACACATAGCCTATTAACTAGACACACTACATCTTACCTACACGATTTTGTACATGTAGAACTGATGGTTACGAAGGCTTAACATGACAGCAAGTTACAGTCACTCATGGTAAGAATCCCTTTATAGCTTGATGACATAAAGATCTTCCTACAAGAGAGATAATTTAAGGGTATTTGGAATATTCTGATAACTATTTGCTGCAGTTCTGGTGATTTTAATGTGCACGGATGCTACAAGAGACATCGTAGTAGCTCAGCTTGAAATCACATCTTTTCGTGCTGCACATGCATGATCTTTCTTTTGACCAATCAACGTTTAGTAAATCATGTTTGTCAAGAGAAGGCATGGCTTAGGAGCCTTTACTGGCCCAAAGACAGGGTTTGCCCCTGGATATGTAGACCCTGGATAGCCCATAATGTAAGCAAGGAAACCCACCACATCATGAGTATAAAAGGAGGAGCAGAAGATGAAATTTTTACCATTTTCCAGCTGATACCTCCTTCCAGAGTTGTCTCCCCCTCCCCCTTACAGTTTTCAGCTACTGCTTACAAAGTATAGTATTCAAGACTTCGATAGGTTGTCACCAAACATTGTTTAACATGATACTTGTAAGTTTAATTGTCTAGATTAGATGTCAGAGGTCTCGATAACCTATAAGATGAGGATATTTTATATTTCTGGTCTTGATGACCTTGGAAGAAAGTTTATAGTTATTGATGCTACATAGAGGACTTGATGGCCTTGATCTTGAACTGGTAATGATGTCTCATATTTTGTCTCTAATGTTTCAAATCCTTTCTTGTGTCAACATGATAGGATGTTATTAGTAAGTGGAGAAAGATAGATTGATATACATGTATGATACATCGTTACCGTGTTTCAGTACGATGCTATGGAATGATGTTTTTCTTTTACTGTCACATGTGATGAGATTTCCAAGGCCAGAGTGAGTTTTGATGTGCTTTAATACCGGTCTTACAACTCAAGAACTTTACGCTAAATTGAACATGGTTCAGGTTAAATTGGCAGGAAGACCAACTGTCAATGGTAAATGTGTTTTTAAGGTCCATACTCACACCGAGGAGGTCACAAGACAACTATAGAAAGTTTAATGAGCGCATTAGTAGAGAAAGCAAAGAAGCACAAAATATCCAACTTTTATATTTTATCCACACTTTTATTGTCAACAGCACAGTGAAATGAAATAAATGAAATGAAATGAAAAACCATGTGGAGGCATAGGCATTGGTGGGATTGGGGAGTGATGTAAATATACTTTTCTTTTGGCAGTGTACCATTAAATATGAATTCTTAAGATTATGGTCAACCATGTAGATTATTTTTACTAGAAATAGACTTTACAAACTGTACCCGGTACTCATTACTTGTCAATTGAAAATATGGCAAAGATAGGCTATGACTAAGAAGGGTCAGTGATACATTAGCCAACACTCCCCCACCCCCCCCCCTTTAAAGTACTCAATGTGGCATGTATATATTGACGTTTGCATTTAGCCACAGTAGATATACATTAACATATTCATGCATTTTGTTTGCCATTGCCATGGCTGAGTATTCGTATGATGCATTGGTGTTTACACATTTTGGCAGACTCTTGCAATTTGTCGAGGAAGATAGACAGAGATGACGACTGTCTTTTCAACATTCCTGATGAGAATTATGTTTTGACTGCTTGCTTACCTTTTCACTAAATATTAGTTAACACAACTTGCAGCAAATTACATAAAGTTTAATCGTCATTTGCATTATCAGCCATCATTGGACAGAAGTAACACATAATGCTTTTTATGTCTGAGGAATGTGAATTGACTGTTTTGACAGAACTGAGTTTTTCTGTATTATTAATGATCTTCCTTTAATGGATTCTTCAGCCTTCTTCTTTGACATCATTATCTATATTTCAGTCTTCTTTGCAATCATCTTCAGGGTTCCTCTACACTGTGCAGTACCTTGTAGTATATAATAAGCTCGCATATCAATTGTACATTGTAATGTGAGAGGAAGCACTTGTATTATGTAATTCCAATCACTAGTGTATATAGGGAGTACTTCAATCAGTACAGTAGTACAGATCCACTTTCTATGACTTCAAATTATGACAATGTATGTGCCATATTTATGATACAAGTTTCTTACTTCTGTTGCTTACAATTTTCATACATAATAGAAGTGAGATACCGTATATCCAAAAGGCAAAGAGAGAGTGATTGCCTATGCTAGTAGAACTCTCAATAAAGCTGAGCAGAATTACTGTGTTAGAAAGAACTACTAGCAATAGTTGTATTCCTCAAGCACTTTTTACAAATTTCTTGTATGGCCAACCCATCACTGTAAAAACTGAGAGGTCTTGATAACCTTATTCATGAACTATTAATGATATCTCATTTTTTCTCTATAATGTTTCACATCCTGTACGAGTCTTTCCAGTCAAGACTTTAGTTTGGATGTTATATTAGTGAATTAGCGGAGCTGGATAGATAGAATACATATATTGTGATGAATACCCCCTCTCCTTCATCTTATTTCTAAGTGCAGACTTAAAGCTTTATTTAGAACTACATTTGTATTACACATATTACACATTGTAGAGATCCATAATGCCATAGTTCATAGTATGTGCATGGGACTATGTGGCGACTGTGTAGCAAGACCTAACTTATCAAAGACCATAAGTTCAAAAGGACAGGAGAGTGTGAATCTGCATTTGATGACTTGAAGTAGAGATTAACTACAGCTCCTATTTTGGCTTATCCTCAGCTTGGTCAGTCAGGCCCAGGCGCAGAAAACTGCGCCTCCCACCAGGCGCAGAAAACTGCTACTTTGGGGTTATCCGCCCGAGCGCCGAGCAAGTGTGCCCGCTACAATTGATTCTCGTAGTTTCTGCAAACAGTCGGTTTCATTGATACCGTCTGTGTGTTTTTTCCCCTAGAAAAGGATTCCTATGCAAGATTAGGTATTTGGCTTACTACAGATGAAAAATCAGAAAAGTGTCAGGGTTCAAATTTTGCTACAAAATTAGTATCGATTTGATGTCTTCATCACCAAAATTTTCCCCATGCCTTTTACACTATGAGCATCGCGTTGCATGATGGGTATTGTCATTATAACATTCATGATAGCAGAATTTGGCTCTTTTCGACAGGCGCAGTTTTCTGCGCCTGTGCCTGACTGTTGGTGTTGAGTTTGTGTGTTAGACACAGATGCAAGCAAGTTTGGTATTGGAGGAGTCTATCACAGGAACAACAAGGCAAAGAGAGATTGCCTATCAAGATGCCAGTAGAGCTCTCAATAAAGCTGAGCAGAATTAGTGTTACAAGAAGATAACTACAAGCAATAGAGTCTAGTTGTATTCCTCAAGCACTTTCGACATTACTCGTACGGCCAACTCGTCACTGTAAGAACTGAAAGAGGTCTTGGTAACCTTATTCATGAACTATTATTCATGTCTCATTTTGTCTCTATAATGTTTCACATCCTTTTAATATGAGTCCCTCCTGTCAAGACTTTAGTTTGGATGATATTAGTGAATAAGTGGAGTTGGATATAGATAGAATATATATTGTGATGAATAACCCCCCCCCCCTTCATTTTATTTCTAAGTGCAGACTTAAGACTTTATTAAGAACTATATACCCGGTATGCGTTAATGATCCACGTACATTACAAATTGTAGGGATCGATAACGCCATAGATTATTGTAGGGATCGATAACGCCATAGATTATAGTATGTTGGACTATGAGGCGACTGTGCAGAAAAAGACCTATCTTATCACACAGATTACACTTGCAAACAGTACCTGTTCCTGTAGCCAGTCAAGCTGAGAGGTACTCGTAATTCTAAATTCCCATAATTTACTGTTTTTGATGAATACCCTGATTATAAGCCCGATTTATAGTCAGAATTCCAACTGTCCTGTTTATGGTTTGCGGGTTCCCCATGTAGTAGATGAGTAACCTATTAGTTTTTCTGGTGACATTGAACGTGGACATAGAAGGCGAAGTATAATAAAGAGCATAATTACGGGACTTTCAGCCAATGAGCGGCAAGGGCCGGCCCTTTATATAACCGATGGGAAGCTCAATTTGTCACTTTGTGGCGAATCTTCGCATGCACAACAATGGTCAACAGTATACTCTCAACAGCTTTCATTCATCCATAGTTCCCATCTTGCAGCCACCCTAAGTCTATCTGTTTTTTTTTTTTTAATGCTTTGTATACAGCTTAGGAATATGTCAGTCTACTGACGTATCTGGTTTTGATAAGGATATTACAATGTTGTTGGCAGCCAAGAATGGTTATGTTGTTGGAAATTTTCCGAGGTATTAATTCTAATAGTTAGTGATCAAAGTGTAAGCTGATAGATGAGATACTTGATTATATGATGTTTTATTGTTTCCTGAACAATTTATTCACTATGTACCATAAGATCAAGGAGAGACACAAGAGGATCTGGAAGAGAGGTTAGGATATGGGACCCAGGGATCCTTGGTTACGGGAAACATGATAGCTCTTTTTTACTTTTGGACTCTGACTTTGAACTCTTGATACATTTTTTTTTTCTTTTGGCAAAACCATTATTGACAATTTAGATCATCTTTAGTAGATATGAAATTAATATAAACTCTCACTTTGAATGCAGAACTTTCTTTTCTTTTTCTTTTTTTTTTTGGGGGGGGGGGTCTTTGTAAACATCAACCTTTAATGAGAAATATCAATCAATAGAAATGTCACTAAGCACTCAAAACATAGTTAATGTGATAAAGCATACCTCATACAAAAAAAAAAAATCTATTGTACAGGCAAGAGTTTAAGTTAGTACTCTTCAGCATTACTGCCACACAGTACATTTGTATAGGAAGTACAAGTTTGGACATTTGGGCAGTCAATATGAATACTGATGATAACTTTCTATATAGACAGTGCAGTTTATAAAATGGATATATATGGATCCTAATCAAATGATTGGCTAAGAGCTGATCACATGACATGCATCATTTCCACTGTTACGTGGACCGTGCATCTTTTTTCCTAGCAAGCGTGCATTTTTTCCTAGCAAGCATGCATTTTTTTCCTAGCAAGCGTGCATTTTTTTACTAACATGCGTGTGCTTCAATGTGACCGCTAATAATAAATCGAGCAGCACGTACTGATTAAAGCAGTGAGCGTACGTGTTCGTATCTCGTCCCTGGGGATCACTAGGGACCTACGCGCTGGCCGCTGTGCGCAGCTAGCTAGTTAATTTAGCTCAATTTGTGCCGGTAGATCCAGGTCTAACGTTACATCGAACATCTCTTCGAAGAACTTTTCTAATCTTATATTGATTTATTTTGATTCAAAGAATGGCGGCAGCTCCGAATTTTCAGATACTTTCTGAAGAGGAATTACAACAATTGCTGGATGGAACTGATGCGCCGAGTACCAAACGCTCCATCAAATTTGGATTTTCTAAACTGCAGGAATTTGCATTGATTCAGAACATCAATCTCGCAGACAGAACCATTCCTGAACTGGATCACCTTTTGTGTTCCTTTTATGCATCTCTTCGAAAGTCAGATGGGACTCTATACACAAAGATAAGTCTACAAGCGATACGGTATGGAGTGCAGAGGCATTATCTTCATCAGCATGACATGGACAATTGTTCTAAAGTTCAGTTTCCAAAGAGTGTGAAGATGTTTAAAGCTGTGATGATAAAGCTTAAACATGAAGGTAAAGGGGTTGTTAATCACAAAAGCGTCATTTCAACTCAAGATATGGAGAAGATAGCTACATCTTGTGATACCAATGACCCAGCCGGCCTTCAGAATAAGGTTTTCATGGACGTCATGATATATTTTTGCAATCGCGGTCGAGAGAACCTGAGATTCATGACGGCTGAAGATTTCTCCCTTAAGACAGATGAAGATGGACTCCGTTATATCACTAAATGCGATCAATTGACGAAGAACAATAGAGAAGATCAAAACGAATCCTCCAACATGGGTGTGATGTACGAAGTGCCTGGCTGTGAAAGGTGTCTTTTTCTCAAGTACAAGTCTAAACTCAATCCGATGTGCTCATGTTTCTGGCAAAAACCCAAGCAAAAGATGCCAGAGAATGGAAATGACCCGTGGTATTGCAACGCTCCACTGGGTGTGAACACTCTGGGAAACAAAACGAAGGACATTTCTATTAAGTCTGGATGTAGCAAGATCTACACGAATCATTGTTTGAGGGCCACTTGTATCACAACTCTGGACACTGCAGGGTTTCATTCGCGTGATATCATGACTGTAAGCGGTCACCATAGTGAGCAGTCAATTAAAAACTACAGTAAAACAAGCGACAAAAGAAAGAAAGAAATGAGTACCATGCTCGGTCAGAAATTGAATGAAGCCGGCACAGAAGAAACACAACCAAAAAAAGGTAAAGCACAACCTTTGACTCTGCAAATGGTTCAAAGTCGTGACTCAATGGATAGCACAGCTGTTTCTACAATGCCTGGTCCTAGTAAAGGCTCAGACTTAGAGTTAGATCTAGACCTGGATCTACCGGCAGATCTGACACGTCGCGCACCAACATCAGTTTCGTTGTCGCAAGAAGAACATCTGCATCAAGATTTCTCGAGCAAACAACAAATATTCAATTTCCATGGATGCAATGTGAACATCTATAACAAGACCTAGACTATTTAGGTCCTACGTTAGACTACATGTAAATAGCGTTTTGGATTTTTCATTCAACCTTTTCAAGTTTAACTGTTGCCGGCGTTTTGCTTTCGAGGCTGAGGAGGGACATGATCAACGGCCCTGGGTGAGTAGACTACCATTTTTGCCAGTACCAAATCACGATTAGATCTATGCATGTACCTACAATACATACCGTAATGTAGGCTAGAGTCTGTTCATACTTATGATTGTGAATGTGAAGCAGGTTTTGTTGTTGATCTACATGTAATGTTAAGCCTAACTTTTACTAGATCTAGACTAACATTAAGACATTTAGATTTCACTTGATTTATCAAATGACAGAGCCGCGCGTTATTTGTATATTGGCGAGCATGCTTATAACTATTAGACTAATACAGGGGAATGAATACATGAAAATAGCAAGAAGCCTTACATGATATGGTGTCTTTTGAAGAGTGTCTAATACTCTTGTCACATTGTCTAAGTCAGCAGTTTTCGGCAGCTCTTGCCACGTGATACACTTGTGTACCAACTACATGCTCAAGTGCTTTGGGAAGATAACAATGGAATGGATGTGTGTTATATATTGTAGCACAAGTCAGTATGTTAAGTACCAATGAATAAGGAATTGTTATAAAGACGTGTTTACATGCAATAGCATTTATGAGATGCATTGTAATGCATCTTCCCTTGTTATATTTTCTAAGTTTGCACTTTTCAGCAGTTATTGATGCTTGGTGCATGTGCAGAGTATGTACACCCCCTTCACCTTTACCCCCAACTCATCAGGAACAGAAATCCTGCATAAGGATAACAATTGCTGTGCTGAACAAGCATGGTTGCAAGGGTGTGCATTCTCGAATAGGAAATGTTACATGGTGATAGCAATACACGGGTCTGGTGGTTACTTGCTGAATAGGTATAACTTTGATTTTTCTTCAAAGCGCGCACCTGATCTAGGCTGGAGTCTGGCAAGCAAGAGGACCTGTACCAACCTGGGTTCAAGCCACAGCATTATTACCTTCTTGTCTGCCATTGATACCCCCCCCCCCATTTCCTCTTTTACCCTTGACACATACTACACTAATGTGCATTTAATGAAAGTCTACCTTACTATTGGTAAAACTGATAAACAATTACACAATAGAATAAATGAAATCGAAATCTTTGATTTCACTTGGTATTGTGGTGAATATCCCCCCCTACACTTTTTAAAAATCTTTTTCTAAGTGCAGACTTCAGATTTTATTCAGAACTATGATCGTGATACAATACACATTCATTTGACACATTGTAGGCAGTAGGTATCAATAACACTATAGATTACAGTACGTGGGATTAAGTTGCGATTGTTTAGCGAACCCTATCTTGTCACATGAATTAAAGGTGTACTATACCTGTTTCTGCAGCCGGTCAAGCTGAGAGGTATTCATACTTCTAAATTATCATAATGTATTGTTTTTTATGAACATTCTGAATAATTAAGCTTGATTTATAGTCAGAATCCCGACTGTCCCGTTTGTAGTTTGCCGGTTCCCCTGTGCAGAGACTCCAACTCTCCCGTTTTCGACGGGAGATCTCCCGCCGAAAACCCATTTTTGGAAAATCTCCCGTCCTCCCGTTTGAGATTTAATTTCTCCCGCCCTGGCTCAATGTCTCCCGTTTGAGAGGATTTCTTACTTATTGCTATCGTATGTTGCAAAAATAAGCCTTAGATAGCACCAGAGAGCATCTATAACCCTAGGAACTTCGCGCTTCGCACACATAAACTTGGGTCTCCCGTTTGCTAAGGGTTGCAGGCGGGAGAATCTCCAGATCAGAAGGTGCTTGGGGTTGGAGTCTCTGCCTGTGTAGTAGACGTGTAACCCGTAGTGGTCCTTGTGATAATGAACATGAACGTAGAGGGCGAAGTACAATAAAGGGCATAACTACGGGACTTTCAGCCAAAGAGTGGCCAGGATCGGCTGTGTATATAGCAGCTGGGAAGCTCGCTTTGTCACTTTTTGGAAAAAAAATCACTCCAGCAAAACAACTCACACCACTTCTACATTTCTTGATCCATCATCCCCGTCACCCATCTACCGTAAATCTAACTTGCTTTGTTTTTATGCCTTGTAGACTCCTAGAGCTAAGGTATAATATGTCAGGGACTAATGTGTTTGGTTTGATGATGATATTAAATCTGTTGACAACTTAGAATGGTTTTAATACTGTTGGCAATGTTAGAAGAGATGGATTTAGTATAGTGGCCAAAGTGTAGACTGAAAGAAAACTAATTTTATTGATCAAGATTGAGATACTGTACTCAGTTGTATGTTTTATTGTTTCATGAATCATTTATTCATATTAGATGAGACCAAGGAGAGACACCACAGGATGTCAAGAGAGGTGCAAATTTGGGATCCAGGATCTTTGGTTAGGGGAACATGGATAAACTGTTGATAATAGTGTGAAGGAAACCCCCTCAATCTTTGACTAAATTCATTTTTTTTAATTCCCCCCCCCCCCGATTCATTTCCAAAATGTAAAGCATTAAGGGATATGTAAGTGCGTTCTGAGTGAGTGTACACACACACACACGGTACGACGAAAGGTCAAGGTGACCTTGTTTTCCCTGCAATGTTACTACATAGTGTACAGTGTATACATAGCCATGTATTGTATAAGTACGGTGTGCGAAGACGGTACTTCACCCCATAAAAGTGACCTGATTTTTCTTAATTTCGAGTGACAGATTGCAATCCGTTCTTGAACTCATAGATTATACAGAGGCATGTTGTTAAAAGATGAGAAAAGAGTACGGTCTTCCACGAGAAGATGAGAATTCATGTGATGTTCATGTGACAGCCATACAGATAATTCCGTATGTGGGACTGGTATTTACGCAGTATAACGATCGAGAGCTATGCCAAATGTGATATCCATATTCATGTGTGTTATAACAAATTGAATGGGTTGAAGTTGTTTCTCACAACAATTATGATTATTAAGCAAGATATTTCCAGGATAAATACTAGTTTTTGTTATTTCAACACCAGATTCCCCATGGGAGATTTGAATCTGCCACAGTACAAGTGCGATGCGTGCGCAATTTATTCCCCATAAATATTAATTAGTTCGCGGGTGTTGTATTACATAACATTGAACCAATGGTAATTTCGGATCGGCCCGAGGGTATATAAAGGGGTCGTCTGAACGAGAAAATTTGTCTTGTCGAGAGATAAGGCGTAGAACAGCTAGAAGAGAAAGAAGAAGAAAACAGACTACAGCCTCTTAACAGATTTAAACAGTTGAATTGTTTTCCCATTTCTCCCTACAGTTAGCGAATCCCCATTCAACGTTGAGTAGAAATGTCCTCATATATTTTGCTGTTAGGATTATAGATCCTAGGTATTTATTGTCAGTGCATATAATTATACAGATAAGAGATAAGATAGCGTGTATTTGATTTTGCAGTCAGAACTATGACAAGAAATTTTGTTAAATCTTTCATGGAATATTTTGATCGAGTGGTGAAGAGATAGAATTTGTGGAATATTTTGTTGTCTATTTTTGTGTATTTTGCGAAGAAGTTGATAGATGACAGTACGTAAAAATATAGAAAGTTAACAGAAATGATTAAGTTATGAGAAGTCTCGTATTTTGGTACATTCATAAATTTATTGGGAATTCTCTCTTCTTTTCTTTTGTAGGGCTTTACACCAAACACTTTCTTAGATTGCAAATTAATTAGCCATGATGGTCACTTACGTGCTGCGTTCAGCAGTGACGTAGTTGGTACGTTAGGTCAAGTGTACATCCCGTTGCATTATGCAACAAACGAATCAAACATGTTATTGTTAATGTTGTCAAATTTTTAAGTGTACACACCGTTGCTTTATGCAACAACCAGAAATGTGTATTGCTATGTGATAGAATTCTAGAGAGGATTATTCTGTCGGTACAAATTGCAGAAATTTCAGTTATGACTGATTATCAATATATCAGTGACGGACACATTGATGACGATGTCTTATAGCAATATGTGAGGTTGTTCGTTGCTATGTGATTGAGTTAGTTGGAGATCGATAGTTGTTAGTTGTTCTTGTTTTCAAATAGTTGGTGTTCAGTTATTGAATTTCTTTTGGATAGTAGTAGAAACAATGACAAGAAAATGTTTGTAGAGCTTAGTAGTAAGTTATGTCATGTCAGATAAGGTCAGTTATTGAGTATCGTATGTCAGGAGTCGTGATATAAAAATGGAATAATAATGGTTAGGGTTAGGGGTAACAGTTAGGAATAAGAAGTATTGTCGTTATGTATTTGCTGTTGCTTACTTGACAAGCTCAGACAGTGAGGGCCGAGGCCACAAGTTAGTATACGAACTGTGATTGCCTAGAGGAAAGCTTTTTATGTTGTTAGCCTGAATAATTGTCTATATAGGGATGAGTTCCTGAGGCTGTATAGATAATTTTGGAGTTGAAGGTGTACCGGTTATTAGCTAGGCTCGCACCGACATAGTGAGTGGGGTCAGAAGCTAGGAGTGGTTATTTGGTTTTATTGCTCGGAGAAGAGGGGGAACGTGGATCCGGTATTTGTTATATAGCAGGTCTATAAGGCAGAACGTGATGTGTGTAGGTTCTGATTTTTATTAGGTTGGATACTTTATTGGCTGGGAACGTGATGGTTTATGTAACATGGGTTACAGAGGATAACGCATAAAGTCAAGCTAGTTACGCCAGATAAGAACCAATGATCCTGGAATCATTGTGGAGCGCAGTTTGTCGGTTTAAGAGCATGAACAATTACATCGACCCAATACAACTCTACGGAGTATAAATGTAATTTCATCGATAGGGAAATATTTAGTTATCATTTCAGGTTTGGGAATAAAATGACTAAAAGTATAGGGAGCGTAGGGAAGATTTAACTTAAAATGGATAGGGTTTTAGAGATTTGTAAGGTATTCGGTACATACGGTAGTTATTATAAGGTGTACGCTGACATGGCTCTTATATTCTCAACATAGCTCTATCTCGAAATGTACATTGTGTAAAATGAATTGATGATTGTTTATTGATGGAGGATGTTCAGATTGCCTCTGAAATTAAAGTTCCGTTGAACTTTACCCAAATTCTCAGACAATGATTTATTTTCCCTTGTCCGATACACACATGAATGTGAAGTTGTAGAGTTTGTGTTGTGATGTGATGTGAAGTGCTTGTAAAGTTAATTTAGGTATGATATCTGTGTGTCTACAGTAATAAGGAGTTGTTGGCAGAATGAATGGTGATGTAGAATGGTGCAGATTAGTATGGTACAGGAAATTAGTTGTTGGTTATAAACATGCAAAGATACCAAACCACCCTCGTAGACTTCGAGAAAACGAACAGTCATCGATTGAACAACTCGTGCTACATCTACATAACAATTCAGCATCTACAGTTGATAGTTACCTAATTATGTAGAAATGCTACTAGGAGACCTAGGAAGATGTATGGATGTACAGTAATAAGAGAGTGAGGTCGTGTTTGTCATGTGTGCATAGAATGTGGATTCCACGTTAGTACACTGTTCTAGATCTTAAGACTGCGTAAAGGATAACTTGTATGACGTGAGTGCAGTGTATGATGTAGACTCTATGTGCAGTACAGTGTCAGTGAGTGATTGATGATAGCTACAAGAACACCAGTATCAGTACGTAAATTCCTTAATTTGTAAGAGAGTGAAATGAATCCATGTATCAGTCTAGAAATGATCATTCACAAATAGGCATACAAATATCAGTCTACTTACCATACTGAGGAAATAACACAATTCTGTGACATTCACAGTCAGTGGTGATCCACACTCCACAGTCCTCCACATACGCGTAGCTAGCTCACATGTGATGTACGATTCAGGAAGTTCGCGCGGTTTGTGATCACGCGACAATGGTGTTGTAGCAGGTACTCAAAACACTCGGTTCCAACGAACATGCTCAGTGACAATGACATTACCAACCACACGATCAGATAACAGCCAGACTCTCGTTAGTGTAACAGTGTTGTGATAACATTGATAACTGGAGTAGTATAACACTCCTGAATAAGGTTTGTTAATTCCTTGTAAAGATTAACTGGTGGCAGCAATTTAGTATGATTATAGGTCTCCGACTCCCCATGTCACATTTGTATTAGTGGCAGCCAGAAGGATTCATTTCTTCTTCCCCCCCCCCCCTCTCGCGTGACAATATTCTTGACTTTTGAACTCTCTTTCTGACTACTGATTTCCAATACAATAATAATTTTTTACAACACAACTACCGGTATTGATATTTTAGCTCATCTTCAGTAGATGTGAATTTTACTCTTGAATTGAATGCATAAAGAAACATTTTTGTGGTCTTAGTAAATCATCCATTTATTAGTAATACCAATCAATGGAGATGTTGCCATACATTTAAAACTTAGTTTGATGTGGTAAAACATACCTCATTAGGAAACAAGTGATGTACAAATGTATCTCCTGTACTGGGTTGGTACTCTTTGGCATGATTGCCACACTGTACATTGGTATAAGAAGTGTAAGTCCAGGTATTGCGGCAAGATTACTATGGAACAAATATGTGTTATAGAAATGTATAGCAGAAGTCAGTATGTTATAAAGGCATAAATAAGGATTTGTGTAAGGGTGTGTTTACATGAAAGTATATCATGTATGGATGCATTATAATGCATCTTCCCTCGATATCTAAGTTAGCACTGTTCAAAAGCATTGACGCTTGATGCTAGACAGAGTATGTCCCCCCTTTTTACCCTTACCCCCCCCCCCCCCGCCCCTTTCAACTCTGACTCCGAGTATTGTCTATCCAACTAGAGTGGAAATCCTGCACAAGGATAATTCTCAGGGGTGCGGTAAGCCAGCAAAAACTGCGGTATCTATGTCATTCCGTTATGGCAGCCATCTTGTATGCCTTGGAACACCGCAGCCCATTAAGAAGAGAGCAAATTTTC
This sequence comes from Diadema antillarum, assembly GCF_040938485.1. NCBI lineage: Eukaryota > Metazoa > Echinodermata > Echinoidea > Diadematoida > Diadematidae > Diadema > Diadema antillarum. The sequence continues at coordinate 187,883 of NW_027271072.1, read as the reverse complement.
AGAGATAGAAGGCATCCTCTGGACTTGTACACCGACGAGCAAATGCTAAAGGTGTACAGGTTCAGCAGGCATGGATGCCTGTCTATAATAGACCGGATATCAGAGAGACTTCAACATCAAACCCGCAGGAACCAAGCACTTCCACTAAGCCTTCAAGTATTCATAGCGCTTAGGTTCTATGCAGGTGGCTCTGTCATGGATGCAACAAGTTGCATCCATGGCATCCACAAATCTACAGCATCGCGAAAAACGGGACGAGGTAAAGAAAAATTATGATTAATTTCACTATCAAATTCGTCTACAGAGGCCGAGGTCTATCATCAATAGTAGGCCTACTCTACTACATGTATACTATCATTACGACTACGGGTACTGCCTATGATACATACTGCACTGGCCACGGGTGCAGTATGGGGGAAATTACAGTTTACTGGTTTTACGTCATAAAAGTTAACATATTAGAGCGTATAGTGTGCGTATAGGAGCTGCCGGAGGCGGGGCCTTTGGACCCCGCCTCCGGCAGCTCTCCATTAGAGATGAATTTCAGCCCAAAGGGCTGAAATTCGTCTTTCCCGTCGTCTGGGGCCCCAAAAAAGCCCGGGAACGGAACGGCCGTCAAAAAGTAGGTTGACCACACAATTTTTATGAAAATTGAGCAGTTTCAGAGGAAAACTGCTCTAAATCAAGATAACTCGAGTAAATTGACGATAAAGAAAATTGAGCCAAAATTGACTTGCGTAATACAGTACTAGTACCCGATCAGCTGGAGTTTACCAACATCTAAAAATAGATAATGTTTACGTGCAGTACGCGCAATACGCGTGACTACTAGTACCTCACAAACAACAAATAAGCACAGCCATACTATGCCGTGTTATTAGTGTGTTGAACAGTGCACCAGAAGAGTATTAAGTTGCGTTGATTTAAGAAAAGGATTGGTTTTTGATTACCTTGGAGTCACGCACAGGTAAGATTGTATTTTTTGGTATAATTCCTTGTCGTCTGTTTCCAAACAAACATTTTGAGACATTTTGTGAGCTCAACAACAACTGCTGTCACTGCCACTGCTAGTTATCGCCAGCTGTCTTATCTAGGTTCATCGTAAATGCCGCAGGAGCCGCCGCCCAGGCAACTGGAGAAATCAAACTGTTTGATCTGTTCTTGATTTGTTCAGATCAATTTCGGCTTTTCAGTTGGCTTCGTGAGCAGGGTGTTTTGATTGATTTGGCCTCAGTAAAGTGCAAAAAGTGTGGTGAAGCAAATTTCCGGATCACGAGAGACCAAAAAGGCACCACCTACCCGACAGATCGTGAGTTCTGGAAGTGTTGCACTCCCGGGTGCAACACGCAGGTCTCAATCCGTACCGACAGCTGGTTCGCCAATTCGAGGCTGTCAATCCGGCAGATACTACTATTGACGTATCTCTGGATTTATCGAGCTGCCCCAGCTTTCATCATGCGAGAGCTGGAAATTGGATTGCATTCTACTATCGTCGTTTGGCAGAACTTTGCGAGGGAGGTCTGTGTCAGTGTGCTCGAGCGCGAGAGCGAGCCCATCGGAGGTCCTGGAACCATCGTAGAAATTGACGAATCCAAATTCGGGAAAAGAAAATTCAACAAGGGAAGGAGAGTCGATGGTTCCTGGATCTTCGGTGGGATCGAGCGAGACAACCCGCAGCGATGCTTTATGGTTCGCGTAGCTGATCCTACGGCCGACACGTTAATACCTCTAATCAAGGAGTACATTCGGCCGGGGACCAAAATCTTGAGTGATTGTTGGCGGTGGTACGATTGGCTACAGAGTGAGGGTTTCACTCACGAAGCTGTGAATCACAAAGCAAATATTGTGCAATCAATGGGATTTGTGCGCATTTTTGCCCGCCTGAGACTCGTTCAAGAATATTCAAACTGCCACTTAAATTATTTTACCGATGATAACCTAACATCGCTTTTATGCAAGAACGATGGTAGGCTACCATCGATCGTAAGAGAAACGAAGTTAACTTACCATCGTTTTTTACGGCAAGAAAAAGTTTTATGCAACAGGGCAAAGAGAGGTGGAAATATGGGACGCGGGGATCCTTGGTCAGGGGAACATGGATAGATTTTTAATGATTTGTTCGACTTTTGGACTCTCTCTGACTATGGATTGTCAATAATCTTTTAGAACACAATTATTGATATTTTGGCTCATCTTCAGTAGATGTGAAGTTTAACACACTCTCGAATTTGAATGCAGAAAGAAGCATTTTTGTGGCCTTAGTAAATCATCAATTTATTAATGATACCAATCAATTAAAATGTTGTCATACACTCAGAACTTAGTTTTATGTGGTAAAGCGTAGGCCAACCTCATTAGGAAATAAGTGATGTACAAATGAATCTACTGTACTGGCTAAGTTGGTACTCTTCGACATTGTTGCCATACAATACATTGGTATATGAAGTATAAGTCCAGGCACTGTGGCAAGATTATTATGGAACAAATGTTATAGAAATGTATAGCAGAAGTCAGTATGTTATACAGGCTTAGATAAGGAATCGTAAGGATGTGCTTACATGCAATTAGACCCTATAGCATGTATGGATGCATTATAATCTATCTTCCCTCGAATTATTTTCTAAGTTAGCACTTTTCAGCAGTTATTGATGCCTGGTGCATGTACAGAATATACGTATGTACATTGCCCACCCTTCTTCCCTTACCCTCCCCTCCCCTTTTTCGAATCTGACTCATCTCATCTCAACTCATCTGGCGTCGAAATCCTGCATAAGGATAACAGTTGTTGTGCTGAACAAGCACAGTCGAAAGGTGCATTCTCAACTAGGGAATGTTACATGGTATTAGCAATACAGAGCCTAGTGTTTATTTGCCGAATTAGCATAACTTGCATTTTCCTTCAACTCGTGCACCTGATCTTAGTATCATTCCTGCATATAGGCTGGACTCTGGCAAGCAAGAGGACCTGTAGCTACCAACCTGGGTTCCAGCCACCGTGTTAGTTGGAGAATCTGGACCTTCTTGTCTGCCGTTGAACCTTCTCCCCCCCCCCCCCCCCCCCCCCCCCCCAGCATGAGGAGCGATATGTTAGGACTTCACTTGGCATTAAGTTAAGTGGTTCACTTTTATAGTATTGGTTCACATTTGCATGTGATCATTTTACTAGATGTCACTGCTGAAATTAAAATTCTCATAATTATATTATAAATGTTTTTGAAGGTAATGGAACAGGTTGGAAAACACAGGCAGTTGTTTTTATGAGAAGAATCTACCTGACATAGTTGTTGGGAGATAGAATCTCGAGGCTAGTCACTATAAGCGAACGTGTGTAAATTACTATGTGGCATGTATTTAGATTACTATGGAGGTAGTGATACTCATGAAACATAAATATCCACTCCTACGATGGTTCTCTCAAGAATTCAATCTGGCCTTATACAGCTGTACATCAACCATCTCCAGCAAGTGATTCCTGCAGTGATTGAAAAACATGGGGAGGAGGTGACTTCAGTCCATTAAGCCTTGAGCCCAAACACACCCAATGGCTCTTTTTAGAGGCAAAACAAGATAAAACAAAAACATGATACAAAAGAAGGGAAAGATAAAAGGGCAAATGTATTTACCTCATTCACACAATGGAGTTCTTGGCTTGTCAGAAAATGGAATGGTGTAATAACATATTTCTTTTTTTTTACATACCTCTCTCTTTCCTAAAGTTTTAATTAAAAAAAAAAAAAAATATCGTGGTCTGTAAAAAATTGTTTATACAGACCTGAAATTATGTGTACATGTACTATTTCATTCTAGCTTTAACACTCTTCCAACAAGTGCAGGTGCCCAGGGGCATGTTTGGACTGTACAGCAAACCTACCTTGCTATTTCTTCTTTTTTTTTTTATGGCTGTGCAAATGTGACATCTTGTGATATGTGCCTTGATCAAGTGAACTGGCAACATATCAGTATTCTAACGGTTTCTTCTTCTCTTTCTTGTTCTCCTTCTCCACGCACTCCCCCTCCAGGTGGTAAAGCAGCCGGATGTACCAACTCGTAACCATTCACACATTCATAAAGGAGGGTGAATGCTGCAAGCAAGTATCACTGGGGTACATCACTACGTCAGGAAAGAAGACGGGCGAATATAACCCGTCGCACTTCAAGCCCTGAAGGTATGCCTCAAGCACTCTGGGTCAGAGAAGTACTCATAGACTTTGAGAAATCCACCAGGCCTCGTCTACAGAACTGGCTGAATAGACCAGTGTCTAAAAAGAATCCAGTGAGAAATAGACATGTATCAGAACGATACCTGGAGTAGACGCAGTTTACCTACGATATCAGTATACGGTTGCTATTTTTTTGTGTACAGATGCTGCATAACTGTACTAGATGCAAAAGTGCATTTAGTAGCCTAGCAGAACTGCACTTCTATCTGGAGGACACGCATCAGATTCCATTCACCTGGAAATGCGAATTTTGCTTCTATGAAAGCGAGAAGATAGCAAACTTGAAAAGAACACTACACACGAAGAGAACTGCATTCAGCAAAGGACACAACATAAGGGCCTGCAAGCTTGCAGAAGCGAGTCCAGCATTTCTGAGGTAACTACAAAGAGAGAAGAGGAAACGGGACACTCCCTCCACACCTCCAGCTCCTCGACAGACAACAAACTCCATTTCTGGGCCATGGCTCCCTACCTTGCCTAAAATCCCCAAGAAGTCATCTGAGAAACCTGAAGACTGTAGCATCAGCCTATATGGAGAATCTGACATCGACAATGAGGGTGCAACCACATCAACACGCCTGGCATGACCATCTACCAGTGCAGAAAAGAGTCCAGTGCATCCTTTCCCCATCCTATCAGAGTCCCCAAAGCCGACATGTGTGATGTTCCAACGTCTCAACACATCGGAAGCTCCAGAGACCATCCATCCAGTGTCCCCGAGTGTTAATGAGGATGATGATTTAGTGAGTTTTAAAGTGCATAAGGGAAGCAATCGCATGGGGATGCTGAAATCAAAATCTATTGTCATAGTGACAGAGACCTTCTGCCACGTCTACGGAGAAGAGAAAAGAGCTAGCTTAAACAAACACACACACTACTTTGACTATGAGTGGATCTGTATGACTGGTGTCATTCTTTTTCTTTGCTTTTTAATTTCTGGTGAGTTATTTTGTTCATGGGTGCACCTGGTAATAAGTACTAGTAGTCCATGATTGTACATCATAAACTTACAGGATAATTATTGTGTGGCAAAAACGCCCAGAACATTATTATTTATTCTTTTATGTGTATGTGACTATAACAACACTGGGAAAGAGACTACCTAGGAGTTCATTCATACTGCCCTAGATCGTGCACGTAGAACCTACATGTGTGTATACAGTCACTCACGCTGTAGGTTGTCATATACACTGCTGTCACTCGTACAGCACATGAATCTAGGTTGCCCTGTCCATAGACGAGTAGGGTTGTAATGACAGTTAGTTTACGGAGGGCCAAGTTAGAGACTCATATTTATAGGTACTTGCCTGCTGTTCATGGTACATTTCCTGGTGATAGACGTCATAATTTGCAGTCCCTCTTCGTATCTTTAACGTAACATCTGATAATTTTCTTCCATAGTTGTAAGAACCCCTATGTGTGTAAAATGGATCAGTCCATAGGCAGCTGTGGGAATGTAGTAGCGTAGAGTACACGCTTGTGTAAAGGGGCCGAAGAGGTATAAATACGCGTACAAGCAGGCGACTATTTACTCTACACAGCTGATTGATTGTCGACTGGAGTTCAAAGGAAGTTCAACAAAATTTTCCAAGTACTCAGTTAAGCCGTAGATCAATACCCAGGCAACATAAGTAAAGAAGATGTTAGGATCTATAAGTTTTGCTGAAATGAATGAGATGATTAAAGGTCCTCTTAATGTTAAACAATATATGTGAATGGTATGGGATATTAGTTCATGCAGAATGTGAATATTCATTGGAGTGAAGGTTTTTGGGGTTTGCTGTTCTTGTATAGGCCTAATTGATAAATGATACAATGTAGGTTGTAGCTAAGAAGAGTGAGGGAAGATTTGGAAAAAGGGTTAGGAAATGAAAATAAATTGTAAAATGCAGAATTGTTAGATAATTTGTTGTTATTATGATAGGAAATAATATTCTGTTTAAGATGATATGTTGCTTGGGGAATTTTTCATGAAACTGCAGAAATAAGGATTTTTGGCTCTCTTTACCATGTTTCAGGTAATTCTGTTACACAGTGGCTGATGGAGTTGAGGAACAAAATTTTAATTACTAAAAATTGGGGTCAGAATTGGAGTTTAAATTATTCTACACTGCATGCTCGTTGTGGTAGTGTATTGTTTGTCCCTTATCTCCAAGTAGAAGTGGATTTATTGATTTTGAAGCTCTTAACCAGGTTTTGGGAATTAATTGCTGATTTGACGAGTGACCTTCCAAGGTCCAGTATGAGGACTGAACAGAGTTATAATTTATATATAGGAAGATACAGCTGGCTTTACTGAATTTTATAATGCATACTTTGCCTAGAAACTCCATTTACAACTCCAGTTAGGATTTGTTGGAGCTCTTTTCCATGTTTATCAGGAATTATGATCTTGACCGTCCAAGGTCCAGTATGAATTCAAGGATATTCTAAACAGAGTTATAATTTATATATAGGAAGATACAGCTGGTTTTACAGAATTTTATAATGCATACTTTGCCTACAAACTCCATTTATAACTCCAGTTAGGATTTGTTGGAGCTCTTTTCCATGTTTTTTTTTGGGAATTATGATCTTTGGTAGATATAAATGCCCTTTGATAGGTGTTAGTGAGTAAATACTTGATGTATTCCAGTGTCCCTAATAGTTGATTTTATGCATGAATTGTAGTCTTTCTTATATTTATTTGCCAGCTGTGCCAGATAATCTACAACATGGAAGTGCAGTGGAGGGAGTACCCTCCACCTATTTCATAGTGTGTCTTTGATATAATCCAAGTGTACCCTTGTTGATAGCTAAATTTACAGGGTATCTATTATTGTTATTAATTGAGCACAGAGGTGCTCATCGCATTTCTTATGATGTACATACCTTTTATGTCAATATTAAGATGGATGCTTAACACATCATACCAGCTTATCATTGAAATGACAGTTATTGTATCACAGGTAGTGAACATGACCAAGGTTCTTATAAGATGTATAAGATTATATCAGTAACTGGCTCATCCATTTAATAAGAAAATCATTAGATAATACTTTAGTGAGAATAGGAACTGCTTCCCCATCCCTTCCCCACTTCCCTCATCCCTTGCAACTGTGGCCACTTCACGGATGAGATGGGAACTGAATGGGACTACCTGGCAGACCAGGCGAGGCTTAGGAGAGAGTGACAACATCAGGGTTTGCAGCCAATAGAGAGGGTCTCCCAGGTCTGGTAATGCAGTCTATACCTGGAAAACAGCGAAATCAACAGATGGATGCTACTGTGCCAGTGTCTGAGGGCTGGTGTCCACTACCTTCCCCATTCCTCTCCTTTCCCTACCCCTACCCCTATCTCCCCCCTTCCCTTTGGAGTGCCGACACCACCCACTGAGGGCAACATTGACTGTGTCAACTTATCTTTATCTGAGGGTTCATGGTGACAAACTAGCAGGCCTACTGGCTGATTGACCGAGCGTGGTGACACATGTCTTCTGGAGGGAGACTGGAAGCTGTTCACCAGACTGAGTCCAGACCCTTCTACCCCTCCCCATTCCAGCCCTTTCAATTTCCCCACCCTGTTAGTAGCAAGCTCCATTCTTGAACACTTGAGTAAAAGGTTACTCATCAACTTGGCCTGTTAGTCATAAAGACCCATGGTAGTCAATATTCAAGATAGCAAGCTAATTTGTTGAGACAGAAAAATGTCTTCTTTTTGTTTCAAGAAACTTGCGGGACGAGTCATGAGCAAGTCGACGTGCTTAGATGCTTAATGGAAACATTGTAGAATTTTGTAGGCTTTTTGTTAGCAAGGGTAATTTGGGACTTGAGGCCAAATTCTGCCAGAGAAGACAGACAGCGACGCGTGGCCACTGACAATGTGTGTGGAACATTAATACTCTTTTGTGTGGTGCAGCAGTTTTATGTTTAGGATTGAAATCCCAGAGGGTATCCAGAGTGGTTATGGAAGGATTTTATTCTTCATTGCTTTATTTCTTTATTCTATTGGAGAGAGTAATGCGCGATTACTGAGTGATGTTATTTGGAAAGAGACGGATAGGAAGACTTGGAGTCTAAGTGAGTCTATTGTCTTCAGGAGTTCGCTAGTAGGATGAGGTTCACACAGGTTAGCAGGAACAGAAGAGAAATTTCACTTACTTACAACAAATAAGAATAAGCACTTAAATGTAAATATGTAAATAAATAATTCTAATCACCCATTATATTAAGAATAATTCAATCAGTACTCCACAGCCCCATGCCTCTCTCTTGATGGTAGCATCAGTCAGGTCTGCAGGGATTTAATGAGCTGGGTGGTCTGGAGATTTTGCTTTCTTTCTCTGGATCTCTTAAACTTTATACCCACATAAGATTTATTGACTTATTGTACCGTCATTCTGACACTAAATAACGACAGTTTCATACAGGCTGCGGTCAGCAGCAAAAATCTTTGTCTTGAGAGATGAGGCAGGCCACTACAGAATAGGAAAAGAAACAGAGAGAAACAGACAGTTCCACGATTGTATTCCAATCATCACGTAACAGATAGTTGAGCCCCATCATCCACTGTGAGTAGAAAGGTCTCTCGTATATTTTGATGATAGAATACTCTCCTCTGCTAGTGTTTTTAGGATAAACACTTATAAGATTACAAGTATTCAATTTCTTTTTTAATGTCAACCTTTTGTGGAATATCTTCAGTGATTCAGTGAAAGAGAATAGAAGCTTATTCTTTTAAATATTTTTGGTTTAGGAGATTGTGAACTTGAGTGATGAATAGTCAAAAGAAAACTTATGAGAAATACCGCTTTTCCATATTTGTGGATTTTGTTATAGGAATTGATGGAATAGATGAAAGTTCAATGTCAGAATACTGAAACTCAATAGGATTAATAAGAAGTCTTGTATTTAGGCATATTCACGTAAATCTATTGGGAATTCTTTCTCTTCTTTGTAGGTCCTTGTACCTGATTTTTTAATAAGTTGCTAGTTAAATAACCATGATGATTACATACATGCTGCAGTTGGCAGTAATGTAGGTGGTAGCTAGGTCAAGCATACTTCTCATAGCTTTATGCAACAACCTCAGTAATGTTATTGTTTATGTAATAGAACTCTAGACACATCCTGTTGGTTTATGCAATACCAGTTATGATGTCTTTGTTTAGGTAATAAATATTCTGCTGGAATAAAATACAATTTCAGTAATGAGGTGATCATTAGTACAGCAAAAGACACAATTAGATATATGTATAATGACAATGGAAATGTTTGTTGATCTCAGTCTTAACTTTTGTTGTGTCAGCTTTTAAGATACACCTATGTCAAGAAGTCACAGCATCAGGTTGAATAATAATGGTCAGGATTAGGAATAAAGATAAAACTAGGAAGTCAATAAGGAGCATTGCAGATATGCATTCGTTCTTGCTTACTTGATAAACTCAGACAGAGAGGGTGGAGACCACATGTCAGTATATGGACTGAGAGTGCCTAGAATAAAGCGTTCATGTTGTTACCCGGAACAAATTGTTTGTATAGGGGACACATTCCTGAGGCTATATAGGCAATTAAAGATGGTCACTGAGGAGTACCATTTTTTTTTTAATAGGTCAGCTTGCATAGTGAATGGAGTCATAAGCTGGGATTGGATAGTCTTGTTTTTGTTTACTCGAAGAAGAAGTGGAACATAGACAGTTTGCTTATCAAAGACAAGCCTATAAGGTAGAGCGTAATGTGTGTATTTTTTTTATTAGGTTGAAAATTTTTATTGTTTGGGGGACACGTTGAATAATGTAACAAGAGGTTACATAGGATAACTCTTAAAATTCAGCTTGTGATGCCAGATAAGGTCTAGTGATCCTGGAATCACTGTGAACCATAGTTTTTAGTTAAGAGCATTAAAAAGAACATAGACCCAATACAACTCTATGTATATAAATATATCCATAAATGTAGTTGAATAGGGATAGTGTCTAGTCACTATTTCAGGTAATATAGAGGATAAAAATCTTTAAAAAAAAGGAAGATCTCATTTATATCAAGTAGAGATAGTAAGGTTAAACTGTAGAACTATTTGTTCCTTGATACAGCTCTTATTCTCAACATTCTCAATTTGTACATTGCGTTTACTGAACAACGTTGATTTGTTCATTCCTGGAGGATTCTCAGATTTGCTTCCAGGATTAAAGTTCTGTTGAACTTCTTCTACAATTCTCAGACAATGATTTATTTCCCCTGTTCAATGCACACATGAATATGAAGTTGTTGCAGTTGAGTCAGTGTTGTGATGTGTTTCATGAAGAAAGTCTAGTGAAGTTATCTGTTTCTACACTATGCAGATGCATGGCAGGATGAATGGTGGTGGTAGAAAGATGAAGTTTGGTATGGTACACAAAACTAGTTGTTGGTAATTGGACATTTAGTAACATGCGAAGAACCCAGACCACTTTCGTATACTGCGAGAAAACGATCAGCCACTGATGGAAACAACTCATGCTACAGCTACGTAATAGTTCAACATCTACAGTGGATAGCAAGCTAATTATGTAGACATGCTACTAGGAGACCTAAAATGTGTGAATGAAAGTTGAAAAGAGACTGAGATTGTGTCTGTTATGTGTGTATTGAAATGTGAATCCTGTGATTATTGTTCTAGATCTTTAAGAATGTGTCGAAGGAGTAACTTGTACGACGTGAGTACTGTATGGTACATGTGCAGTGAGTGATTGACGATAGCTATAGGAATACCAGTATCAGTACATAAAGTCTTTTATTTGAGACAATTATGTAATTTGTCTTTTTTATATATATAGATCTGAAATCTCAACATGGCTCTATTTCATATGTCATTTCATTTATATCATATGTGTGCACTCTTGCAGAAATTCCAGACTTTGGGTTCAAGAATTACAGTTCTATTGAAGTTATATCATGTCTCAGACAATGATTTCTTTGATCTTACTTGATACACTTGAGAAAATAAGAGGATATTGTGGCTGCGGTTGTGGTATGTTGTGATACGTAAAGTAAGTCCAGCTATCTGTTTCTAACTTTGACTAAGTTTGGCGTTGGATGGCAGGATTGACAGTGATGTTTGAAAGGTGAAGTTGGTTATGGTACAGTAATCAGTTAATTAATGACCATTGAATTATTCAGGTAACACACAAAGAACCAAGAGCACTCTTATATAATGGGAGAAACTGAATTGCCATCGACTGAAATAACTTGTGAGCACTACATTTACATACTACTTCAACATCTACAGTAGATTACTAATCTCTATGTAGATACAGAGCTGTACAGATACAGAGCTGTGGATACCTCAAGAGTATGACAAAATTAAGACATTGATAGGCAGAACCTTTCAGCATGAAGAAAAGAAATCTTGAATATGGGAGGAATAAGGGATATACGGGATGAATGTGGGGAAATTGAAGATGTCTTAAAAAGACCTGACAAAAGCAGAATTCATCAAATACTTGACAGAAAAAGGGGTACCGGTAAGTCCTAAAGAGCCTAATCCTTGGGATGTTCCAGATAAATATGCAGTGTGATAGTCCCTCCGGACAGAATCTTTTCACTAACCCATGAGCAGAATGGGTTGGAAGACTGTGTGAAAGAGGTAATTCAATTCTGAAGATGTATTTTAACCTGACTCCCTAGACAAACAGGCTTAACTTTAGAGAGCTCAAACTCAAACAGAACAAGGACAATACACCCAAGAATTCTTCTTCAGTTAAGCTTTGAAGGAGGAAATAAGCAGTTTACAGAAAATGAAATAGAAGTTTCTGAAATGAGAGTAAATGTTAAAAGGGTTCTATACAACTTCAGAGTTTGGCCACAGGAGCACAATTAACCAACTCTAACGTGGCAGAGGTGGCAGACCATTACAGCAAAAAATAACTGTGAAAATAAAGTAATAAAGCATGTTTTCACGACTGGGAAGCCACTTACAGCAAAGCTGAAACATGCAGGCAGTAATCACGGCACTCTGGCAGTTTTCAAAGTGGATTAATGCACCTTGCAGATTGACACACAGAAAATGAGCCTAATATGATTCCTGGTCAGGCTACCACAGCTAACTTATGCTTTATACACCTGTGGTGTGAATTGCCACATACATCCGAGGCAACAAACTTTACAATTTGGGCTTGAATACCATGAGTACAGATATAGGTTACCCAGTTGATTTCAATGTCTTGTTGTATTTCTTTCTTCTTCTTTTTTTTTTTTTTTGGGGGGGGGGTGTCTAAAAACAAAGATGATGAAAATACTTAGTGCCAAACTACCTAATTTGCAAAAGAAGTTACTATGATGAAGTTTTACATAATTGAATAATGCTTACTCTTGAATAAAAACTGAACTAATGCGTCATCATCTGACCTGCAAAAATTGTATATTTGATTTTGGTAACTCGCCCTTTAAAAAATGATCCCCTAAGTATCATCTGTCTTAATCTTCAACCTCATGTTTCATTGATCCCAAGTATAATGCACAGACTTACTGTGTTCAGCACTCAGTATCACCAACAGGATCAAGAACCCCATTTTGCGATGGGTTCAGGGTGACTGAAAAAAAATTAAAAGTTAATATTTCATTCCTTTTTTTTTTTCTCGACATAACTCACACGTGGATTGCACACTGCATCCCTGCTCCTTCTTTCAGGTGTTTTCTTGAGCAAGCGTCCTAGCTGACAGGGTCAAGAAGAACTAGATGTGGATAATGATGGTACAGTTGATACTGGCCAGTCAGGTGCACAGTGTTGGCTTCCTTTTTGTAGTGGTTCCTTACGCAGTGGTTCCACCAATATCTGATGTAAGGGTTTACTGCTGGCATCTACATTGGCAGGGACTGAAGTTTAAGTGGACTGAATCCTTTGTTTCTGCAAAATGATGTGACACAACAGCTTTACTTGAACCAATTTTCACAAGTTTGACATCAACTCTATTTCACATATAAAGTGAATGCTAAACTAGAAATTTCACATATAAAGTGAATGCTAGACTAGAAATGTCGCTATGGCAACAGGTGTGCCTCTGCCTTAATGCATGGTTCTCCTAATAGGTCTATAGTACAATGTCTTGACAATGTGTGACAAGTTTCACATAATTGGCAAAATATTAACATGACAGGTTTGTCACAAATGTGTTGAATGTTCACTTTCCTTGAACTAGGTTTAATTGGATGGATGGCTATACTGCCAAAGAGCGCAGGTATTTGGGGATTTGAGGATATCTACTTCACTTGACCTTTAACCTTTGGGCAAGAAACTTCCCAGAGAATCTCTTTTTGGTTATATGTATATATCAAGTTTCAAGAAAAATCTGGCGAGTATTGCATTTAAATATGAGGGGAAAAGTGAAATTATGAGGAGTTGACCATGACCTTTGACCCATGACCCCCACATTCCCTAGATAATCACTGCTAGTCAGTACATGTATATGTACTAAATTCCATGAAGATAGCTTGAACCATTTCCAAGATATGGAGAAAACAATGAAATTTTAACATTTTCACTTGACCTCTGACCTTTGACCTCATGACCTGAAACTCTCTCTGGAGAATCTGTATTTTAGTAAGCAAATAATCAACTTTGGTGAAGGTGATGGGACAAACTATCACTTCCGAGGCGATCTGGATGTAGCTATCTTTCCGAAGCGCAGCTGAGGAAAGATAGCGTACACATTCAGATCGCAGAGGAAGTGATAGTTTGGCTCATTGCCTGAAACTAAAAGTTGATTATTTGCTTTATATTCCACATCTAGGGTCCTAGAAATTCCCATTTTATTTCACATCTGAAACCGTTTTAGCTGTCTTTAGGTATCCTTAGGCTACGTGTGCGCGTAGATGACAAAACAATGAATTTGCTGCGCGCACCGCGCGGCACCGAAGTGAAAGTGCGTTGCACTGTGTACTATCAAGTGACCTAGGTCACATGATAGTCCACAGTGCAACGCACTTTTATTTCGCGAGTATTCATCTTGCGTTAGGACTGTGTGGAGATCAGCGAAACAAAAGGGACTATCAACATAGAGTGTAACGAACTTTTCTTCTTAGGTGATGTGATGGTCAAAACTACGCTTCATCACGTGATCAGCTCTGGACCAATCCTATTGTAACATTCTTAGTATGTGGAATATAATATTACATATACACTAAGTTTCCAGGAAAAAAAACTTTGTAAGTCGCCCTGCGTGGTTGACATGCTCTTATTTTGTGCTCTGACATTTTGTGTTATTTTCACTGTATTTCTGTGAAATATTGGATTTTCGATTGTATCATCCTATTTTGTAACGTACATGGATACAGGTGGCCAAATCTGGAACTGTATTTTGCTGTATTTGGTGAGATATTTTATGCATTATTTTCTTACAAGTTCTGATTTGAGCTACACTGAATTTGTAAACCATTTTGTGTACACAGTGACTATGCACTTCACTTTCATCTGCGCCTTATTCATGTTCGCTCAACTCTAACAGAGTGCCCGCCATACTCTAAGTCATTGTTACTCTGGTAGTATAATGGATCTATTGAGACTTTGGCTCATCATTCACATTGTATCTGTTTGTCAAGTCTCAACCACAAACTATCATGTACGTGTACAAGGGTATTCAGGGAATAGAGAGCCCTTTCTTCATTGTAAATACTTTAAATACCGGCTGCCATACTACAGGAATTCCTCTGCAACATTTCAGCTCAATTTACTGAAAGCCGGAGATGTCGCCCCTAACCCAGGACCAACAGCTGAGTATTCTCACTTGAGCTGTCGCACTCCGATACATTCTACATCCTACAATAGACTTGGTACTGGGGAACGCATTGTATACAACAGGGAGATTCTACTGCTGTGCAACCCTGCATGGAGACATTTGAGTCTGGAGACAGTGACTAATGATTTGCCCAATTTTCTTTATAGAACAGGCAAGAACAGGGGCATGCTCAATGAGAATGTATGGAGAAGAATCAAAGAGCTAGGTGTTCAGACACATCTTCGAGGGAAGAGATGGGGACGTCGGAAGAATGTTAAGACACGGACACGAGTGAGCACAATACTAAGTGCCCCTTCATTGTCACATATACCAGTGATCACCTCATCATGTAGGAAACTGACCTACAAGAAACTGAGAGGGATGAACGTCGACAATCTTAAAGTCGTGCCAAATTTAAGTAATTCTTTTGTAGAGTCCAATTGTAATGTTTGTTTATGGAATGTACATTCTGTCAGAAACAAAACAATATGCATTGCTGAATATGTTCACGAACATGACTTCGATATCATGTTTATCACAGAAACGTGGCTTAACCCCCAGGATGATGTGATAATTGGGGAGTTGACTCCTAGAGGGTATTCTTTTATAAATTCACCACGAAATACAAGTACACGTGGGGGTGGAATTGGTGTATTGTACAAGTCTACTCTTAAGTTGATGATGAAAAATTCTGTTCTGTCTTTTTCCACTTTTGAGTGGGCACACATTACTGATTTGTCATGTTCGGTCAATTTTTTCATTGTGTATAGACCACCACCCTCTTCAGTAAATAGACTCACATCTTCTAAGTTTCTGAACGAATTTGATGAATTTGTAAGTGAGATATCCTTGTATCCGGGGAAATTGGTGTTATTAGGAGACTTCAATATCCATTGGGAAGACATGTCTAAAAGCGATGTGCTCCATATGAATAATAGTACAGCATCTGCTGGGCTTATCCAACACGTCCAAGGTCCAACTCATAATCTGGGTCACACCTTAGATTTAGTTTTTACCCGAGATGATTTAGTAATATCAGATTGTAATACATTTGAAATATGTATCTCTGATCATCATATGATCCGTTTCTCACTGGCTAAACAGAAATCAGAGTTAATTTCTATTACTTCTTCATTACGCAATTATCGCAAAATTGATAAAGTTCAATTTGCTAATGCTTTGCAGGAATTAGTGTCGTCTCAACCCGCAGGATTAGATAGCGAGTCCTTGTTTGATTGGTATGTTTCTGGAGTTACTAAGGTACTCGATACCTATGCTCCATCTGAGACAAAATCTCGCCCTTTGAAATCACGTATGCCTTGGTTTAATGAGTCCACACTTGTAGCTCGCCAACTTCGTCGTAAAGCAGAACGAAAATGGCGGAAAACAAGACTTGATTCAGATCGTAAACTGTTCATTGCAGCAAATAAAGATGTATGTCGGGTTATTAATGTCTCTAAAGAGAAATTTTTGAAAGACAAGTTGAGTTCATGCACTGTCAAGGAGGTATATCGCATTATCCACTCACTTTTGAATAAGAAAGCAAGTTATCTCCCCTTGTATGATTCTGCATCCATATTAGCGAATCAATTTTCTTTGTTTTTTGTCGGAAAGATAAGAAAAATTAGAGATGAAGTAGATGCGTGCAACAGAATCACTGTAAACCAATTTTGTGATACTGTAAACGTAAATATTCCTCTTTTTGAGAATTTTCAGTTGCTTACACAATCAGATTTATCCAGAATCATTATGTCATCTGCTACTAAATCTTGTCAACTTGATCCCATTCCAACATGGCTCCTGAAAGAGAACCTCAATCATGTATTACCATTGCTTACAAACATAGTCAATCAATCTCTTTCCACAGGTGTTTTTCCCAAAGGAGCACACTCGGCAATAGTAAAACCACTTTTGAAGAAACCCAGCCTGGACCAAAACGAATTTAAGAATTATAGACCAGTGTCAAATTTAACATTTCTAGGTAAACTTATTGAGAAAGCAGTTTGTAAACAGTTAGTTCATCACATTGAGTCTAACAATCTTTTTGATTCTTTTCAATCTGCTTACAGGTCTCTGCACAGTACTGAGTCAGCTTTAGTAAAAGTGAAAAATGATATTATGTTTGCCATTGATTCAAACAAGGTTGTTTTTGCTGTTCTTTTAGATCTGTCAGCCGCATTTGACACGATTGATCATCAAATTTTTCTTTCTCGTTTATATAAACGAACAGGTGTTAGGTCAACAGTTTTGTCCTGGTTTCAGTCATACCTTTTGGGATGGTCTTCTCAAGTTGACATTGCCGGTAATTTGTCAAACCCCACTGTGTTAGAGTTTGGACTTCCCCAGGGATCAATAGTAGGACCCATAGGATACTCAATTTATACTCTTCCAGTTGGCGAGATAGCCCAACATTATGATGTTAATTATCATCTTTATGCTGATGATATACAGTTATATATTTCTTATGACCCGAAGACTCCAGGAGCTTCTTTTAATGCCATCACTAAACTTGAAATGTGTATTTTAGATATTAAGAAATGGATGGTAGCAAATAAGTTGAAACTGAATGATTCGAAGACTGAGTTTTTTGTGGCAGCTTCAGCCCACAATCTGCGCGGTCTTTCAAACATTCAGCTCAATGTTGGTTGCACACTAATTAGCCCCTCAGAAACAATAAGAAATCTTGGTGTTATTTTTGATTGTCGAATGTCAATGTCTCAACATATTTCTCAAATTTGTAGTACTGTTACGTTTTATTTAAGAAATATTGCTAGGATTAGGAGATTTATTGATCAATCTGCATGTCATAACGCAGTGCGTTCTTTAGTTCTATCCCGTATAGATTATTGTAACGGGCTTCTCTCTTCCATTCCTTCAACTCAACTGGATCGTGTGCAGCGACTTCAAAATTGGGCAGCCCGATTAGTGTTTCAGGTTTCTAGGGACTACCCATCTCAGCCACTTCTGAAGTCGTTGCACTGGCTTCCTTTGAAGCAACGGATAATTTTCAAATTAGTTTTGTTTGTTTATAAAATCCTTAACGATCAAGCTCCGAAATATTTAGACGCCTGTTTGACTTTATATACACCTACTAGAAATTTGAGGTCATCTAGTGATCCGCTTCGTCTCACATACTCTGTTACTCGCACCTTAGCCGGTGATAGGACATTTACTGTGTCTGCTTCAAAGCACTGGAACAATTTACCACTTACCGTTAGACAGTCTCCATCAGTCAGTGTGTTCAAAAAAGCCTTGAAAACACATCTTTTCAGTAGCAACTAGTTCGTAGCTGTATATATAACATTTATCCAATTATACATACTGTCGTACATGTTTTGAATTGATTGTAAGCGCTTTGGGCCTTGTGGGAAAAGCGCACTATAAATAATAGTAATAATAATAATAATAAAAAAAAAACCTCCAGGCATTGCACAGAGATAAGGGAAATAGTAAAATTTGAGTATTTGACCTTGACCTTTTGACCTTTGACCTTGAGCATGCGCCCCAAAAAGTTGATAGGCACAACTTCGTCCACTAATGCATATACCAAGTTTCATTAGAATACCTTAAACGGTTTTTTAGTCACCCTGTCAACAAAATTCATTACAGACGGACGGACGGACAACCCGAAAACATAATGCCTCCGGCGACACTTCGTACAAATAAAGAGGAAAATATGGACGAATAAAAGAGTTTGATGTGAAATATTGTCTAAACCGTATCATTTTGAGTTTTCAAAACAGCAGCCACCTATGATGTATTATATCAAAATGAATGTATAAAGAATTTACTAACTGCTTCTAATGGTGATGATCTTGTGATTTGCCTTTGTATTAACAGATTGATTCTCAGTGCACTTTATTAAGGTCCTACATTCACTTTTCAGTCAATAAAGGAGACATCTGGATGACTTTCAGACTTCTGCATTTAAATATCTATTAATTGGTATACCATTGACCTACTAACAAATGGACTTTAAACGAATCCAACCACTTCGAAGAATGAGATCCGCCACCACCTGACTGGGCATCTCAACGAGTACGCACAAGCGTATCGAAAATGATGATTGCATAATCATGTATCCTCAATGACAAGGAACTGTTTCCCTAATCCTGGACTTATCCGGCTGATGCACCTTTTCAGGTGGAAAAGTCTTTGAATAAATGCCAATGATGAGAAGCAGCAAATGTTAGAGCATGACTAATTTCGTGTATTTTGCTTGGAAATTACAGCCTCGCTCGCTATCTCACACATAGAACCTTGTCTAATAGTGAGACATGCATGTCCGCTTCCCTTGCTGTCTCTTTTTACTCTGGGAAAATGTGCAGAAAAGATGGAAAATTAGATTACAAATCATTATCTATTACAAAGCTAAATAGTTCTCTCTAGCAGTATCTAAAATTTGCTAATGAAGATATCTGAGCCATGACATACAGATACACACCACGACACCACAACTGCACATGCATTTTCCTTGATTTAAAACAGTTATTTTCTTCTGCACATTTGTTTTAAAGTATTCAAAGTTGCGTTGTGTTTTTCAGCTCTGGCTTGCCAGCGGCAGATATCATGAGTTTGAAGCAGGGAAGAGTATTTGTAAAAATGTTTTTGTGACGCTTTTGACACAGACAGAGGATGCATTAATTAGCAAAATGGTGAATGTCCATGTGTAGTAGGTCCATCTACTGAGTAGAGTGTCAGAATGTATTGTAATTGGGATTGGAAATAATAATGTCTTCCAAATTCATAGCAAATCACAAGGAACAAGGATAATGACATACAGTCAAACTCGGATACCTCGAAGTCGTCGGGACTGAAGAAATTGGTTCGAGGTACGCGAATTTCGAGGTACGCGTACGTCGAATTTTCTTCGACTTATCCGATTTTTGTCGATGTTCAACATGGTATCTGTTACAGTGCCTACCGATTGTTTGTATGCTTGTCAATTGGATTTGAATCAACTTTAATATGAATGAATTGAATGAAAATCGATGTTCTTCTTTCATCAGTGTTTTCTGGTGAACAATTAAATGACTTAAATCACCATAAAAACAAAAAGAAAATACCGGTACGTAATCGAGCGCAAGACAGGGTTGCAGAACATGCGTGCTGAATGTACATTGTCGCGTCGGCGTAGGTACCCCCTCGATCACTATTCGTTTTTCCTCCTTTTCTCTCTCTAAGTCATCATCTCGTACACAATATCCAACACAAGAATCAGTCTTAGCTTTGCAAACTATTAAAATTTCGCACAACTATGGGTGTACATGTAGCTCACCAAGACTGTGTAGAGCTACAGGGAGCGACGGCAATGTCGCACCGCTATCGCACCGGTCTTCCATGTGTCTACCAGCAGCACTCACAGTCAGCAGGCGATACCGTTAATCATTTCCAAATGTAAAAGCAACGATCAGTTATTTATTTTAGTATCATACGGAGCAGAATATTACTGTTATTCATTTCTAAATTTCCAAGCAAACATCCGACATTCGTTTTACTACCATACGGAGCCCAATATTACTGCTGTCCACTTCCAAAAGTGAAATGAATTATCTGACAATCATTATCATCGAATGGAGCTGAATGTTACTGTTATTAATTTCGAAATGTATAATAGCAAATATCCGACATTTATTTTAGCATCGTATGGAGCAGAATGTTACTGCTATTCACTTCCAAATGTAAAAGCAATCATGACTGTGATATTTATTTTGGAATCTTCCGCAGCCGATTGTTCTTGCTATTTACTTTCGAAAGTAAAAGCAAACATCCGACATTTATTTAATCATCGTACGGAGTTGAATGTTATTGTTATTCATTTCCGAACGTAAAAGGGATCATTCGACATTCATTTTAGCCTATCCCGGAGCCCAATGTTATCGCTATGTACTTTCGAACGTAAAAGCAAACATCCGGCATTCATATATTATCATCGTACGGAGTTGAATATTATTATTTATTTCCGAACGTCAAAGCAAACATTCGAAATTTATTTTAGCATCTTCCGGAGCCGAATGTCATTGCTATTTATTTTCGAATATAAAAGCAAACATCATACGGAGTTGAATACTATTGTTATTCATTTCCGAACGTCTAAGGGATCGTTCGACATTTATTTTTGTATCTTTCGGAGCCGAATGTTATCCTTGTTTATTTCCAAACGCAAAATCAAATATCTGACATTAATTTAAGCACCGTACAGAGCTGAATCTTACCGTTATTCATTTCCAAAAGTATAAGCAAACATCCGACATTTATTTTAGTATCGTATGGAGTCAAATATTACTGTTATTCATTTCCAAAATCAAAAGCAATCATCCGACATTCATTGTAGCAACTTTCGGGGCCGATTGTTACCGCTGTTCATCTCCAAAAGTAAAGGCAAACATCCGACTTTTTTTTTGGTGGCCCGACGTGCGTTTTGGTGGCCTCGGGCCACTGTAAGTGTCGAGCCCTGAATAAGTGCAGCACAGTACATTAAGGATGGGCTACTAGTGAGTGATATCGCTAGATCAGATTCCGGCTATGGCTTCTGAGGACAGTGCTATTGCTGTAATCATAAACATTTACTGAAGAGGATTGTTCGCATTAAAAAAAAAAAAGAAGCGAAACAATCTTAGGGGGCCTTGACGATTGTGCTAGAAAAGAAAAGAAAAAAAAATACCGAAAACTCGAAAAAGATTCAATTCAAAACAGGGGTAAAATACATGATGATTTCTTTCTTCTTTTTTTTTGTCTGAAAATCGTAAAGCGTATTATTCCGTTACTTCGAAATTTATCAAAATAAACTGTTGTTAAATCATATCTATACTATTCTTTATTATGCTAGGCCTATACTTCCAGATCATATACCACACTTATGCTTCATAATCGCATTGCTGGAAAAAAATATTCAGAGCTTGCGTTCTCGGGGAGAATTAATGAAACAAACTTCGTGAAAGGAAAAAAAAAACTAGCGGGAGATTGATGTTTGGACAGTGGACCTTGATTAATGCCAAAGATATAACTGTTAACACCTAAGCAGGTGCGCCACGACGGTTAAGAAATGTACGCGCACGGCATGACTATCACGATCGCAAATCAAAACAGAGCGTAGTGCTATTGTAAGCTCTCCATTTGCACGGCTGCTACAAGTATATGCATTCCGGGTACGTGTGTAGGTACAGTAGGTGTTCGGGATTTTCCTTGTCAGCTGTGTATCGGGTATTTGAGCGCACGATCGTTCTGGGGCTCAGAATATTTACAATCGAGTGTGAAAAGATTTGTGACATGTCTTCGCTGTCCACGCGCGCTTCATCGGAAATGCTGAGTGATGTTTGCAATTTCAATTCGAGCAACATGCTGGGAAAAACAATAAGTTAATTAAGATCGGGACATGAGATTTCCCTTCGAGGTAACCGAACTTCGAGTTAGTTTTTTTCGAGCTACGCGAATTTTAACACACGAAAACTCCATAGGAACAATCGGGACTTTCATTTTGCCTTCGAGGTAAGCGATATTCGGCTTATCCGAGTTCGAGGTATCCGAGTTTGACTGTATACTCAGCTTTACATTAATTTATGAATGCATGAATGGGTGCTCAAGGAAGCAGAAGAAAAGAAGAAACTATGCATAAATTCTTCACAGGTGAATTTGTTAAGCAAGTGGTACTGCAATATGGAATTGCATTGCTACTATACTGGAACATATGAGCCTCCTTTATCATCCTCATTCAGTATATTTTGGGTTTTTCATAGTATTGATTTATATCTGCTCAAGGGCCACACCAAATTTCACAAATTTATGCATGGAACTTGGAATTTATGTACTACATGATATGAAATCATAAAATATCATCTGGAATGCCCAATTATGTTAAATTTCATTCTGAAAATTGAAAAAAACAAGGGACCCGCGGGTCTAGCGCTCACCTGAGTATCGCAAGTTCACCTTTCACGCAGTCACTAATCTAAATTATTCACAGCTCTACCAAAATTTGACCAGGCACTCTCAAGTAGAAGATGAAAATGTACAATAAGGTCCCATTTTTTAAAAGATTCCTTAATTTGGGGGGATTGGGGCCCCCTGGGGCCCTCTGGGTGGGGCATGGTGCTCATTTTGATAAATTGTGATCCTGATCCCCTAGGGATGCTACTTGCCAAGTTTGACGAAAATCCATCATGAGGTTTTCAGGAAGAAGATGAAAATGTACAATTTAGGCCCCCATTTGGACCTTCCCAACCACCCCCCCCCCCTCCCCGAGGGGCACCCCTGGATCTCCTATGAACAAACTTGAAACTACAGTCATTAATGTACTCACTCATAGTATTATCTTAGCTCTATAACTTCTGATACTAGAGAAGATTTTAAAAGATTCCTTCATTTTGGGGGTGTGGGCCCCCCGGGGGCCCCCTGGGTGGGGCATGGTGCCCATTTTAAGAAATTGAGATCCTAACCCCTTAGGGATGCTACCTGCCAAGTTTGGTGAAAATGGGTCATGGGGTTCTCAAGAAGATAAAAATGTACAATTTAGGCCCCATTAGGATCCCTCCTCACCCCCCTCCCCTGGGTCCCAAGGGGGGCACCCCTGATTCTGCCATGAACAAACTTGAAACTACAGTCATTAATGCACAAACTCATAGTATTAACTTAGCTCTATCACTTATGGTTCTAGAGAAGAAGATTTTTACAGATTCCTTAATTTTGGGGGGTTTGGGCCCCCTGGGGCCCCCTGGGTGGGGCATGGTGCCCATTTTAACAAATTGGGTTCCTAACCCCCTAGGGATGCTAGCTGCCAAGTTTGGTGAAAATGGGTCATGGGATTCTTAAGAAGAAGATGAAAATGTACAATTTAGGCCCCATTAGAACCCCTCCCCACCCCCCTCCCCTGGGTCCCAAGGGGGGCACCCCTGATTCTGCCATGAACAAACTTGAAACTACAGTCATCAATGTACTAACTCATAGTATTAACTTAGCTCTATCACTTCTGGTTCTAGAGAAGAAGATTTTTACAGATTCCTTAATTTTGGGGGGTTTGGGCCCCCCTGGGGGCCCCCTGGGTGGGGCATGGTGCCCATTTTAACAAATTGAGTTCCTAACCCCCTAGGGATGCTACCTGCCAAGTTTGATGAAAATCGGTCTTGGGGTTTTCAAGAAGAAGATGAAAATGTAAAAAGTTTACGCACGACGCACGACGGACGACGGACGACGGACGACGGACGACGGACGACGCACGACGCACGACGGACGCCGGACGAAGGGCGATCGCAATAGCTCACTTGAGCCTTTGGCTCAGGTGAGCTAAAAATGGTTAGAAATGATAATTCCATAAAAATATCTACAAATTTCATTGTCTAGCTTTTAACTTGGCACAATTCCCTTTCCCATCCCTAAAGGCTCTCTTACATCCGGTCATGCGTGCTCCTACGAGTGGTTTGCGTGCCAAAAATGGGCCATGTAGTGAGAGGCACGCAAGTGGAAAGTACTCTTTTTGGTGCTCGCAAACACGATGCATAGCACGCAGCCTGAAAACTGGGAGGCCAGTTTTTCGCTACGACCTGGCTGTGACAATTAGCACGCGTGGGGCACGCTCGGAGTACGCAAGATAAAAGTACTGAGTAAGTTCGATAGGTGTGCGTGTAACGCAGGCAAAATATGCAACAATTTCAGGGGGTATTTTCACACGAAGGCGTACTTATCACGCAAGAGGCTCTTACTTTCCACTTGCTTTCAATGTACCTGTTAACAAAAGGAGGGTGAGCGCACTTCCTCCGTGCATATTACCTACTTCCAAAATGGGTGGTGAGTACTACTACCATACTTGTGAAGTACGTCACACTCAGACGACGAACGTGATAAGCACGATAAAAAGTGCGTCAGAAGTACTATGTTGAGACATGCTGAGGTGCACATTGCTCCTATATAAAAGCTGATATGGACAGCATGCTTTCACTTCCGCGTCTACATTTTCTGCAGTGAGTCCACATGAATGATGAAGAGACTCAGTGCACCTTTTAATATTATTTAATATTATTGTGATTATCCTTGCGTTCTTCCAATTTGACGCACGATTGTCTTGCTTAACACTTATATGCTCCTTACATTTCTTTTTCTTCGTAAGTACGATTTCTGAAAACGTAGGCCTCACTTGCAATTCACGTACAATTATCCCACTCGTTGTGTGTGACAGAAGTACAGATCTTACGTGCTCCTTACTTCTTCCTACTTCCAAAAAGGCGTACAGACCACTTGCGGGCCTCACTTTTTGAGCAAGACACACCCACTCATTAAGTACAGTGCACTCCCGTTATAACGAAATGCTCGGGACCAGCAGTTTTCTTTCGTTATAACGAAATTTCGTAATAACCGAACAAATACAATATATAACGAAAACAAGGAACCACGTATATATCATACAGTTGTATTACGTTTGCTGAATACTCATCATACACTGGAAAGCTATGTGAAATGTGATGGGATAACTGTATTACAATTGTAAACGCAAGTTCCCTTCAGAAACTGCGTGACACAAGGAGCGAACACACAGTGGTGTGAAGCGCTCACCCATACAGAGACGCTATAAATGCTTCTTCCGCTACGTATTTTCGAAAGCAATTCGCATTTCGTTATAACGGAGCACATTTCTTTTGTTTTTCTTTGTCTGTGGCGCTCGGAAAAGACTTCGTTATAACGGAAATTTCGCTATAATTGTGTTCGTTATAAGCGAATTTTGTACCATAGACTATAATGGTGATAATTTTGGGACCAGAGGATTTACTTCGTTATAACGAAATTTCGTTATAACCGTGTTCGTTGTAACGGGAGTGCACTGTACTTACTACATACTTCCCTTCCGATTTAGGTTTCACCCTGCGACAACTCCACGCCTGACAGGCACTCCGAGTCCGCATGATCTCTAAACACGCACGACGGGATGTAAGAGAGGCTAAACTGCGCACTGGAATTCAATATAGCTACTTAGCATTGACAGACAGACTCACAAGCTCACCCATTCATGCATAGCACAGCTCAAATTCGATGGTTCTTCAAAAGTAAGCCTTGCTCAGGTGCATCAGACTGGCTTGTTTCTCATCTGACTGCACCACAAAGCTCTCCAAAGTTCAACTACATAATAAAGAGAATAAAGAAAAAAGATTTGCAAAAAAAGAAGGAATGAATGAAATAAAGTTCATAGAAAGTATACATCACTTCTAAAGCATCATTTTCATTTTACTCATGAACTGTTACAAACTCACTTCCTTATAGTAATTATAGACAATGTCTTGAAAGGACAAACATGTATTACTTCATCTGCTCTAAAAATGTATCACTCTATTTTATACTGGTACTCATTACTACACCTTTTAGATTTGACAAGTGTCAGGCTGTCCTGTGCTGCTCCAAATTTGTTTCAAGATTGACGCTGCACTGAGAAGGAGCCAAAGACTTAATCAATGTCTGAGTGTCCAGGAAGGGACACCCGGAATCATTGGCTCCCTAGAAGTGAGATCAGGGGGCTTGAGCTTTGAGTACTTTGACCGCTGCTATGGTTTCGCCACACTGAAAAAACCTCTGGCACAGCTTGAGAGGCGGCTACAGGCGAGCCCGAAGATGACACCTGAGAAGAGAATGGAGAGGACCAGGAACTATGTGACAAGTCAAAAGTCAAAAGAGTGCCAAGAGGTAACCCATAAAAGCAAAATTTCAATCACATGTAACTAATTTGGGTCACTGTGCATCCATTGTGAGTGACTGCAACAGGAGGAAGGTTGAAAATTTGAGATTTAATTCATTTCACTTTTAAAATCTTTGTACAACAGAGTTACCCAAATTTTCCACAAGTACACTGTGCTGATTTGCAAAGAAAAAAAAAAGAACGAATGGAAAAAATACAGTTCATCTTAAATATTACTTCTATAGTATTCTTTTTATGTTACTCATTGACTGATATAAACTCATTCTTTATAGTAAATACTGATAATGTCTTGAAAGGACAAACATGTTGCTTCATTTGCTCTAAAAATGTGCTCTAAAACTGCACTCTAAAAATAACTCATTTATGCTCATTACTACACCTTTTAGCTTTGAGTGTCAGGCTGTCCTGTGCTGCTCCAAATTTGTTTCAAGACTGGCCCTAAGAAGGAGATGAAGACTAAATGTCTGAATGTCCAGAAAGGGACACCCGCAATCATTGGCTCCCTGAAAGTGAGATTAGGGGGCTTGAGCTTTGAGTACTTTGACCCCTGCTATGTCTTCGCCATACTGAAAAAGCCTCCAGCACATCTTTAGAGGCTGCTACAGGCGAGCCCAAAAGACGACACCTGAGAAGAGAATGGAGAGAACCAGGAACTATGTGACATTAAGTCAAAACTAAACTTCAATCGCATGTAACTAATTTGGGTCACTGTGCAATCAGTTGTGACTGCAACAGGAGGAAGGTTGACATTATAGATTTAATTCATTTCACTTTTAAAATATTTGTACTTCAGTTATCCAAATTTTCCACAAGTGCACTGTACTAATTTGCAAAGAAAAAAGAAGAATGAATGAAAAAAATACAGTTCATTTGAAATATTATTTCTATTGTATTATTTTTATTTTACTCATGAACTGTTGTAAACTCATTCTTTCCAGTGATTACTGATAATGTCTTGACAGGACAAACATGTACTGCTTCATTTGCTCTAAAAATTTACTCTATTCTATGCTCATTACTACACCTTTTAGATATCCAATTCGACACTGTCAGGCTGTCCTCTGCTGCTTCAAACTTGTTTTAAGATTGGCACCTTTACGGAGCTGAAGACTTAATGTCTGAGTGTCCAGAAAGACACACAGGGTATTATTGGCTCCCTGAAAATTAGATCCAGGGGCTTGAGCTTCGAGTACTTCAACCGTGGCCATGGATTCGCAGTGTAACAGAAACCACCAGAACATCATGCGAGATGGCTACAGGCGAGCCCAAAAATGACACCTGAGGAGAAACTGGAGAAGACCAGGAACTATGTGACATTAAGTCAAAAGAGTGCCAAGTTGAAGAGGTAACACATAAAACTTTAAAGCTGAACTTCAAACTCTTGTCAACTAATCTGGGTCACTGTGCAATCCGTCTTGAGTGAGGGCAACATGATAAATAAAGGTTAACATAATAAATTCACTTCCTTTTAATTAAAGAAGAAATCCACCCCCAAAATAAACAGCAAAAGAAAGAGAAAAACATTTCCTACAGAACGATACAAAATGAACTAGAAATGTTGCTATGACAACTGGTATGCCTCCACCATAACGCATGGTTCTCCAAGTAGGTCTATAGCACAATGTCTTGACACAGAGACTCCAACTCTCCCGTTTTCGACGGGAGATCTCCCGCCGAAAGCCCATTTTTTGCAAAATCTCCCGTTCTCCCGTTTGAGATTTGATTTCTCCCGCCCTGGCTCTGTGTCTCCCGGTGGAAAGGATTTCTTACTTTTTGCTATCGTATGTTGAAAAAATAAGCCTTAGATAGCACCAGAGAACATCTAGAACCCTAGGAACTTCGCGCTTCGCACACATCAACTTGGAGTCTCCCGTTTACTAGGGGTTTCAGGCGGGAGAATCTCCCGATCAGAAGGTGCTTGGGGTTGGAGTCTCTGTTGACAATGTGTGACGACAGTTTCACATAACTGGCAAAATATTAAAATGACAGGATTAAGTCACAAATGCATTGAGTGTTCACTTTCCTTGAACTAGGTTTATTTGGATGCATGGCTATACTGTCTAAGAGTGCATGTATTTGGGGATTTGAGGATTTGTACCCAACTTTTGACCCTATTACTGTATAAGTTTAAAGAAGAAGTGAAATTTAGCACTTTCACTTGACCTTTGACCTTTTGGCAAGAAATATCCAAGATAATCTGTAGTGAATAATACATGCACATACTAAGTTTCAAGATAAAATCCTGCAGGCATTGCATAGATAAAAGAGAAATAATGACATTTTGATGAATTGACCTTGACCTCTGACCCATGACCTTTGACCCATGACCCCTAAAATTCCCTACATAATCACTGCCAGTCAGGACAGATATATTAAGTTCTATGAAGGTATCTTGAAATATTTGAGAGATATGGAGAAAAAAAGTGAAATGTTAACATTTTCACTTGACCTTGACCCTTGACCTTTGACCTCATGACTGAAAGCTCTCTCCGGGAATATTTATTTGGTAGTTCATGTATGTACTAAATTTCAAGAAAATACCTTCAGGCATTGCATAGATATAGGGGAAATAGTGAAATTTTGAGCATTTGACCTCGACCTTTTGACCTTGAGCATGTGCGCCTAAAAGTTGATAAGCACTACTTCGCCCACTCATATACATGCCAAGTTTCATTAGGATACCTCTAACAGTTTTTTGGATACGTCGTCCACAAAATTGATTGCGGACAGACGGACGGACGGACGGACAACCCAAAAACATAATGCCTCCGGCAACACTTCATGGCGGAGACACAAAAAAAAATGGATAAGAAATGAGGGAGATACGACATTTTGAAATTTCACTTTTTCTGAAAACACTTTGTGACCAGTCCTTAATATGAATAATGAGCAAGTCAACGATGTCATACTCTCACACTTTCTTATTCATTTCATGACAAAAATCTCATAGTTCAGCAGCATAACAATATAAATCTTGCCTAAAAAACAACCAAAACTAGAAGAGCACTCTGAGAGCACAGACCTCCGCCAAGCATGCAGCTCATTTCCACCACTGATCTTGTTCTTCCATAGAGATATTATCAGTGATTTCCACCCATACGTACAGTACTCTATAGCATTGTGTGCTGAAAGTTGCCCGATTTCCCAATATAGAAGCCTTTGTTACGTCAAAACCCTCAGCTGCACGGCGTGCCTCGCCCTAGCAGAAACTAGAGGCTACTAGAGCACACACTTTAGTGCGCGCATGCAAACCTCAATATATGCGCAGCCTGAACTCCCAAGTTCATTGACCTTACCTGCCAAAATATCTTAAAAATCCTTCATAAATTCCCAAAAAATTCTTGGATCACTACCAAAAGTTAATCGTTTGTTACTTGTGTCATTCTTAACCTTTCCTGCAAGTTTCATTGCAATCCGTAAACTAATTTTTGAGTTATTTTGCACACGGACAAACTAATGAACAATCCAACGCTGGTAACGGTAACAAAAACATAACCTCCTCCCTTGGCGGAGGTAATAAAAGAACTAATGCTTACTCTATAGAGTGATATAGGAGTTCTAACTCATAGACGTCTATCTTGATATGATTATTATGAGAACATGCTTTCTGTCGATAGGCCTAGAAAAAAATCTCCTTCTAACTCGACTGTTGGACATATTACTATTAGTATTAGCCTGATCAGACACTGTGCTGCGCAGCGCTGCGTGTAGTTATATTAGTATTAGAGTTGTAATAGCTAACACAATTTTTTCTAGACCTAGCATTTAGAACAGGCTTACTGCTGGTTACTGATCTAACTAACCAGTTTTAGACCCGAGGCAGAATTACTGATACATTGTACTTAGGGTATAGGCCTAACTAGTTAATTAACATTCGGTAGGCCGGCCTTCATGAACATCATGGAAAATTGTGAGCGTATGAGACAGCATCAAATCCCTCATTTGAATATTTCTAGATTATTTAAACGTTACAGTCGTTGGTACTCGTAGAACATGTCATGAACTAACTATACACAGCCCAGTCGCTGTACATGGTACGTCGCGACAGGCATAGCGTAACAGCGTCTGGTCGGGCTAGTCATGAACATAAAACCAAAAGTAACAGCTAGAATCTAAACATTGTCATTACTCATTAGACCCTCCTATTTGACTAGATATGATTGAAACACTAGACTGGACAGTGTCCAGATCTAGAAGTTCTAGGTCTAACGTCTAACGTTTAACGTTATAGATTAGTTCTAACATGTTAGATGTCTAACGTAGCGTTTAACGCTAGTCAGCACTCTCAGTCGTTGAAAAAATCTTGATCGTTCCTCAACATGCTTCTCGATCAATGCCAGCAATGACTAAGTCTAACGCTAGACCTATTATGCTGTGACTAGCGATTGTCGTACGTATAACCACTGGAGTTCTAACGTTAGCCTGTTTAACTGTTACAGTGCTCATTTGGTCAGACATGTGCCGGCCATGCAGTGGGGTGTCTGGGAGGATGTTCCCTGTTCCAAATGCAAGTGTTATATCTAGGCCTCAGCCCTATAGGCTATAACGTTAGGCCTATAACCACAGTTACTTCTGGGGAAAAAAGACATTTTGTGGTGTCCTGTTCTGGAGCGTGGTACACAACACAACATATCATAGAATCCCCATCAGAATTTCACCAATATAATGACTAAATATACTCACAGAAACACTTTAAATGTGGCCAAGATCCTAACTGTGCACAACTGATTAAAAAAAAATCTAACTCGTCTTGGGAAGATCGATGAAGGGAGATTTTCCGGAGAACTCTAACACAATAGTCCCACACGGCCTCACCCTCATAGAGACACACACACGTTACACAGTTCTAAGTTACACACAGATCAAACCAAAAACTAACGACAACGGTAGGCCTAAGTTCAATTAGCCTATCCCAAGGAACTCTGTCCTATAATTTTCTAACAGTAACAAGTAGACTCTAGGTAAATTACAGAATACCGGCAGCCAATCACGGAGAGCGCAAATCGCTCTGAAAAGAGCGTAATTACGCTTGCCGATAGCAACCATCTGAAATATTAATCCGATCTGCGATACGGTCCGTGATTCGGCTGTCGACGATTGCATTTGTTTACGTGTGTTTTCTTTGATCTGTGCGGTGAGAAGTGTGGTATCTTACGTTGTTCTCGGGGGTTTCGGGGGTGTCCCCCGAATAATGTAGTTCTAGATCCTGACAATGCTAGTCTAGACTAGCCGTTAAAATTTACCCGAATTTACGATGTATACTCACGTTTTTAGGAGTCGAGGATAGTCCATATCCTAGAAATCGATAGCAATTTAGGTGAGACAAGAAAACAATCACTTATCTAATTGCTGGTGGTAGCTTACAGTAGCTGCTTACGCACTGTGTGGGTGCGTTTGACAGCCCACCATGTTGACTCTATGCAGTCGTACATTTGAACATACAACAGTGCCCTACACATCGTATGATGCGCACGTGTGCAGTGGTAGCGCGTATTGAGTCTGCTGAACGCGCGCATGTTTACTAGTACAGTGTACTATACGTATAGCAGTTGAGTGCGCACATGTCTCTTGACACTATACGCGTATATACGCGCTGCCTTGCCAAACTACTAGTAGTGTGTAGTGTGATTGATCGTGAATGACTTGTGTCGAAAAGAGTGAAAGGAAGAAGAGCTGCTAGTTGTGATGACGTCATCACCTTTAAAATAGTTCCGTCAAAATCGGCTCGATTTTCTTTATCGACGATTTACTCGAGTTATCTTGATTTAGAGCAGTTTTCCTCTGAAACCACTCAATTTTCATAAAAATTGTGTGGTCAATCTACTTTTTGACGGCCGTTCCGTTCCCGGGCTTTTTGGGGGCCCCAGACGACGGAAAAGACGAATTTCAGCCCTTCGGGCTGAAATTCATCTCTAAGGGAGAGTCGCCGGAGGCGGGGCCGAAGGCCCCGCCTCCGGCGGCTCTTATACGCACCA
Organism: Diadema antillarum; assembly: GCF_040938485.1. Lineage (NCBI taxonomy): Eukaryota > Metazoa > Echinodermata > Echinoidea > Diadematoida > Diadematidae > Diadema > Diadema antillarum. The sequence goes on along the minus strand of NW_027271072.1, from coordinate 155,285 downwards.
ATATGCTAATTTATATGACGCAAAACCGGTATTCTGTAATTTCCCCCTAACTTGCTAACGCTAGACCTAGTAAAATACGCCATTACCCATTGGCATTACGGTTGATTTCTTCTTCTTTTTTTAATCTTATGGGGATGCCTAAACTGTCTCTACTCTAGGTCTAATTTGAAAATAAAGAAACTCTCCATGCCACTTACGTTGTTAGCTGCTAAGTGTGTGTGTTCTCTAGCTCTCGACTGTATGTCGACGCGACTCACATCGTGCGCGACGACGATCTCCAACGACGACGATCTACAACGACATGACACTCTGCAGACGATAATTACAGTCGATATCGATCACCCACAGTCGATATAGTCGAGCGTCGATGTAAAATGTTCAGCGCGGTGCGAACGGAACGATTCTAGTACAATACAAGTGTACAAACTTAGATTTTTGCGACGCGAACGCATGCGCGTTGAGAGCACCGAACTAAAACATAGTGCAGTGGAACGCGTGTTCACGCACCCAGGAAATACGCAGCCACCGTTGCTACCACCGCCTTTAATTGCTACCACCGCCATTTTGCTAGGGCAATTTTTCCTTATATGGAGTGCGGGCTGTGTCTCCGAAGCGCAAGACCATTGTCATGTACAAACGTGCATTGTTACGTCGTTATTATTACTAGCCACTGGACGGCGTACTCTTGCTTGCGCGCGTACCAGTGGCCCAGTCTGACCGCGCCTAAGCGTGCACTCCATATAAGGAAAAATTGCTCTAGCAAGATGGCGACGCAACACGGTAATTTGGCTGCACGGTCTCGTGTATGTTGGGAATAGGGACACGCATTCTACTATGTTTTAGTTCGGTGGTTGAGAGTACAAGAGGGGTCGGTCGTATGGTGCATGCGCAAAATCGCGTCGTCTGATTTTATGTATGCGCTGCTAATTTGCACAGCCACCGAACTAGCAAGACCGTATAGGCGGCATGCACTCAGGCAATGCAAGACCCATATCGCAGCAAACATTCACCCTGTAGGCCTAGGCCTAAAGGGAGATATTTTCGCGTAATTTTTCGCGCTCGGCCGGGTAAGATTGATTTTGAGTAATTCCGCGCGGAATCAGGACATTCATTACTGGAACAAAAGGCATGCAAAAATATTCGCGTGCTTAATTTTCACGCTAGCGTCGGGTCGAGTGAAATGCGCGAAAATTTCCACACCGCGAAAATTTCCACTTCTACAGTGCTGGCATACTGGAGATTGAACATGCAGGGCCGGCGGCGCGGAACCTGGGGGACTCGCCCCACCCCCGGCCCCTACTCATAGGATGTCACCACTTTGGGCCCCTCCACTTTTTTCTTTCTTTTTTATACGTACTCCCCCCCTTTTTTTGGGTTTTTTGTTTGTTTGTTTGTTTGTTTGTTGTTTGTTTGTTTGTTGTTGTTTTTTGGGGGGCTGCCAGCTGAAGAAACCCAACAGTGGCACCAGAAGTTGCGCTAAAACCCCTTTGCATTTTATTTCCATTTGTGTGTGTGTGTGTGTGTGTGTGCTTGTTAGCTGATGAAACGTGGAAGTGCCCTCCCCCCCCCACACACACACACACCGGCACACACACACTTTTGAAAACGTGGCGCCGGCCACGACATGTGCATAAAATTTTAGTTACAAAATTGCAGGTTTACCTATATAAATCGCACAGCTCGTTGAACAAGATTATTAAATGATATAGGCCCTACTTTTTTCATTTCATTTTTATCTTTATTATAAATGAAAATATGCATGCAGATAAGACAGAATAGAATGAGGCATTCACTATATCCAGCCATTTCGGATGCACAATAAATTACAACAATGTATTAAAAAAAAAATGACCGTCAATCTGGATACGAAAAAAGAAGAAGAATGAAGTCTATGAAGCAAATAGTGGAACCTATAGATCATGTAGCAAGCTTGTTTAGTAAATGCCGAGTTCTTTAAAAAGAAGATAAACAGTTATGCAGATAAGGAACAAACTATATTTTTTAAAGAAAAAGAAACAATATATAATATGTAGATTTGTGAGGGGAAAGAACCTGTAGGAATGTGCAGGGGAAGGAAGAAAAAAAAAACGAAGTTTGATATAGGAGATGACAGCGAGAAATGAAGCTTTTTGGTATTTCGTGGAAACAACTTGATGAAATTATATTTAACCTTAAAGGATGCAATTCAAACTATATGGATGCCTAAACAACTCCCCAGGCAATTTACTTTGCCAGTAACGAGCATGCAGGGGGAGCTAAAACTACTTGTATACAAACAGCACATGAAAAAACAATAACAACACACAATAAATGGTATGGTGTGGTATGGTATTGTATAGGAGCAATTATTGTCCCTGTATAGGCCTTTGTATATATACATTTCAAGCGGAATGCATTAACCTACAGGCGCGCCGGAAGCAGTTTTGGATCGGGGGGGGGGGGCAAATATTGGAGGGGGCTCACGATAGACCATACATATGTTACACAATATACACATACACACACACACAAACACACACACACACACACACACACATATATATATATATATATATATATATATATGTGTGTGTGTGTGTGTGTGTGTGTATGTAAAGTGGCGTACGGTGGGTCGAAACATTGGGGGGCACCTTGTGGAAAAGTAATTTTGACAGTGTGTATATGCTTGTGCGTGTGTGCGTGCGCAATAATGGGACTACAATACATTACGAAATGTGACACATTCAACAACGCAGTCATTGAGCAACATTGTAAGTTTTCCTTACATGGATTATGGAATGACGGTGTGAAACGACAAATTATATACTGTCAGCAACATCAGGAGAATTGCATAACAATAAAATGCGAGCGAGCGGAGCGAGAGAGCTTGAAAATTTTGACATTTTACAGTCCCAAAACTGCCGTTTGTAGCTATATCTTTCGCTTTGGAAATTAAGGGGGGGGGTGGGGGCATCGGGCGCAACAGCTGGCAATTTACTGGCGGCAACATTAGGAGAATGGCATAACGATTCAATGCGAGCGAGCGAAGCGAGCGAGCTTGAAGATTTTGACATTCTACAGTCCCCAAACTGCCGTTTGTAGCTATATCTTTCGCTTTGGAAATTAATGGGGCGCATCGGGCGCAACTGCTTGCAATTACTGGCAGCAACATTAGGAGAATGGCATAATGATTCAATGCGAGCGAGTGAAGCGAGCGAGCTTGAAAATTTTGACATTCTTCAGTCCAAAAACTGCCGTTGTAGCTATGTTTTTCGCTTTGGAAATTAAGGGGGGGGGGAGGCGCACCGGGCTCAACTGCTGGCAATTACTGGCTGCAACATTAGGAAAATGGCATAACGAATAAATTTGACGATTATTTTTGATATTTTACAGTCCCCAAACTGCCATTTGTAGCTATATTTTTTTTTCGCTTTGGAAATTAAGGGGGGGGGCAGGCGCAACTGCTGGCAATTACTGGCAGCAACATCAGGAGAATGGCATAGCGATTGAATGCGAGCGAGCGGAGCGAGCGAGCGTGGAAATTTTGACATTTTACAGTCCAAAAACTGCCGTTTGTAGCTATTTTTTTTTTCGCGTTTATTCATATATCTATTTTACTTCATCTATTTTTATTTATTTGTTTATTTATTTATTTTTATTTTATTTTTTTATTTATTTATTTATTTATTTATTTTTTTTTTTTTTTGGGGGGGGCTTTTTGGGGGGCAAAAATGCGTTTTGCCCCCCCCCCACTTTTTGGATTGGGGGGGGGGGGGCGGCCGCCCCCCCTGCCCCCCACTTCCGGCGCCTATGTTAACCTATATACGCTCTACAAGCACTGACCTATATCAACGAGACCAACTGAATAATGCATTCTCTATAATCTCCATCAAGATTGATAAATCAAAGTGTCTTTGTCATACAAACCAGTCACAAAGAAATAAAAATGTATGTAATATGGAGCTTGCAGTGGGAGTGTATTATGGTCATTTATTTATAGGGGCCTATTTTCTACTCCCCGACCTTGTGATAACAGCACTATCGGGGTTGCCGTGTCTGTCGTATAGTGGCATATTTGGTTACACTCCAAATAAAAGAAGAGAGAGAGAGAGAGAGAATAACATAGTATGTTAGGTGGATAAATGCAAATATATAGACTTTTTTCTTTTAATTTGATTTTTTTTTCTTATATAATCTGCGGCTTCCCGTATCACCATCTGCACTCTTGACTTATACATAATAAATAGCGGAATGTTAAGGCAGTTGAACATTGGGTGATGCAGTTTTTGATTTTAAAAAAAAACGAACAATCGATACTAAATTAGTCACACTTGCCTTTCCAATAAGTATTGTTAATTTGATTAACAACAGACTTAGTATTCAAACACTGCCTTTTTTTCATCAGACGATCTTTTATTCGGTCACGATCGAGAAGCAACAGGTCTGAGATATTGATTTTAAATAGTGCAAACAATCACGTGCATTCTAGGTTTTACGTAACTATTATTTCCCACTTTTGATCTTTGATAGTTGAATTACTTTAAACACCATAATAGGTCTCTTATATCAGAATATGAATATCCTGACACTGAACGGAGCAATAGCTGCATACTAGTGTGCAATTTTCTTGGAGGTAGTTTAAAAAATGAAAACCTAAATCATTTTTATTAAATTGAAGATTGGGATAAGCCTATAGGCAGGGCTCGACATTAACTTTATTTTTCGGTGGCCCGATGGGGCCACCAAAATCATCAATTTCAAATTTTTGGTGGCCCGAGAGAAAAATTTGGTGGCCCGAAAAAAAAATTGATAAAAGTCCATTTTTTTTTTAATAAGTCGCACACTCACTGCATGCATTTATGCATTTCCGGCGCAAAAAGTTACGAATTTGTTGACACACTTTTCAGAAAATTTTGGTGGCCCGAGGTGGGCCACCAAATTTCCCCTTTTCTGAAATTTGGTGGCCCGACTTTCATTTTTGGTGGCCCCGGGCCACCGGGCCACCGTTAGTGTCGAGCCCTGCTATAGGCCTATGTATTTCTAAGTTATAGGATATAACAGACAGGGGTCAATATAATTGTATTGGGTATACGAGCATAAGTGCACGTGTGGTGAACCCACAATACATGGTCCTGAACAATGACCAGGGTTTCCAAGAATGCTCTGGTACATTAAATATTCATGAGAAATTCCACTATCGTATATAGCTAGCTATTATTCATCCTGAAATGTACTATGCTAGCACATGAAAACATGTGCTTGCTTTTTTTTATTTTCGAGGGCATGCATTTTACCCTTCACCATGAATTCAGACTAGCAGTGCTTAGAGCAGTCCATCAACTTGATGGAGCAAAGGACCATAAAGAATTAGCCTACAGTCAGCATAGCTCTGAAACAGTGCTGGTGAGGGGGGCACCATGTGCCCCAAGCAGGCGCCACTCCTTGGGGCGCCAAAAAACGAAAAAAAAAGCGAAGAAGAAGAAAAAGAAAGAAAGAAAGCAAGGAAAAAAAAACTTCGCCCGGACCCGGGGAGGGGGGGGGGGGAGGGGGGGGGGGGGAAGGGAGAATGGGGGGAGCGCAAAATCAAATCAAACAAGATAAAAACAAAACATGATGCTGAAGCGGACAAAATGACAATGTTTATTTTGTTCACACAAGAAGCATGTTCTGTAAGCTGAAATACAAAATTTTGCGGCTCGCTGGCCCAAATCTATATAAAAAAAGAAGATAAGAACAAAACGTGATGATGACGCGGACAAACTGACTATGTGTATCGTGTTCACACATGTTATTTCCAAATCAAACAAGATAAAAAGAAAACATGACAACGACGCGGACAAAATGACAATGTTTATTTGGTTCACAAAAAAATTGCATGTCTTGTAAGCTGAAATACAACATTTTGCGGCTCGCTCGCTGCGCTCGCTCAAAAAAAGAAGAAAAGACTAGACAAAACGTGATGATGAAAATGACAATGTCATTGTGTTCACACATGTCATTTTATATTTAACAGGCAAAATGCACACGGAGCAGCAGGCCACAATTTCTTTCGTTCTGAAGCGATCGCCGATTGGATCAAAAGAGGACGCCAATGGTTTCGACATGTGGGGGGGGGGGGGCGAAAAAAATAGATTAAACAAGCTAACAACAAAACGTGATGTTGATGTAGTAAACATTAAAAAATCGGCTCACTCGTGCGTATACTAATTTAGAGTAAGAGTATTTTTTCAAAGTCCTCAGTTTGTTGGTATATAAATCTATAAGGCCGTCACTTTATCTTGATTAGAATTGTAAGATTTAATAACCAAAAAATGACATTAATTCCATGTTCTGTCAGCCGAAATACAAATAGGGCCTACTTGTATTTTCGGCTTGCTCGCTGAGCTCGCTCGCCAAAATTTATTTAAAAAAAAGATATTGTGAACAAAGGTGTTGTTGATGCGGAAATATACAAATTTTGGCTCACTCGCGGGTACTAATTTAGAGTATTTTTTTTCAAATTCCTTAGTTTGTTGGTATAAATCGTTATCTATAAGGCCGTCACTTAATCTTGATTAGAATTGTAAGATTTAATAAGCAAACAATGACACGAATTCCATAAGCTGAAATACAAAAATTTTCGACTCACACACTGCGCCGCTCGCTCGCCAAAATGTATCAAAATTGATTACATTTAAATCACCCTCAATAGACCTCTTTAAAGTGATTGAAAAAGCATATCATGTAAACTTTTTTTAGAAGTCCCTTATACCGGGATGGGGTTGGGGTTGAATATACTTTTTCAGAGATTAGGGGCGCAATTTTCGTTCTTGCCCCGGGCGCCGTTTTCCCTATACACCGGTGCTCTGAAAAGGTGCAGTATTCGTGGTCTTCATGTCTATAGTTCAGGGTCACTGTACGCACATACTCACATACAAATCATTGATTCCTGTGTAGAGTTCAGTTTTGTACAGAGGGTTCAAATTTGACCAAAATCTGGAACGTAACTTTGAAATTAATCATGAATTTAACGAAACTGTTTCATAATTTCGTATTCAATTCACCTCCAATAATTGTACACTATTCAGCTATTACTCGATCAATGACAGTGTCATTTGAGGTATAGTTTTCGAAGGATCAAAAGTGGGAAATGTTTGTTTGTTGTTTTTTTTAAGCACCTAGCCTTGTATAAGATCACAGAAATCTTATTTGATTTTCGGAAGAACATGACAAGGACACATGAAAGTCATTTCAGTTTCATAACCATTGCCAACCGTTTCCCCGGTTTATGCAAAATATTACAAGGTCCATGCGCGCATATAACGTAGGCAACTCCGCCCACTCCCAAGTTGCCAATAAACAGCTATAACGTTTGATGACATCTACTAGTATGTAAAATGCTAACGCTTTTTCAGAATGCAAATTTTTTGCCAAAAATCTTTAAAGATTATGAATATTAAAGTTTTGTTCCAGCAATGAATCTAAATGCGTATTTCATTGAAAAGTAGTTTTATACAGAAGGTTGAAGTATGCAAGAAAAGACTGATGTCACTGTTACGTCATATCATGCGCGCACACATTGCTCAAGAGCGCAGCAGGTATAATAAATACAACTGTACTCAGCTGTTTAGAGTGCTGAGTTCTGTGCGTGTTTACGAACTAGTAATAATTGGACTGAGTTGACAAGGAAGTTGTGGATAAGTAGAAAATTACCAGCAAGCGTAAGAATTTTATCAGAGGAAGGCACTCAGTCATCTTTAGGAATTTAGAAAAAAGAAGATATGGGTTGCAATCATTCTAAGAGAGAGCGCGAACCAAATGTGGAGGATTGCAACAGATCATCATCAAAGCGATCGCAGATCAGGGTGTGGTCGTGGAGGAGGCTGTTGAGAAAGCGCAACAAGGTAACGTCACACTCACTCTCGTTTCACAAGAAACACATCAACTCGCTCACACAAAAAATATTAAGAAAGAAAGAAATCAACATAAAAAACCACCAGACTCACTGGAAATGAGTAGAGATCTAAAGACACGTAAAGTATGTAATTGTTCTCTATAAAGCTTCCCCTGTAGTGTAGTACTACTTATTAATCGGATCTCAGGGTCTAACGTTGCGTCGTTAAAGTCTAACAAATAACGTTAGAAATCTAACGTTACATGATTTCAACACGAATATTGCATGTCGTACAGTAGCCTGTCACTAACTGCGACCAGCCCCCAACACGCAACAGTGTGTAACTGTGTACACGGAGCGTCCCGGGGTTTCCTAATAGCCTGTCACCTGTGTTAGGACCCATTATGTTGGGCTGGGTCAAGATGTCGCCTCTCTTTTCAGCCAGCACGCATAAGTGAGGGTATTGCTTGGTGTCCTACAATTAATGGACTTTTCATATGTTACATTTTTTTTTTTTTTTAACCAATGCTTGACATGCTGAACAGTTCCACCTTCTGCTGTAACAGTCAACAATCTTTCTTGTATTTGCAATAATCAGGGCCCGCTGCCAACATGGGAAACTACTTTGTACTTAGTAGAAATCTAGTAGTAGTTGAGCCTGTCTTAATATCATTGAGCCTTCATTGGATATTACACAACAGTAGGCCCTAATCAAGAATGACTAGCATTATCATTCTTGCATTGTCTTTGGCCCCCACCTCCAGGTTATGCTCACTCACAGTACTTACTACCGGTATACAATCACGGTATGTGCAGTTTACACTTGCATGGTACACATGAAACTGGTAGGCTATTCTATAATTTCCCCATCTTTTGTAATAATCATCTCTTAATGTGTCAGGTCGAGCCTTTGATTGTTGCAGCAAGAGAAGAGGTCGAGAATGACACAAGGAATGTGCCAACGCACAGCCCACATTCATATGCACACATCGCTGACCGGCTCCTACCATCATCAACCTCTCCCACTGCCACCAGTTCCTGCTCGCCTGTAGCGGAGGAAGAAGCTCAAGCCCCCGGTAAGTACCGGTACCTAGTACCGTACACGATCTTGATTGTTCAGTGATACATTTCAGTTATCCAACATTTCCATTCATTGTGTAGATACAAATGTAACTGTAGATGAAATCAAATGTTGAAGCAAGATTGATTTATTTCAAATCTAACAAAGTCCATAAAGAATGTGCGGAGTTAACACTTGACCATCATTGTCACTAAAATTTGCCCATTTTTGTTTTCATTATTGCATTCAACTTGAATGACAATACTGCATCTTGGACACAAGTGTAAATTGTTCCTTCATTTAGGGCAGCTCATCAAGAAATACACCCTGCAAGCAATGCTTCTTTGTAACTTTAGATTCCTCATATTTCACATATTTAATTGTCTTAATTGCTGCATTCGACAATTCATCAATTTAATTTTTTTGTTATGTGTATGGTTTATTTCTTGAAATGTGGAATATGGAATGATAAAAAACAAATAAAGCTTTACCTAAAATCATGTCAGTTCCACTCTTGACATCCCTTCATGCTTCTTCAGCCTTCTTGTTTGAGTCCACATACTTTGTTCTGAACCTGCTGTGTATAAACTTTGTGGAAAACTTTGTTGAAAACTATTCCATGAATTGTGTAGTGATTCTGTGCAGTTATGATATTTTTTGCACTGTCATTTCCATTTACTGTTTGATGTAGACTCAGCATTATCATGCAGAATAAGCTATTTACCTTCAAAAACAAAATTGTTTATGTGTATGTGCATCTATGTTTGTGTGTGTTTGTGAGCCTTGCTGGACTTAGTTTTTGAAGAATAACTTAGCCAATATAGTGGACAATATGGTATATCAAACCAATTAAAGACTGTTTCAAGTAATGCTCTAATCAGTTTAAAATACTGTTTACCAAAAGGACTTTGGATGATAAACTGACACGGTTAGTGCCTCTTTGAACACTGATCTGTTCATGTTCTGTTAATTCATAAATGTTATGCTTTGTTCACTTGTGATATGGTGCAATACACAGTATAGACTCCTAATTTATACTGGTTTACTGAAGAAAAATAAAACAACCTTCGCAGGATCTTCCCCCTCCCCCCTCCCCCCCCCCAAAAAAAAAAAATCTCTCTGTTGTTAACCATTAAACCGTCATTTCTCTTCCTACCTTGCAGATTTGACTGTGTATGGAGTATCCTATGCTGCTCCAAACTCTGCCAAGAGTAGCACCTTCAGGGAGCCAAAAACCCAAAATATCAGGGTCCAGGAGCACACTCAGGGTATTATTGGCTCCCTGAAAGTTAAAGCCGGGGGCTTGAGCTTCGAGTACTACGACCCTCGTGATGGCTTTGCCGTACTCAAAAAGCCTCCTTCACATCTCAAGACCCTGCTACAGGCGAGGCCAAAAACGACTCCAGAGGAGAGAATGGCAAAGATCAGGAGTCGCATGAAGTTAACACAAGAGCGGCAAGAGGTACTAAGTAACCAATAAATGTTGAACTTCAGGCTTGTGTAACAAATCTGGGTTGCTATGCACTTTTTGCTATGTGTTCCACATGGCAATTAATTGTACAGTGTACTGATTAAGATCAGTGCACTAGTGACTAGTATTTTAAATCGTATTGCCAATACCAGTAAATATAAAGAGTTTGGTACCGGTATTCCTAAGTTGTTTGTCATCGAAGTCCAAAAATGCTTGGAGGAGAATGTTGCTGGATTTTAACATGTCTTGCAGTATTTAGACCTTTTCTATCACAGTGAGCTTGCAAGTACATAGTCACTTCCTGAGTATTGGGAAACTTTGGATATAAGATTTATATTCAGTCAAGGTTGTATGAGGCAGATGATAAAGATATCCTTTGTTGAGTTTAGGGATAATATTTGAATATTTGTTTGGCTTCATCCACATTCATCATCCTGGCAATAAGTAATTACTGTATGTTAATGGGTGCCAAACCAGCACCATTTTCCATGATATAAAGTCTTTGTATGACATCACCATTATATTACTTTGTCACACTCTGAACACAGTTCATCAAGACTGGCATCCAGATCCGGTGCAAGGAGCATGAGATGCGGGCCTACGAAACCAGGCAGAAGGCAGAGGACCTGCAGGCCCACCGGGCTGTCATGACAGCCATCAAGCTTGATGCCAAGCAGCAGCGATGGGAGCTCAACCAAGAGGAGAAGCGGCAGGAGCGCCTGGAGAAGGCCAAAGAGATGCAGCGCAAGCAAGATGCAGCTCTCAGGGCTCGCAGCTGCACTCCCATGGGGCCTCCTAAATAGACTCACAACATAACAACAACAACAACAACAAAACAACAACAACAACAGTAGCAGCAACAGCAACAAAAACAACAGCAACTTCAACAGTGCAATTAGTTTTTCACAGCACCATGAGCAACAAACAAGTGTGATGATTTGTCTAAAACTACAGTATGAAGAGAGAAATCTTCAGTAGATATCAAGTTATTATAACTGCTAGCAATGTCTTCATCACACTGAAAATCGTGTGGTTACCAAGGTAGGATATGTGATTCACTGGTAAGGGGCAAGAGTCATCAAGAATCTTGGCATGTGAGTGCAATGTTCCACTGCTTGCCATGGCTCAAGAAGGTTTGTTCATAGGCAAAAGATCCATCTTGGTAGAGAATGCCAACTGGGGTGGATGTGGAACGGTTTGAGGCAAAGGGGTTGAATGGGCTGCACAGAATGGTTCACTGTGTGGTTTAGTGTTTGACTAACTATGTCATTGCATCAAGCAGCTATATTTCAAGAGATTGCCTTTGTCCTTCCAACCATCTGCATCATTTCGGATAGGTAGTTTGTATACAACAGCACTTCTTAGCATTAACTTAAACAATAATTGATGTGAACTCCTGACATGAAAGGGACCTTGCCCATGAGGTTATTGTAGAAAGAGGAGCTGGAAAATGGGGTCAAAAGAGGTTGTCCAAACATCATTAGCAGTTACATGTACATCATGATTTCCATCTTGCAAACCTCTCACTGTCTAGCTTAATATTGAGTAACAGAAAACAACCTTTGGCAAAATTTCAAATCAGCAAAGATTGCCATCTGAAGGCTGTAGGCAGCAATCTGTCGCCATCACACTTGGCAAAGGGTGTTAAGATTTGAGGAGTTCACGGACCTGTGTATATGTCTGTCTGTTCTTTCATAATTTGCCTGGTGGGTGCATTTGTTTCTGAATTAATGGAATTGGCTCTTCACCATCATTGTCTTCCCCTGTGATAACTAGATCACAACATCATCAGTCTTGGGCCTCTGGCTCTACCACTGTTACTTTTAGATCATGAACATTGCAAGGGTGGTCTTCAAAGAGGATAGTTCAAAATACAGATTGCTCACCAGGTAACTTATGGAAGGATGGGAAGGCAGATAGATGCATGCACATTTTTTTTTATTTTTTTATTTTTTATTTTTTATTTATTTATTTATTTTATTTTTTTTTTTTTTTGGGGGGGGGGGGTTGAGCCAATCTCCACATATGGTGCCATAAGTCCCAAGGTATTGAGGATTAAACTGTTAAACTGTTTTTCATCAATGCCTTCACATCTATACATAAATATCTTCTACCATAGCAGACAGCTGTACAGGTCTATTATCTCTTCAATTATCATCTCCTACATGCATTCCGTTCCATGATAAGAATAAGTAATGTTGGTTTCTTTACCTTCCATTCCATTTGAGAAATCAATGACTAACATGAGCTAAAATGCATTCCTTTCTCACTTGCTGAATGAATTACATGAACTTCCCTGCTTTGTCTCCCACCTTAGGAATGTATATGTCCTCTTTTCCATCTGAGACTGGTCAATGAAACATCATGCTGGTCCTTTTTTTTTTCCACCCGAGGACAAGTTCAATCTGAGGATGGGTCAATTAAACAACAGGTCCTCTTTTCGATCTTAGGGATGGTTCCTGAAACAACCTGTCCTCTTTTCCATCTAAGGACTGGTAAATGAAACAACATGCAGGTCCTCTTTTCACCTGAGGACTAGTGCCATCTGAAGACTGGTCAAGTAAATGGCAGGTCCTCTTTACCATCTGAGAACTGGTCAATGAAACATTATGCTGGTCCATTTTTTCACCAGAGGACTGGGCCATCTGAGGATAGGTCAATTAAACAATAGGTCTTCTTTTCATCTGAAGACTGGTTGATTGAACAACAGGTTCTCTTTTCCATCGAGGACAGGTCAATGAAACAACATACCAGTCCACTTTTTCACCCAAGGACTGGCTTCATCTGAGGATTGGTCAATTAAACAACAGGTCCTCTTTTCCATCATGGGACTGGTTCACCAAAGATCATACCCTTTGTTCCATCTAAGGTATAGGCTTATGGAAATAGTATGTCATCTCTTCCCTAGCACTGATTGGTGAAAGTACATTTATTTCTGTTCCCCAGCCTTGAGTACTGGTGCAGCAAAAGGTCTGGACACCTACTTCTTTATCATAGTTTTGTTATATTGCTATGTTAACTAAGTATTTGAAATTGATATATCATTGTTTTTATATGCTATTTTTGAATGTGTAGCGTATGAGTAGATAATTACTATATTTTATGTAGTTATTATGATTATGATTGTATTATGATGTGAAACTTTAAATCAAGGGAACTAAGTTACATCAAGAGAAAAAGCAAAAGCAACAAAAATGTAGTAAAAGAATAAAGAAAAAAGTTGAGATTGTATTATGATGTGAAACTTTAAATCAAGGGAACTAAGTTATATCAGGAGAAAAAGCAAAAGCAACAAAAATGTAGTAAAAGAATTAAGAAAAATGTTGAAATAAGCCATATATTGACAATGTACTGTGATAAATGAGCTGGGTTCCTGGATTGATTGCTGCACCAGTACCAAAGTTTGTGGTCAATGTAATTGTCTCATCTCCTTTCAGCTTGATGAGATTTTCCTAGGTAAGGACCTTTCACTTCCAGTCTACTTGTAGCCTTTGATCAATCAAGCATTGACCTCCACCATTGGTAAGGAATAGCACTCAGGATGTACAGATGAGGGTCTAGGACAATTGCCCCCTGGGCAATTACCCCTTCCCCTTCCCCTAACCGTAATCCCAATCCTAATCCTAATCCTAATCTTAACCCTAATCCTAATCTTAACCCTAACCCAAACTGTAACCTTAAACCTAACTCTAGCCCTAATCTTTATTCTAACCTTATCACTAACCAGTATTTAGCCAGGGTGAAATGGGGGAGGGGTATACAACAGATGGTATACAACAGATGGGCATGTTGGGTAAGAGTAACTTTTCCCTGGGTACAGAAATGGTCATCACCATATCTGTCCTTCAGATCTGTTCAGGATGACTTCATCTAGCCTGTAACCATTCTATGACTGTATCAGTGAACTCCAGCAGTAAATCTCAGGTCCAATCATCATCTTCTGTACCCTGGTACATGATTTGTCCACCCACCTTGACAAATATTTCCACCAATCTTATTTCCTGATTATAGTATTAATACTGTACCTTAAGATCCTTTGACTTCTGCCACACAGGGTTTATTTTCTCTACACGATCTTCCTAGAATTCACATACAAGGGTAGATATCACCATTCAATAATTTTAAATCTAATTTGCAGATTACATTATCGCCTTACTCCCTGACCATCATTTGGTACAACAGTCCCGGCTATCAGGCAGTTTCAGTCTCATTATATCCATTTACCGTTCTACTCAATAGCAACCTTTGGTGACAAAGATCTATTGGACCTCCTTTGGCACTTGGATCAGAACAACCAGCCAACCCTCTCATCATTGTGAGGCTGTTTGGTTAAGATTACATCCAGACTAATTTTTCTCTCTGCGTAATACATTGTCTCTGCTAACAGTGTACATGATCACCTATGTTTCAGTGGCCATAACTTTTGGGACCCCATTTTCACACTTTCACCAGGAAAATGGCTTGAACCATCTTGCCAGATCTCTGACTGTAATATTCTTCTTTGGGCAAGGTCATGCAAATCACACCATGCAGTTTGTGTCATGGTTATAATAGTCTCAACACCGCCACTTCCATTACATTCACACATCATGAATCCAGTCCTCTATTCAGATTTCATTCTCTGTCCATTAGAGATTCCCCTGAACTATTGGTAAGCCAATCAGTTTAAGACATTTTCTTCCTGGCTTTGTGTAGCTGGAAGGAATAACAAGGATGCTTTTGAAAGCTTTGTTGCATCTGAAATAACATTCTGTGCTCCTCTTATGATGTCGTTTGATGTGATGGTTTATCAGAGATGGCCAATGATTGAACACACAGTGAATGAGAATGTGTGGCTTTTTCCTCCCCCTTTGTCTCAAGTCGTTTCCACATCCACCATCTCTGGCAAGTTCTGCTTGGGTTGATTTTAAGCCTTTATGGGGTATAACAGCTCACCCTTGATTATCAAACCTTCCTGGATCGTGGAGAGTGAACCTTACTCACACATACCATAGATGATTGTAGACTCTTAACCTCTTTATCTTTGTAGATCACTCCATAATAACAAACAATAAGTGCAGCACCAGAATAGGGAAACATAAACTTAAAATGTTGCACATGGTGCATGTTGTCAAGTCTGCCAAATCATCAAAATATACACTACTTGCCATTGAATCAACTGAAAGCAATAAAGCAATTGATATTATGAACAGTACTAGCATTACAAACCACAAACTGTTGAATTATGAATGAATGAACCCTGTTGATCAGGTGGAAAAAGAAAATGAAAAAGATGATTATGAATGTTATGATAGCTCATATTTATGATATATATTGAGTCATTGTTTTCAATAAAAACAAATCAAAATCCACTATGTTTTCATCCTTTTGTTCTCATATTTGTGTTCTCTGTGTGTAATGTTAACAAAATACCCTCTAACTTTGTATCAGTCTTCTTTAAACCAAAAGGTTCTGACTAACCACGACTTCTACACTTTACGTGATGTATACACTTACACCACAACTTGGACTTACCATGGGCACTTCGAACACAGAATGTCCAGCAATGTTGAAATACCGCATTTGCAATATATGAAACAGTGCAGTGAAGTCCAGCCAATACTGTCTTCCACAGTTTTGTTTAATGAAAAAGAGTAAGATACAAACTGAAAATGAATGACTTCTTTTGGTATGTTGCTGGCACATCTGAAATATTGCAAGCATAGTTGTCATTTATGTAAGCATGTCCTTGTTTGTGTGTGTGTGTGAGTGTGTGTGTGTGTGTGTGTGTGAATGAAAGAGGGGAAAGCTGAACGATGTTCCTTTAATCGCAAATATTAAATTCAAATGTAAATTGTATTTAAACAACATATATGTATTAAATCAGATGGAAATCCTCATGGAATCCCATTTTCTTTGCTTATTTTGTTCACTAAAAAAAATAATGAAAAATGAGGTGTATGTAATGATGGAAATGTATGGATCTGTATATATGTGTGTCTTGTGGTTGTCCACTTTCAGTGCCTGTTTCTTTTTTGGTGAAGGCAAAAATAGCATTCATACATTTAATGCAGATGGTTTCTTTAATTTATGGAGAATTTTACTGGTGAGTGAACTGCTTCCCAAAGATGGAAAGTTTTGCACACTGTTTGGGTTTTGCATTTGGTCATGTAGAGGGTTTTGAATTTGCTGTGACACATATCTGCAAGGCATTCAATTACAAATCAATACAATTCAATTCAATTCAATTCATTCAATTTATTTTCATATTTCTCAATGAAGGAACATACATCAAATATGATAAAATGGAGGGAATCATAATATCTGGCTTGGATGCACAGTAAATTAATGTAAACATATAAAACATGGCGGTCAATCTTTGTAAGTTTGGCTCTATGTATAAATGCTAAAGAAATATGATGGAACCTAGCAAGCTTGTTAAGCGTAGGTCCCAAATATTATTTTGATCTTCTGAAATCACTGTGAAGTGAAATATATGCCTACTAAAAGGAATATGGAGGGAACTTGCAAAAGAAAAAGAAAGCAAAGCTTATACAATTAGCAGGTTCCCAAAGCGAAAAGAGAAAAATAATTTGTACTTCTGTATTGTAGGCCTACTGAAAATTTTTGAAACAAAAAGTGTTTGCATTTATATAAACTAAGTACACGATTATATTCTTATGAGATGATTCGCCCTATTTTTCTATTTGTTAGGATTTGATGGATTTTGTATCTTCTAATTTGTTCAAAATTGGTAAACGTGATGGAAATAAAATATTTTTGTATTGAAAAAGTTTCAAATATTTCATCCAAAGTGCACTAGATTGTTGAATTTCAGTTCTGAAATGCAAGAGCTTCCTCGTGTGCGATCAAGGGGAGATATCCTTGGTCCATCTCTTTAGATTTAGTATACAGTGAAGAGTCAAGACACACTGACATGCAACACGGATCAAGAGGTGACAGCTACAAAGCTTAAGATTGTCCCTGAATATTCATGTCTTACTTGTTAGATTGAACACTTTAAATATTCCACCCAGAGTGTGCCCTGATCAATGAATTTCAATTTCAAATGAGCAAAAGCTTCCTCACATTCTAAAAATTCTGATATATTCTGACATTTGCAACAATTTGTAAATATAGCAGTCATAAGAACCAAAGTGGTGGAGCCTAAACAAAAAGCACGGCTTGTATAACTTAGGCCCTCAAAAATTAAAATCATGTCATAATGAGCCAATTAAACACATAACAGAGTACATACCAAATTGGCATTTTAAAAACAAAACAAAACTTAAACTCCATATTATGGGAAAGAGATGGGAAGAGAGGATTGTTTTTTCAAGTTCTAGTTCTTTTGTTTAACACTTGGCATAAAACATACAAAGATACATCACAAAATAAGACAATGCAAAGATCATGACACTTCATGTATCAAAAAGGGAGAAATTATGCAAGTGTAAAGAATCAGCAGAAAGGCCGAGGCCTTATATAAAAGCTGAGACCCAGAGATAATCATAACAATCATACACTAAACACAATACACACACACACACACACACACACACACACTCACACGCAGTAATCACATAACACTATAACTGTATGAAATTACAATATACAGAATACCTGATCATACACACAAGCAATGTTCCAATTATACAAATGATATAGTTTCCTATGAAAATTATTACCCATTATTCAACAAATAATGTTCATACCTCCTTTTAAAACAGTTAAAAACTTTGACTTTTCTGAACAGTTTCTGGCAAATAATTTCTTAAGTGCGGTCATAAGAAAAATACAGATCTCTTATACACAGATGTTCCAGTTTGTGGCAAATGAAAATTATTTACATTTCTTGTATTATAACTATGAACCTTTTATTAAGTTTAAAACACTCTAGAAAAGACTTTGGTAATAAATCATTTCGGTAAGAACACAAAAAATTGCAATTTGAAATTTATACATATCACAAATATCAAGAAACTTTAACTTTAAAAACAAAGGTCTTGTATGTGCACAATAAGGGTGAATGACAAATAATTCTGACAGCCCTTTTTTGGAGTTTAAAAAGCCTGTTCATATTTTTCTCACTTGAATTTCCCCAAGCAGGTAAACAATAATTTACATGCAGTACAATTAAAGAATTATAATACTATCAATAAAATTTCGTGAGGGAAATTTTTCATCCTATTCAAAACACCCAAACACTTCCCAATTTTATTGCATATAACACCAATGTGAACATTCCAAGATAATTTGTCGTCAATAATAATTCCTAAAAACTTCACGGAGGAAACTCTTGTAATGTTATAACTTCCAACCTAAATTTCAATGTTATCTGTATTCACAAGTCGATTTGTAAAAAACAAAATTTGTCTTTTTATAATTCAAAACCAATCTATTAATATAAAACCAATTTACCAATTTATCAAACACTAAAACAAATGTACTCTGTATATTGCATATTAGGAGTATCTTTAAAAGACATAAACACACTGGTATCATCAGCAAAAGGAATTAATTTCAACTTATATGACAAATTAATAACATCATTTACATACAATATAAATAAAAGCGAATCAAGAATGGAACCCTGAGGCACACCACATTTAACAGTTTGCATTTGAGATTTAACATTTCCAAACTTCACATATTGGATATAAGAAATAGAGGGATTAGATAAGGCAAGCTGAGATGAGAGGGGAAAGAAGAGATACAGAGAGAGGAGAGGATATCAAGCACGAGGATTGATAATTTCACCAGAATATCTCTGTAATGATTTATTCCTGGGCTGCGGGTCATTGAAAATTTGGATGTTGTGAATTTTTTTTTTTTTTTTCACTGCTCCCGATCAAAGAGGTTACATACGTGCACTAATATGGAACCTCGTTGATGTCGATGTAGATTGGTGCGCTGACGGTGCACATCTAGTTCAAACAAATTCAAGGACGGTTGCACCATGGTCCATGGTTGCACCAAGGAGGTACGATATGCACTTGTGCTCCTCGGTTACACCACCCACGGAGGTGGAAGATCTCTCTTCCAGCTCCCTCACGACACCCCCGAGTCCCGACTAGTTTGCAGGCACAAACCCTTGTTGGTCGTAAAGGAGTCTGCGCCAAGACTACTACATGCACCACTTTGGCACTGTCCCATAGGCCCTGTGTTGAAGCTTCTCTTGGGAGAGGCTGCAGTGTAGTGGTGCGTGTATTAGTCTTGGCGCATGCAGACTCCTACTGTATACGACCAACAAGGGTTTGTGCCTGCAAACTAAGTCCCGACCTCGATCCCTCGTTATGCACCATACCCAAAGAGATTTTCCCCATTGACCACGCAGTGCGCCGCGTGCGCTTCTATTACTACTTTACGTGTATGCACCAATGCACCAAATTGCACTCACTCAATACAGTACATACATACAGGTCGTACGTACGCATCGGTACACCGACGACCTCGACCCACCATTTACACACACGCACTCGTACTCGACACATCACATACTTGTAATGTAGCTATCTAGCTGACTGCTTGCATTGATGACTACACGACGGCCGCTGCCGGGTGCTCTTGTGAAGTTGTACGACGTTTCCATGTAGATCTAACGTGAGTTCATTCTGTGGTACCAGGTATCTTATCTGTTCGTTCTTTTTGTTTCATTACAAATACAAGTACTTGCTGCCTATAGAAGGTCACGTCCCAGGAGCTAAGCGTAATTTCGTAGTACAGTAGTAGTACTGTTGTGTATCTTTGTAGGGTCCATGATCCACGGCACGCACGACTAGAAAAACACAGATGCTATTATAACGTTTGTACGGAGCGGCTCGCTCGATCTAAACGTTGGTCGTTGTTTTGGAATTCTGATGAGCCAGAGTTAGAGGCCCAGAAGAAGCTGAGCTGAGCTGAGGACGCGTAGTACTAGTAGCCATTTTATGTCGCTAGTACAACATTTATGAAGAAAGTAGAAATCGCTGGTAAGTAGACTTTATATTAACCCTTGATCGGTGTAAAATGTCAAATGACTAGAACTAGTCTATGAGCGTGTTTCTACTGAGCGACGAAAATTCGAGGTGATGCCAGCCGATGTGTGGTGAAACCGGCCGATGCCGGCCGATACCGGCCGATGCGTGGTGACACCTCGAATTTTTCCTCAGTAGAAACAGATCGGGTAGTGGCCGATGCCGGCTGATGCGAGGTGCTCCGTCGTCCATCTATTGAGGTGGTTGATGCGTGGTGACGCGAAGGACGATTCTCAGTAGAAACACACCGGGTAGCGAAATTCGTGGTGTATCGGACATCTAGAATTTCTCCCCGTGCTTTTCAATCGGTTCATCGCACACACTCCTTCGACACATGTGTACAAAATACGTGTGTATAACACACAGCGACCGTGTTCGCATCATGAATTGTTTGTACCAACTCGCTTGTGTATGTGTTATAGGCCCTATACGTTACGTTACATGTGAATGGTGGCATAGCATTCATCGTCTATTGTTCGCGTGATTAACAGCCTAACTTATCGCATTACTAAGCCCTCATCACTTACTTGATTTTACACCGCGTTATTTCATTTTATATTGTCTTGAATCGCGAGAGTACCACATTAGTATGTCGCAGCCTTGAGAAAATCTCAACTGGACCCTCGATCTCCAAAGATTTCTCATCAGTCAGTGGCAGGATAATGTTAGTTCGGGGTATATTGGATGGGAAGACGAAGAGAAATGGCTAATCAAAAAATAGCCGACGCAGTTGTAGCAAAGCAGGCAGGGTTCGGATCGTCCAAACAGGCAGTGCGCGCGGACCCAAATCTGTGACTTAAAAATACCTGACTTCCGGAATCGCCGCATTTGCACGTCACCTTTGCATCACCTCGTATTTTATCGCTCAGTAGAAACAGCTCGAGTGGTCGTAAAATACGAGGTGCTGCGTTGGACAAAATTCGTGGCGATGCCAGGGATGTGAGGTGCTCTCAGTAGAAACACGCTCTATGACTATGTCTATGCGATGAGTGACACTCGGCCTCAGTGACCCTGACAGTGTTCATTAGTGCAGTGATCGTCTAACTAACTTTGTCCACTCTGCCTGTGCTGTGGTGTGCTGGGCCTCGGACGCCTGCAATGCATGCGCATGACCACATACTGTATACGCTATATATTTCGCGGGGGTTTTATTTTCGCGAATTTCGCAAGTCGGGAGCTATTCGCGAAATTAACAACACACGAAAATATTACCTTCCAAAATGAATCCCTTGCCTTGATGATACGAACATTTCAGTACTAGTATATCATGTCACGGCTTACCGAACAGACCATACTGGCTAAGCTTGTTTACGCACGTCCACGTCTACTTACGAATACTGTAGAGAGGGGACCACTCGTCAGAAATCTAGCGCGATGGACTTAACCACTTCAAAAATGTTGAATTCTAACTTACATGTACTAGTTCGCAGAGTTTGGTAAGTTTTTTTCATGCAGTGTATAACTAGTATCATTCTTATTTGCTAGTAAGTTGAAAATTCACACTTTCTTTGCCACTTCATATTTTCTCTGGTCCACCAATCGCGAATTTAACCACTCGCGAAAATGTGTGACAGCGGCAATTCGCGAAAATTTATGTACGCGAAAATTATAGCGTATACAGTACTTGACAGCCCCAGCAAGGCACAAGCTGAGTTGAAATGAATATCAAAGGGCAATTGTGCACTTTACGGCCCTATATTATCGGTACCTCATTCCCCGTAATGCCGTATGCCAAGGTGATATCCCATGAACCACCGCGCACTGAGCAGCTGGCGAGCACAAGCTTCTCTTGCTGTGTGGAAGGCCATCTAACCATTTAGCATCTGACGATTGATGAGGTCACTAAAAGCCACCTCACTCATACTCGCTGCGCTTCTAACGGTTATTTTGCTGACGCATAGAACACTATGTGATCGCGATATTGCATGCCTTTGCTCTCCGCTGCAGGATTATCGAGCTTTACACTTAGTAATGTTACCTCGCAGAAAACTGCCATGTTCAGGCGCAAAATTTGACAAAGTTAGCAGTAAGTTTGTGACTGTGATAAAATAGCTGCCATTTCTGAACATCCTGGATAGAAACCACAATGGTTACGGGAATATTTTTATGCCTCCATCATCCATCCCGACCCCATTTAAATCGCGTAAACCACATGCGGGCGAGGCTTGTGTGTGTGATGGACATCCCTGTCGCTGTACACAAGTGCGTGCTTAGTGCTTTCATTACACACACCTTAGTTTACATTGACACATACACACACTGCATCCAAACGCGAAAGCTCACACACATGCACACAGCACAGTACCGGAACACATGTTGTCGAACCCGCAGTGTCTGATAGGTACCGTACTCAAATTCGCACGCACTGCTTGATCTAGGGTAAAATCTTGCACCGATGATAATGTATAGGGCCGTGAGTGCACAATTGCCTATCAAAGAACTGCTAGGTCAATTTAAAAAAAAAGGAATGGAAGTAAGGCAATCATGCACTTTAAAGTCTTTAGCCTAGGGCCCCATTATTATCGGTCCCTCAATCCATGTACATGCATATGCCATGGTCCGAGGTATTTCTTTGATATCGCATAGCCATAGTGCAAGGTATTTACTCAAACAGATTTGCATGCACTGCTTATAACTACACGCAGCGCTGGCGACAGCGCTGCACCTCTATTCCTTCGCGGACGTTGTTATCGTTCACTGTTTCCTTCATGAATATCTTTATTAATCGTGGAAAACTAAAATATAAGGAATTATCGTAATCTGTGACCATCATTCAATAACCGGTATGCGATTTTTTGTTTAATTACGTCTAAAACTTACCGAAATCTATGGCTGAAATCAGGTCTGTAAACGTCCTTACTGCTTCACTCCTCATCTGCGTGTTATATGAATGGCATTCACTCTCGTATACTACAACGTAGGTAGTCGGGGCGGAAGTGATGAGATAGTCGGATGACCCCGACTAAAAAAGTTCAAATCATTGCCGGTGCAGCACGCGCGGATCTACTACAAGCTTTACGTAACACATGAAACGCACGGGCGCACGGGCGTACGTAAAAAGCAACCACTTCTGAATGCGCATGCATGGTAGTTTGTTGCTTTTGTGAAGCTCTCGAAGGAAAAGATGCCACTGCACGATCTACTCCGAAAAATTCAACAATAAGGTCTGGATACCAACAAAACGCCGAATTCAACTCAACCATCAGGAAAATACGCTGTAGGTAAGTGTTGTAAATTATATTACTCTTAAAATCATACAAAATAAAAGGTATTTTATGTGATTTTGCCGTCAATAGTGACGGTCGTTTACAACGTTGAAACACTAACACATGTCAGACCCTGTGCGCAGCACAGTGTCTGGTCAGGCTAGCACTGCTTAGTGCTTGAGTGAGATTAGGGTGAAATCACATACTGATAATATAGGGCCCTTTTTTAAAGTTACTACATCATCTTTTTTGATATTTAATACTTATTAGCTTAAAAAAAACATTGGAAATTCACCTACCAATCAGGATTTTATTTCATGCATACATTGTATTCTGTTTTACCGCTAGACAAGAATCCTGCCTATAAATCAGCAGCTATGTAATGTCTGTGGGCTTAGATGGCCCGCTGTTGATAACATCAGAACGTACAAACATGTTCATCATGTGCATACATAAAACACGTTGTGAATGGGCAAGTCTCCGCACACACTCATATTCGTGTATGGCTTGGTTTTTAACTTGAATGATTCGGCACGCCGTACACCAGGGTACCGTTGTAACCCGGGGTACCGCATTGTATAGCGCTATCTCATGCCCATTATTTATAATGCGTATGATTCAAATTCAGATACGCCGATTCCAAATTCGGATACGGCAAAGTCGCCGCAATGAACTAGCACCATAGGTGTTACAAGGACCGGTGTTCTGGCATTGCTGTTACTGAAACTCTTGAGAAAATTGTGTCTTGCCAAATAATTTATGTGAGATCATATTTGATATTAATATTTGATATTCATAATTTTATTATTCATAATTTGATATATTTATTTCAATTGAAGAGCTGTGTTAAAGCATACATTCTTGTTCATCCTGTTACTGAAACGTTACTGTGAAAGAAGTTTTTGAGAAAATTGTGTCATGCCAAATTTGTGAGATCATAATTGAAAGTGAAGAAATTTAGCCCACAATAACATTGCTTCGATTCAAATTCAATAAGAGCATTGTGTTTCTTTCTTGTATGTAAGATGTTTTATGCTCTCTTAATAAAAACACACTTGATCATTCATTCACTCAATGCAAGAACATTCATGAATCAAATTGACACAGTCTTGGATAATAAACAAAATTTACTTTCCAATCTCATTCAAATTCAACATAATTTAAAGTCAGTACTAACAATAATATGTACAATAATATCAAACAGTTAAGATTATAACAGAGCTGAAAATAATTATCAGTTGCATGCATTAATTGTTGCATAATCACAAATAAGAAAACATTTTTGTGCATGATAATGCTAAAAAATATTTTGACACATTTTTTGGTAAGCCAGGGTACAGCGCTGAAAAAAAAAAGTAATTCAACAAAATGGCGAATTTTCATTTGGTACCCCAGGGTACCAAATATTGCATCATATGTACATTAATTTTCTGGTATTGTTGTCAAGCAATACTTGTAGATGTATCATAATCTAATGCACAATTGTATTTGTGCATGTTCTGCTGAAATTGCTACTGTGATGTTCATTATTGTCTGGGTATGATGGCTTTTCAATGTTTGAAATCAGAATTTTCTCCCTGTGTTTCTCCTTTTTATGTGTGCCATTTCATCTCTTCAACAGACAAACATTTCTATGTAGTGACTATCTTTGATGCTTCTCTGTCTTCTAAATTGGTGAATGAAAAAAAAAAATGTCAAAACAAAGAGACTGCAGGAGGGAATTCCTGTCTCATCAGTGCTAAGACTTGTAAAATGGTCACGCCAGTGGAAATTTTGCCTTGACATGTGACTAGAGCATTATGATCAAAGCAAAAAACAAAGCAAAAATTAAAAAAAGTCATACAAACTACTGTACATATTGTATTATGCTCTATAGATTGATCCATGGAAGCAGACATTGCACTTGACAGGAGATTGATATCGTTTCTGTGACATGCAGTACAAAATCCATTTTGCTTTCTATACATTGTAAATCAAAATGTTTACGAGCAGGGTACCTGTCTAGTGAACCTCAATATGATATCTGCGTTTTCGGGGGGGGGGGGGGGGGGGGGGGGGGGGGGGGTGACAATGTCATATCTCAAGTGAAGAAACAATATTTTGGCTAAGGAACTATTCGAATTTTCAGGCCATGAAAACTGACTTCTCTCACTAAAAGTGGATCAGCATCTTTCACAGCCTGTAGGTGGCAGTTACTGTTTATGCCATGCATACCGTCTGGCAAAAAAAAAAACCTCACTAAAAGTGTATTGGCATCTTTCACAGCCTGTAGGCAGTTATATGTCATGTGTACCGTATGATACATGTCCATGGACATGTGTTCCTGGGTCTCAAAATCCATGCTGCAAACACAGTCATTGTTTCTCATACCATGAAATCACATGAATGTTGGACCAATTTGTCAAACAGCTGTTGAAAAATTGTATTATGCTTCTGTGGTTGTTAGCTCACTCACAGGTATAATATTCATGTATAATGTAATGTAAGTACACGTAGGGGGAGGGGAGCAAGGGGATGAAAACACTGAAAAACTGCCTGCTTCACCCAATCCACTGCGACAGTATACTAAATAGTAAATTGTTTGTGGGGGAATTGCAAGTACAGTGTAAAGTACTTGGTACATGTACATGTACACGTGTACCTGTACATGTACAAGTACATTGTATGAGCAGAGTTATGTGAGAGAAATTGTGTATTAAAGTGAACTTGATAGCTTGCAAAATTTGTATGTCAATTGACATGATGAATTCAGCTACAAACATCTATGGAAAAGACCTTTTTGCCCTTGAAATTAACATTTGCAAGTGTACTGTGAATACATGTAGATGTACAATGTACACATACATTGTAGGTACACTTGTTCTAAGACTATTTCAGAAACTTTCAATTTACACAAATTCCTATTCATGCTGGAAAACATTGATTCATGCTGAGGTGCCAGCAGAATTGTAGCAGAGATGGATCCCCCCCCCCCCCACATACATTGTAGTAAGCCCTAATCAGTTGTTATTATGATATTGTCTAGCATGATAAGCATGGCAATGTTATCATGTGATTGGTTTGCTGCCAACTTTGTTGCAGTGTTTGACAAATACCGGGTACACTGTACTAGAACTGAACTTGGTAGAAACATTCCAGTTAGCAAAAAATGTTTCCATAACTGGGTATGCTTAAAAGCCATACAGTGTAAGATGACAAGGCATTTGAACATGTTGTAGGTATGTCATTAAAATGTATTTCATAATAAAATAATGTCATTAAAATAATAGAGATTTGTACAATTAACACTAAGAAGAGTTAAGTTGCATTCTTGTATCAGTATGTGATAGTACAATGTGTCTGTCAAGAATGTCTTTCCTGGTACATGTTCACTGTACACTTGTACATTGATATTGCATGCATGCACAAAATACAATGAAAGCATCAACCTGGTGCAAAAGCTAACAATTTGGTGGTTTTGAGCATGAGACATGAAAAAACGGTCTCGTGTTTTGATCCCCAGGAGCTGATGTTTTTCAAAAGTGGCTATGATGACGACCATCTAAGTATACATGCGTCTACGAAGTATCAAGCTTTTGATGACTGGTCTGCAACTGCCACCCTTCCTGCCAGCCATGAGCGACACGCACCGCATCAGTCCGTCCACCCCCATGGGAGAAGTGGAGCATACCACCATTCTCTCTCATGATATAGGTGAGTGTAGTAGCCCTCATGTCAAAAAGAATCAGCCAGTTCCGAGATACATTGTAGCTCACATGCTTATGGGTGCAAATGACCTTTCTTTTTTCTCAGTTGATTACGTAGGCACTTTACTCGATTCAAAGCGACATAATACATCAGCTTGCCCAATATAGCCCTTTTTACACTTGTGTTTCTTAACCCCGTACTTTCTCTGACCCAGGACTATCGTTAACCCCGTACCAATTTTTTCAGCCTTTTACAACCTGTACATTCGCCAATAAATCCCGTACTAAGCTCTTGTCCTGGGCTAAAGAGAAAATTGACCTTTTTACACTCGTATAATTTCTTAGTCCCGTACTTTCCAAACCACATGAATATTCATGATTACGCTGTGCACTGTACAAGTACACGCACCCATCGGCAGCACTTGATTACCTCGTTTCTGATTGGTCAGTGGGGGTCGGACTTCATCTCCGTCGCTTAGCCCCGGATTATTTCTTCATTCTGTTTACACTCACTTGCTTGGCACCGCTATTGCAGTGCTAACTCTGCTTTTTCGCAGGGCCAGATAATACGGGATTATTGGTGGGGCTAGCCCACTTTGGCAAAAACAAGTGTAAACAGAAAGTGGGCTAAGGAAAGTCTGGTACCAACGGTGGGGCTAAGGCCCCCCCAGCCCCACCGTTGGTATGGGACTAAGCAAAAATTTTCAAGTGTAAAAAGCCCTTATAGCAATTATAGCAATTCGTGGAATTCGTGTTCAAACAAAGAATGAACCTGCATCGACCAGGTGACCTGTATGGTTCATCAATCAACACTCGAGGAATATAATCATCTATTTCATTATTTTGTATCAAATGGGTTATCAATATTTTTTTGTTTTTTTAACATTGCCAAATACCAGGCTTGCTGTCAGGTGGATGTACTGGCAAGCACCATCTATAAGGATTACTAGTACATGAATAATTATAACATCACAGGGGTCTATGCTTATCTCGGTAAATTCAAAAACCAACTTGTCTTACAGTGCAAATAACCTTTTTGTGCTCATGCGCAAACTGGAACCCCGATCTGATTCCCACACAGGGATTGGCCAAGGGTGCCTCGTGGGACACAAAAAGGGGGAAAAGAGTTCTCCATCACCTACATTCTACACTGTAGAAGTTAGTGTGTATAATAGTGTGACATCTTTATCAATTGCTCCGGTCTTATTTTCTCCAAGGACTTCGGGTTAGGATTAGGGTTGTGATAGGGTTTTAGGTTTAGTTTGATGTGAGGATTTGGATTGTGGTTAGGGTATGTTTGTGGGTAGAAATTATGTTTGGCTTAGCATGCAGATATTTCATGGGAGCAGTTGTTGCAGGAGTAAATGTCATGGAAGCATTAACGTCACATAGTATCCACTTTCTTTATTGCCCACTGGGTAGGTAAGTATTTGTTTATTTCGTTCATTTAGGTCTACATTGTAATTTTCGCTGATGATAGTGTTGACAGATACAGTGTTTACATTTGTAACTTGCAGTTTGTTTTTTCAAAAAGCCATTTTACATGCACCTTGAGTTATTATATACATTTCCACATTCCTCTAAAAAAATTGACTGTTTGCCTTTTATCCTTTTCTATCATTTGGTATTTAATGTGGGCTTCTTCTCAATCTGAATCTAGCACATTGCTGGGTTTTTTTTTTTCTCTAAGTTTTTCGATGCTAAAAAGAGAAGTGCATGATTTATAGAATTGCAATTTGTGACTTGTCCTTCTTGCGAAAGCAGTCAAGTTTATGTAATTGCATTTATAGATCATCATGTGTCATCTCTAATAACAGTGTTATAAAGAAGATTAAAGAGCACAGCTGTTGTTGACTTTTGTATATTACTCAAGGAGGGTTATCGCAATTTCTCATGGTGAGCATTTGTTCTTCATGTTTTGTTATATTTTCTGTATGCAGGACACTTGTTTTCAAATGAAGATTACAGTGATGTGACCCTAGTGGTTGAGAATCACCGGTTCCACGCCCACCGCGTCATACTCGCAGCACGATGTCAATATTTCAGGTCAGATGCTCATCTTATTTGAATTTTATTTTGACTTTTTCACAGAAAAGTTAGTTGTGAGTGTGAACAAACACTGAGTAAACTCGATACTGCAAGAAGAACAGCCTTTGTTTCTGCACAGAATGGGCTACAATTGCAAACTCTCAGGAAGTTCCCAGCAGAATTCAGTGCAGTTGTGACGATCAGATTTCAGAAATGTGTGAAATAGAAACTTGATTTAGAATTTCCCTCAAAGCTAGCCTCAATTACAGTGACTAGAATTAAATGACATTGAAACTTGAAAATACTGGATATGAAAGTGAAACTTGATTCATTTTTTTTTTTTTTCGTGCAGCAAGCCTGACCAGATAGAAGCAGCCATGATATTTTTGCAAAACTGTGTAATGTGCTGATCATGTATATATGTGTACTTCAAAGTGGTTTTGCTACTTGTTTCAGTCATTTCTTGTTTCCTACAATTTGTAATAACAGCAAGAAGAAGCAAAAGAGAAAGGAAGAAGATCACGTCTATTAACTCTTATTCATGATTGTTGTGTTGGTTTTTTTTTTTTTTTTTGTTGGGGACAGGGTATGAAGCTTGGTATGAATATTTCCCTTTCAGTGGCATTTACCAAGTTTACATGAGATAATCTAGTATCTCAGATATCTGTAGATATTGCCAGTCACTACTGATTTCCAGTGCTTGTTCCGCGACTTCGCTTTACTACAGAGTTTCACCTCACTATCTATGAGTCATGAAGCTCCATTTTTGAAATTTGGGACTGTTGCTGTCCAAACACTGGATCTCCACTCATTGTCCTCTTCAAGGTGACCCCTCGCTTTCCCCTCATGTTGGGAGGAAATAACTTTGCACTCAAGATGGGGGAAAAAAATTATGAAACCCATTTGGGGATTGAACCTGCAAATTGTTATGTCTATCACCCATTTTGCATTTCATGGAGCCATCCTATCGTCCACATGCTCCATAACATTGATGTACATGCGGAAGTTTCATGCAGAAGGTCTTCAAACAAATGTTGAGTAATTTTTCCAGCTTTTGTCAGAGTTTTAGTCATTCATTCATGTGTTTCATTCCTCCATCAGAAGGGCCCTGAAGGTATGGATTGCACTTGTATTGTAGTCTATTACCACTCCTCACCTTTTGTTAGAAATTCTATCAGTCTGCCTTTGTTGATATTGATAGTTAGATCAAGGAGGAAATGATTGCCTCCATGAAATTATCAAATGAATGTATACACAGTGCCTGTGAAGGCCTTTATTTGGAAATGATTTAAAGGGAGGCCCAGGCACACAATAAATTTTGTTTCCTTCCATTGCTGGTATTAAATAGTTCCATTGGGAACTTTTCATTGGATTCTGTCGATGATGATTACTAGGGAAAGGTCAGTGGACTTTTTGATATCACATACTGTATACCATACAGATCTATCATATTCGCCATTGAATGTGTGAGAGAATAAATGGTCGGTCTCTTGTCTCCTCCCCCCACCCCCACCCCCCCCCCCCCCCATGTCAAATTTCTCATACACATGATGGTTGCTAACTTCAGTGGAATTTACTCTGACATGAGTTACGAGCATACAAAATAATAAGCAGCTATATACAGTAGGATGTGGTACTGTCCTTAGTATCAGCAGTCAATTACTGCAATGACAAGTTTACCCTCCGCTGTCTGCATGCTGTGAATGCACATTGAGCTCCTAATCTTTTTGTGACCCAGAGGATATGTTTAATCAGACAGACATGCAGTCAGCTGTAGCCACTGAGCTTAACCACATGTGATATGTGACATAATGACCACATCCATGTCCCAACTATGCATAAAGTCAAGGTATTTATGGGACTGTTGAGTTTCTCCTAGGATTACTCTCCAGAATAAGTTAAAAGGAGAAATCATCAATGATGATTCCCCCAGGATAATCACATCTTCTCCTTTAAAGTGAAAACATAGTTCTGGTAAGGATGCAAGAAACCGTCTCCTACCATTTCATATCTGCTTGCAATATATCGAAAGTGGCTACCAAGAAACTTACCTGGCTGAAGCAGTTTGCCGGATGATGAGTTGTTTTGGAGTATTTTGAGATCAATAATATAAGTCGATTTGCCGACTTGTATTCCAGAAGGATCCAGGTTAATTCGGTCTTAGAGATAACTCGATCCTATTTCAGACAATTTACATGCAGTTTGTGATGGCCATATTCTATACTTAGGCGCACATTCATTTTTTATGCGCGCCAAAGAGGTTCTTTGATGCACGCGTTGTATCAACTCGGCCCATAACTGCGACCAGCCAGAACGTGAAGCGCTCCCATAGGACAACACTGCACAATCCAGAGGGACATCTCGGCCCCGCCGTCAAAGCGAGGCCGAGTTGTCCCGAGTCCGAGTCAGCCTGACCCCGATCAGAGAAGTTCTGAGATGCAAAACTTGTTGGTTAACATTTTGTATTTTCATCATTAGCCAACAAATATCTTGTTATTACATCGTTATTCCACACATTTCCTAGGCATATGTGTACATTTTGGAGCGAAATTTGACTATTTTGCAGGCGGACCAGAACTATGTTTTGCCTTTAAAAGGAAGGAACAATATCTATCATTCCACCATCCCCCCCCCCCCTTTCTGTGGACAGATAAGTTTGGGTTTTTTTCTAGACATGCCCAGCCGTGGGTATCGTGTCACAAAATAGACCCTCAAGTTGTACCCATGCCAAGGAGAAGAGGAAGTTCTCAATTAAAGCAATGAGGAACTCGTCTAAGTCCAGTATCAAGTTGTTTTCTGTGGGACGGCTGATTGATGACAAAAAAAGAAGACCTTGTGCTTTCAACCAGACCTTAAAAACCTATCGACAAAAGCATATTGAATGAAAATCAAAACACAGACATGAGAATATTTTCTTGGCTTGCAAACTGTATGGCGCTTTTGCCCAACAAGTTTAGGGGAATTTCCTGCATGAATTATCATCCTAAATGCTTTTGCACATGAATGTTTTTGCATATCATACAATGGCAAAAGATCACCTGGAATTGATTGAATTTCATATATTTGCACAAAATCAGAAAGAAATATCCCCCCCCCCCACAAAAAAAAAAAAAAAATGCCACTAAGGGAAAGAAACAGCAATTCTAATCCATAATGTCATCTCAGTGTAAAAATCAATCACAGATTTGCCAATTAAGAGGTTTGAAAATTCAGTATCCTGGGTAGCTAACACAAACAGTTATAAGGACTAATGAAAAAAAGTGTTTAACTCTGCCCTGATGAATGCTAATAGTGAATGGTATGAAAAAAAAAAATGATGTACAAATAAATCACCAAACCACAGAACGTGGTTTCTTGGACTTAATAGGTGAAAGGTGATCAGACAATGTAGTTGTGTTGATGCTGAGGCTCTAAACTTAGAAAGTGAATTTGTTAATCTATTTTTAACCATGACCAGATTGACTCTGGGTATTATCATCCGATTTAGTTCAAAATTGATTATGCACAACTAGCATTCAAATGTCACTTGTGCTACAAGCTTAGTGGCTGTCATTGAGGGTCAATACGAAGGTGGTTTAAATTTAGTCCATGGTTTAATCAAATTTCTTCTTCGTAAATGTTTGTGACTGGTTGTGTACGGCAACAAACATCTAATAACGTCCGTGTGTTGATACTTGTGTGTGTAAGGTACGCCTAGTTTACGCTTGTTTTGCCCCATGGATTAAATTTAGACCATGGTTTATTTTTCATACAAACCACCTTCTTGAATACAGGTCATTGAGTCTCAAGGTTTTCATTGCTTAGAATCACTGTGGCCATTTTCAGGGCATGCAATAATAGCAGAAACAGATACTGAAATGTAGGTCTTTGCATGCATATTTCTATGGAGTGGACACAATGTGCTTGTTTCACAGCACATTCATCAGAGCATTGTGGGTTATTAGAAAGGTGATCACAGGGACCCACTCATGTTTCCAAAGTTAATTGTTTATTGGCGTCATTCGTAGCACGTGCTAACTACTAGCTGGCTTGTTGAGCTCATCCACTTGCTCAAACGGAAGTGGAAGTAATAATATTCCTTGTAGCACCTGTTGCTGGTATTAAAGGTGACTCACAACACTCAAGTTTACTCCCCAGGCATGATCAATTTGCCTGACATACCTCATGTCAATGGGCTTTGGTAAGTCTATAGCAGCAGTGTTCTCAATTTAGTTCATCTAGTTTATTGATTTCATTTAAGCAATGAAGCCAATATATCATGTACAAGGGTTAAATGACGAGGAAACCACTAGAAAGCCAGTGACTTGAGATTTGTGATTCCCATTACAAAGGTATTAATATGGCATGAAAGTAGATACGATGATACAAATTGTATATGACACTAGAAAACAACAACAATGAACATGAAACAGAACAATGACCAACACAATACAAACAGAAAATCATGAGTGTTTATTTTGCCATAACCTTGATTAAATTATGATTTCTCATAAGATTCAAGAAGCTAACTGTTTCAAGTTTGACCTAAAAAGATTTGAGCTAGTAATGCATTTGAGATGAGATTCCAGTGAATTTTATATTTCTAAAGAGATTGCACTGAATTCATCTGCTCTGGCAAAACAAAATTGTACTTATGACGTATAAGATACATACATTTAATAAGATTGTGATTCACAGAATGCATTATAAAATAGTCATTAGAGGTTTATGGTAGAATCAATCTGGTACATATATCATAGTGTAGTAAGAAACAAAGTTGATGTGATGAGACAACTGTGCTTTTGGGGATGCTCCAGAGTGCATTAAAAAAAACAACAACAACAAAGAAATTGAATTGTCCAGAATACAGGGAACCAGAAGGTGATAAACTGCAGTTAATCCACTTGATTATTAAGTTCTGTAGTTTCGATTTGGTAATTGATACTGCCTTTGTGGTCGAGATGGTACTACCCGAGAGCTGCCCAGCATACATTGTACTGGATTGAACTTTCCATGTGTACCAAAGGTGGAAAGTCTAGTAATAACAGTGGCATTGACCTCACCAGTCTTTTGTTGATTTGCATTGTCAAGAAATGGTTGATCAGCAGTGTGATACCATGCTGATTCAGCTTATTGAAGTCACTGACAGTTTGTGAAGGACAACTTACCATAGTGTGAATCCAGTACCTATTGAGGGCATTCCAGTGATGTATTTGATACCATTTGGATGGTGATCAGTGATTTGACGGAGACTGTTTCCTTTGAAACTGTCAGTTTTGTTTTGTTTTTATGCCTCCGCCACGAAGTGGTGCCGGAGGCATTATGTTTTCGGGTTGTCCGTCCGTCCGTCCGTCCGTCCGTCCGTCCGTCCGTCCGTCCGTCCGTCCTTCCGTCCGTCCGTAATGAATTTTGTGGACAAGGTAACTATCAAAACCTGTTGAGGTATCCTAATGAAACTTGGCATGTATGTGTATTAGGGGGTGAAGTTGTACCTATCAACTTTTGGGTGCACATGCTCAAGGTCAAAGGTCAAAAGGTCAAGGTCAAATACATAAAATTTCACTATTTCCACCATATCTGTTGAATGCCTGAAGATATTTTCTTGAAACTTAGTGTATACTTGTATTACCCAATTAAGATTCTCTGGTGAAGGTTTGGGTCATGAGGTCAAAGGTCAAAAGGTCAGGGTCAAATACATAAAATTTCACTATTTCCACCATATCTATTGAATGCCTTAAGATATTTTCTTGAAACTTAGTGTATATATGTATTACCCAATTAAAATTCTCTGGTGAAAGTTTGGGTCATGAGGTCAAAGGTCAAAAGGTCAAGTAAAAATATTAAAACTTCTTTTTTTCTCCGTACCTTGGAAAATTGTTCAAGGTATCTTCATGGAACATAGTATCCATGTACTGACTGGAATTGATTATCTAGAGAATGTAGGGTTCATGGGGTCAAAGGTCAGGGGTCAAAGGTCAAGTGCAACACTTCAAAATTTTACTATTTCCCTCATATTTATGCAATGCCAGCAGGGTTATTTTTTTTTTACACTTGGTGTATGCATGTGTAACCTAATAGAAATTCTCTGGAAAGTTTTTTTCTTCTTCTTTTTTAGCCTCAAAGGTCAAAAGGTCAAAGATCAAGTGAAAGTGCTGAACTAACTTTTTCCTCCATATCTCGGAAGTGGCTCAAGTTATCTTGAAACTTAGTGCATATTATGCATGTTCTACCTGAAAGTGATTATCTTATGAATTTTAGGGTCAAGGGCCAGATGAAAATGGTAACAATTTACTATTCAATTCAGAAATTCACACCAATTCTCCACACCTGTACCTTGAAAATTACTCAATGCCTAAATGTATGAATGGGTCAAAGTCAAGTTAAAGTCCTTAAATCCCTAGATACATGCTCTCCTATTCATCCAATTAAACCTAGGTCAAGGAAGGTGAACATTCAACACATTTGTGACAAATTTGTTGTTTCAATATTTTGCCAATTTTGTGAAAATGTAATCACACATTGTCCACATGTACTATCTAGACCTACAGTATTGGGAAAATCATGCATTATGGCGGAGGCATACCAGTCGCCAAAGCGACATTTCTAGTTGTATTTTCTTTTACAATATTGTCAAATTGTCTATGTGTTCTTTGGAACCTATTCGTCAAAGTCTAACACATCATAGTATGTACATGTATTCTGAGTCTTATGTTTGAGGTTCACATCCACATTGTATGAGGTAGCAAATCTGGCAGCCATCTCAGTTTATGATTGCTTCATAGTGAGTCATGATTGTATACATCGTACACTAAGTACTTTATATTGCTGAGTATCTTAAAAGGAAATGTGTGCTAAAAGACTGAAACAGAGACAATACAAGTGTACAAGGATGGATATCATATCCGAATAAAGAAGGGTGATGTGATACTAATGGGTTTCTTTTGTTTATTACTAATGGCTGATAAAATTCAGACAGCATTTTGCAAGTCACCTGACAACTAGTAAACTTTTGAAGTGGCTAAAAAGACCTGTCATTGTAATGCTCGTGAGATAGAGCTTGCATTTTTTGCAACTGTCAGTAAAGATGCTCCTTTTTGTGTGTTCCTATCCATGCCCCTTCTGCAGAGCGCTGTTCTATGGTGGCTTGCGAGAGTCTGATCCAGACTGCTGTGAGATTGAGCTGCAGGACACCACGGCCCAGGCCTTCGAGGCGTTGCTCAAATACATCTACACTGGCTGTCTCAATCTACTCGACCTCAAGGTGAGATGGGTGGTAAAAAAAAAAAAAAATCCAATACTTGACCATTCATTGAAATAGCAAGTGCACAAGCTCCATCTCACTTGCTCAAAAATGATTTTTGGTTGTGTGAGTCAGACTGTGTGTTTTGACATTGATACATGTTTGGGGATGTCGGTCAAGATGTCCCACATCAATTATATGCATACCAAGGACTTGGTCTAATTTCCCCCGTTCTTTTCCCATCCTCAAAAGAAAAGAAAAAAAAGAAGAGAAAAAACACTGTATGTAAAGAAGATCATTCCTTGCAAAGTCGTATTCATAATATCAGGCAAAATAATGACAACATTTTCAGATATATGCATACTCTTTCGGTAAAGTGAAAGTTTTAAGGTGCAAAGAGATTATTCACACCTTCAGGCTAGTCCTTTACCAAAAGACACACTCAAATTGCATTCCAGTCTTTACGCTTTGCTTGTTAAGATGAGTTTAGAAGGTAAGCAAGGCTCTTCATTCCTCTTTACACGAGTAGGCCCACGTGAGAATGCTTGTCCTGTCGTTAAAAGCTTAATGTGAGGTTAACAAAGGCTGTGTATACTGGAGTCCTGGTACAACATTGTACCCGTTGCTCTGTAAACAGCAGTAATAGCATTTGGTGCCCGATCTTTGTGTAGATGTTTGCATTGCGCTAACAAAAATGGAGCTTTGCCAGTGTTATGTTTTCAGTGTTTTTGAAGGTGTACCACAGTTATCATAGTCTGAAATATTGAAGTTACCTTGTACAATATTTGAGTAGAATATGGGGAATATCTACATGTATGTAACTTTTCATAAGAATATTACATTTATCTGACAGTGTAAGCTAGAATATCGTAAGCATTTTTCTTGTTAGAACTATGAAATGTTTTAAGACTGGCAGAAGGTTATCATAGGGAAATTTTGTTGAAGGATTTTTTTTTTTAATATTATGGAACAGTGCTTGAATGTACACTGTACTTGTTTGACTGCTATGGAGTAAATTATACTTCCAAAAGAACCTCAACTTATGTAGTCGGAGACAATGATAGACTTTCAAAAATGTGTTTGCTTTGACTCAAGATGTGAAGCAAGGGGGAACATGCCAATTTTCCTACCCAGCATTGTGTCATGAGAAGTAAAATGCCTCATAAGAGATGTCCCGTCATCTCAATTTCTTTCTCAGCCTTGTCTGTTTTGTGGGCAGCAATGTGTCACAATCAGTGTCTCAGGGATGTTAAAGGGTGAAAATAATGTGGAGGTGGCAAGTTGCTCAATCAGTAGCATGCAATTCAGAGTGAATGTTCCTTGTGGTATAAATGTGCTGTTATTTACATACCCAGGATATATGAGTGCCACAGTTCGTACGTAGACATCACACTCACCACATATGAAAAGAGTCCAACTCAGGCAGCAATGAACTGGGAATTGAGACATTTCAGACAGAGTTCAGTAAATGTCATGTGTAATACAATGAATGTGATGTTGTATTCAGTCTGAGGCTCTCAAACCTAAAGCCTGAAACTTAGCAACAAGATGCCAGTTGCTGCAACCTTTTGTAAGTCCCAGGTTCATATCTAATTCTGATTGGTCCACTCTGTGCAGCAAATCATTATGATTGGTCAAGAGACAGACTGCGTCATGGCTGCTTGGATCATTTGATACCACTTTTGTGGCATCTTCTGCCTCGTGGCCTAGGTCTTAGCTCCTGGGGTGAGGCTTTAATCTGGGAGGAACTGAAAAAGATTGGTTCTTCCTCTCACTCGATCTGGGGGGGGGGGGGGATTGCACTAGGGATGGGATTCCCTCTCTGATAATGACATGGTGGGATGCCTTGTGAGGGAACAATGTCTGAAAATTGTCTTGACGTGAGTCACTGCTGAGGCACCGACAGTGGCTCAAAGGTGGAAACCCGCCAGTGCACAGTGCATGATATTATTCAATGTGCTACACTTAATTTTAGAGAAGCCAGGTGTTTCATATCATTGACGACGATAATGTTCATTTCATGACATGCTCTTCTGTCAGTCATATCAAGCTGAAATTGTAACAGTGAGACAGTTCATTGCCAAGTATCTGATGTTATTGATCATTTGATTGAATAGTTGTTTAACATGAATGCCTAAGTGTTTTTACCCTCGGATTTCTGAGCGTTCTGTGCTTAAAGGTGTAGAACAATTTCTACTAATATGCCAAGAGGTATTTGTCAAAGAGAGAAATGCTAACTGCATATTTTATTGTCAAATGGAAACCTAAAAATACCAGAGAATCATGAAGATAATTTGTTTGTTTCTTTCTTTGTATTGTCTTCTTCTTTTTTTAAATGGTGGTATGTAATTCTTAGTCATTTACTATCAGTCAATTCAGAAGTTTATTCTACTGATTGGAAGCATGGAGTAGTTCTCATGTAAAATCAAGTTTGTCTTTAAGGAGAGAGCATCGGATGTTTGTGCGAAGGAAAGACTGAGTCAATGAATCATCTCTTAAAGATCAAAATCTCAAAGACCTGTTAGCATGGGAAGACATGGGTGGTCTGATTGAATTGATCTTCACCAATGCCCACTGGGGTACATTTGAAAACCACAAATAGCACCACAAATGATAGTATGTGCATTGGAGCGTGCACTCATTGGAAATGGTCAACTCCAGTTGAGGTTCTTTGGCTATATGTGTAATTACTTGCAGATCAGTGATTAACCTGTACACGGGCTGTTACCGGGATTCACAAAAATATCTGAGGCAGGCCAGCCTTTTCACTCCATGGTTATCCCCACGCTACTGGGTCTTGAGGGAATGGTGTAGCTTGAATCATTTTCATTTTTTCCGTCAAAGATAGAGAAAGAACAGTAAGGTTCCCCATGTATTCAATCCTTGTATGATTTGTATGATGCTTTTGGAGTGTTGTAAGTCTTTAGCAAATTTCCATGTTGCTGGCATGTTTATGTGGATAATTTAGAAAGTCAGTCTATGAAATATAGATTTCTACATATATGTGACCATGCATCACAAAACCAGCAAAAAGTCGCCAGACCTGGATTTTTAGTTAAGGGCAGATTCTGAAAGAGCAGACTCTAAGCTTTAAAATGATGTATAGCTCAATTGAAATGGACTCTCCTAACCTATCTAAATATTGGAAAGAAAGCGCACACTCTGGAAAAGTGTGAAGCGAGAAAAGAGGCTCTGAAGTGCAGGATCTATCTGCCTATTCAAGCGCTTAATCTTTACCAAACCGTGCTAGCTGTGCGATGAATGGGACAAAAAACAGAATGTAAACCACTGGAGCAACAAAAATGAAGGGATTATCAAATTAAGTTGAAATTGAGGATGCTCTATTAACACATTTTGTCCATGAGTAATGCCAACTTTCAAAGCAGTAGCATTATCCCTTCAAAAGTTATCAGACTTGAAAGTGAAGAGAGTGCAAAGGGTTATCAAGAAATGAAAAGGGGCCTTTAAGACATACCTGATCTCACTACTTACAAAAAAGAGTTGTAGAAAAATTGCTGAAAAATGCACTGTCTCATCCATTTTATGATCCCAAACATGAGGATAATGTAGAAGAAGGGTACATGTAGCTCTTTCAGAAAATTTGAAAAACTTAATATTGACTTGTTTGACCTGTTTCACCTTTTTTGAGTCCTCGTGTTAAATCAAGGGGTGCGACTTTTTGTTCGCTTTGTGATGCACGGTCACATATGTACATGTACCTGTAGTATCCACTGCAG
Source organism: Diadema antillarum (assembly GCF_040938485.1). NCBI lineage: Eukaryota > Metazoa > Echinodermata > Echinoidea > Diadematoida > Diadematidae > Diadema > Diadema antillarum. Next base: position 115,031 of record NW_027271072.1, on the reverse strand, counting down.
GTATTGTACATTTCACCAACTTTGTGGGGCGAATAGCTCAATGATTTCTCCCAAATACAGTTTGAAAAAGAAAGAAAACTGTTCAATTGTGTATTCGAAATCATATAGTTTATGGTCTCCCTTTGTATTGTAACCAGGAGGATCACCTGCTCGACATCCTAGGCCTGGCCCACCAGTATGGCTTCACTGAGCTGGAGGCCTCCATCTCCGACTACCTCCGCGCCATCCTCAGCATCCACAACGTGTGCCTGATCTACGACGTGGCCAGCCTGTACTCCTTGGGCGCCCTCAAGGAGACCTGCTACCACTTCATGGACCACTACGCCACCGAGGTCATGCACAGCGAGACCTTCCTCACCCTGTCCAAGGTCAGTGTCTCATCCTTTTCTCATTCCGTAGAAAACCTGAGGAAAGAATCAATGGAGAAGTCATGTAAAAATTAAAAGTTTCATGCAAGTTCTTGTGCCCAGCCAACTTGTAGTGAATTTCCCTTGTTATAATTTCAAGGATGAGAGGATATTTTGTTTACATAAAAGTAAATATTCTCCCCCAAATATTTACATGTTCTCTTTTGTTTTGTTTATTTTTTTTTGTGCTAGTACAATAGAGCTGGAAAATCACAAAGCTGTCTACACGGTGAAAGATTCAAAATCTATAGTAGTGTTATTTTTATACAAGCATTAGGAATGAGTGCTCTGCAAGACCTTGTTGTTCGGTATCATGCAAGAATGAGGGCTACCTCTGTCTCCGGCCCCTCCTATGATAAATGATGACTACTGATACTCTCCAGTGGAGAAGCAATATCATGAGTGTAGACAGTTGCGCAGAGAATATTTAGAGTGAATTTGTATGGAGAGAGGGAAGAAACTGATGCTTGTTCAACCACCCTTCAACCATCTCTTCTGTATCCTGCAAGTGCAGTAACATTTCTGTGCTAATATGAGCAAGTAGGCAACAAATGTGATATCAACATATTGCAACTGATTGATAAATGGCCCTTCATTGATGAAAATAAACACTGATTATTCAGTGTTTTAGTAGTAGCCATGATAATTGGTTTATTTCTGTCAATCTGTTGCAATGAAAGAGGACATCCATAAGAATCATTGATTTTATGACGAGTCTTTTTTCAGAGCTTACAGGGAAAGAAAGGGCAATCGGTCAATCTGTTAAGATAGAAAAAGACTTGTGGTAAGAATCATTGATTTTGATGACTTCAACCTCTTTGTGAAAGATATTAGAGAATGAGAGAGGGAGGGAGCGAGCAGAACTTGTATCCATGAATGCGATAGGCCTCTCAAAGGATGTATCTTACATTGGAAAGCCACACCCATAATCTTGCAGACAACAGAATCTATACATTGATAGGGCTTTTACAGGGATCAAAGATATTGCACCCAGTGTTGAGTAGATCACCTTTTATCTTTTACTGAGGAAACATTATTAGTGAGTGTTGGTTTGATCAGCGAGCACTGGGTGTCTATGCATTATCTAGAATAGCAGTCTTTAACTGTCAAACTATATCATACTCCCCCCCCCCCCCCCCCCCCACACACACACACACAATTCAGACAATAAACTGCTTTCCTTAGCGCATTGGTGTGACGTGTGGCACTGGGAAGAAAAGTGGCTATTAAAATACTTCTGAAGCCATTCTTACACGACAACATGGACTGAAGACACCCACAATGCATTTTCTGCTGAATTTATGGCAGAGTGCGTGCTTTGGTTTACCTGGACTTTGGATATCATCATGCATATTTGTCTTCAAGTGCTTAACAGTGCAATAAATCCAGATTGCATTTTCTATTTTCAGTCTGATGTTGTTAAAATCCAGTGCCTTTGTGTGTTTTTGTTTTACTTCTTTTTGTATCTTCATGTGTTTACCCAACTGACAGACTTTACATATTTGTATTTGATGTTTATTAGCATTTTGTTGTTAGCAGTACTTAGTGATGAAGACATTGATAAGAACATACTTTCTCATCCCTTTTTAGTCAATACATTTCTCCCACGAATCTTCACATCTCATAAACCCTCTTCATTCTGCCTCAAAGGCATGCCATGAATGCTTTTGTCTCTTATCTCTTTTCCACAGACTCCAACTCTCCCGTTTTCGACGGGAAATCTCCCGCCGAAAACCCATTTTTTGCAAAATCTCCCGTTCTCCCGCTTGAGATTTGATTTCTCCCCGCCCTGGCTCTGTGTCTCCCGTTGGAAGGGATTTCTTACTTATTGCTATTGTATGTTGAAAACTTAAGTCTTCGATAGCACCAGAGATCTAGAACCCTGGGAACTTTGCGCTTCGCACACATCAACTTGGAGTCTCCCATTTGCTAGGGGTTTCAGGCGGGAGAATCTCCAGATCAGAAGGTGCTTTGGGTTGGAGTCTCTGCTTTTCTTTTTCTGTTTCTATGAAATCAATTTGTATTTCTGTTTCATTCATCTTTACCTCCATCTTTCTTCTCCCTTTGTCTCTTTCTTAAAATCTCTTTCTGTGTGATTTGCTTTCGTGGTCATCTCGCTGCAGGGCGCACTGAAAGAGGTGATATCCAGAAACTCATTCTATGCATCGGAGATTGACATCTTCAGGGCCGTGCAGCAGTGGGTCCACGCCAACAAAGATGTCCCCCATAAAGAGATAGTGGATGCGATCAGGTTGCCACTAATGAGCAGACAGGTAAACATGACTGATCTTAATAAAGTTAAAGGGCTGGTATAGTTTTGGTTGATATAGGGGTTCAGATTTTTTTTTTTGTGTGTGTGTGAGATAATTGCAAACCACTTTATATTTGAAATATTAAAGAGCATACAATTCTAAGAGGAATCAAAAGTTTATTTGATGAAAATCGGTTTTGAAATGGCTGAGATGTCCAAAAACAAACAGGTCCTGATAAAGGTTGGGTCGCACCTTTTGTTAGAACAGACCACTTTGTTTCACTTTTTTTTTCTTTGATATATCAGCCATTTCAAAACCAATCTTCACCTAATAAACTTTGAATTCCTCTTAGAATGGCATGTTCTTTAATACTTCATATAAGTGGTTTGTAATTATCTTGAAAAAAGTTAAAACCTAAATCTCCATCTCAACCAAAACTATACCATTCCTTTAAGGTGAATGAAGATTAAAGTATCTCCAAGAAAGGAACCAAGTAAACAAATTTTCTTCTTCTTCTTTTTCTTTTTTTTTTTGTTGAGTCATCAACATAGGGAGGATGTGTACAGACATGTTCACAGTGTGGATGTTTACTTTTCCTGGGCAAAGTCAGATGGGCAGAAAACAGCAACAACAACGACAAACAAGCAATAAATTAGGATAAAAGAGCTTTACAATTTTTTTGCTGAGCAACACTGAACAGATATGTATCAGTTGTTAGTGCATGTCTTCAATGTTACAGTATGTAGATCTCACTGCTTCTTGTTTGTGCTAATGGCCATGTTGATAACCAGCTTAAGGAATTTAATGTCATGGGTCTTTCATGTAGGCCAATACAGAGAACAATGTATCAAGTTCTGTGCATCTCTTACTGATGTGTCTCTGAATAATCTTCGTTTGTTCTCTCAGTGCGTCTGTATGGAAAAAGTTGGCGTATGAAAGGCGTGCATGTACACTTGAAAAAAGAATCTGCTGTGTACTTGTTGATCTCAAATGTGTGGCAGTGCGATGATATAGTGGATAAGGCTCTAGAATGGCAAAAAGAGAAATCCTGGGTTTGAATCCTACCCAATGCATGCATCCCTGGACAAGCTCATATTACCCACAATGCCCCCTTTTCAATCAGGTGTACAGATGGGTGCCTGGCAGTGCTGAGGTAGTACTATTAAATGGCAGAGCCCCTGAGAGGGAGTGCTTACACTGAAGAGGCTACTTTTAGCATAGATAAGACCTTGTTGCTTTTTGTTTTTAATCATTTAACATACCTGAGAAATCTACAGGGTTGAAATTTGACCCATTGAGGACGAGTCCCGAGTATACTCCAGCAGGTGTCTATGGGAAATGCGTGTTGTAGCAAAATCAGTTTGTCCTCAATGGGTTATGTAATTTTGGAGCAGAACAATTACGTAAACATGATACTCTGCAAATGTTCCAGTAGAGCAAACTCAATGCTTATTTAAAGTGTATTTTAAGAAGGCATGAAAACCATTAAAAGACATCAGTGTTTCTGTATTGGGATGTCATGCAGTCACAGAAGGAAGTGTGCATGGGGGAGAAAAGTAATAAATCACCCAGGAATAAGAATTCTCTTCCTCAGTTTATCAGTTATTGTAAACACTCACTGCACTCCATGCAAGCGTACACGTGAGGTGGAACTTTGAACTCTGAATTAAATTGTAAAAAAATATCAACAACACTTTTAGTATTTGGCAGCATTTAGTCTTTGACAGTGCTTTTGTGTATAGCTTGTACACTGTAATATCATACAGTGAAGTGATGAGGGTAAAGGTCTAGTACTCTGTGTTTGAATTGGCAGGTTCAAATATTTGTCCCACATTTTGCTTCCTTATTCTACATTGATTGAAGGATTTTTTTTTTTTACATGATAAGCCACTACAGAAGATATTTCCCCCAGTTGCAGGTATTGGCACTTGGGCTAAGGCTTTGTACTGTTAGCAGGCAAGTGTCTCTTCATTTTGCTTGCCCAACTGTGAGTGTTAGTTGTCCAGTGGCATGTGGATGTGTATCACTATGATTAAACTAAAAAGTGCAGGGAGAACACATGCCTTCACAACACAGCTCACTTACCCTGAATATTGTGTGCCTTCTGTAATATTTTATTCTTTGTTTATGAAGATTGACAATACAATTTGTACTGAAAATTGTCATTTAACCTCTCTAGGTAGCTAGATGCAGAATATTGCCAGTAACTGGATCATATTGCGTGGCATCATTGAACTTATTACGTGGTCACTGTTTTTTTTTTTTTTTTCTTTCTTTCTTTCTTTCTTTTTGACCAAGCATCCTCGGTATTCTTGGAGGAGGTATGCAATAAAATGGTCATACTTCCTTTACTTTTGCATAAAGAAGGATAATGTCAGCTCTCATTAGATTCCAACTCAAAGGCATTGTGAGCACATGATGCATGGTCTGCCATTACTAAGACAGGCAAACCTCTGGTACATACTGGGATGTCCTCTTCAACACTGTGATAGTGATATATTGCCAAGCCAGATATTCTAGGGTTGATTTATCAGTTTTCTGGAATGAAAAACCTGATTTTAATGCAACTGAATATGATTTATGAAATTGTAATAATTCTTGATATTGTTTTTCTTCATTTCAATAAGATGTGAAAGCTCAGTCTTTCACATGAGAGTGAGAAAATGAGAGGAGTTAGAATTTTAAAGTTGTGTTTACCCTCTGCAGTCACTTGAACGATCAATCACTCAACTTGAGCTGTATATTTCATCGAAGTTTTCATTGATAGGTATTATCACACTTCAGACTTTTCTAATTTACAGAGGATGTGACCTAATCTTCATGATGGGATCACATTGTGTAAAAACGAGCAGTTGCCAGTTTCCCCACATGCTGTCTCCTGCTACCCCACTCTATACTCATTATCTTTCTCTCTCTCTTTCTCTCTCACTGTGTCCAGGAATTGTTGTACACAGTGCGTCCATCCAACCTCCTTTGTGCTGATGCCATCCTGGATGCCTTCAAGACAAAGGAGGAGTGTAGGAGTGCTGACCTCAACTACAGGGGAGTCCTCAGTGAGTATACCTTGACCGGTATAATGGCCGATCCGACCTGACAGCCTCTCTGACTCTCTGTATGAGAAAATGTCCTCCCTTTAGTTGATAATTAGAAGGATGTAAACACTTTAAAATGTCTGTGGGTTTCACATTTGGTATCTTTCTTTAAAGAGGAAGTTTCTCTAATTTCAAATGTCTTGATTTTTATGTGAAGTACAGTGTACCCTTTCCAGTGGCGATGTTTATGGAAATTTTATTCTCCATGCCTTCTGGAGGAGCAAGGTGAAGTGCCTCTTTCGATGTCCTGGATAATATGGATTTTTGTGAAATTCATTTTTTTCCCCCTTTTCACAATTGTAGGCAGAGCTCCTATCTATAGAGAGGGCAGCACATGTAATTAACCTAAACTGGACAAATGTATAACCTTTGAGTAGACTGTAAGGTTTTCCCCAAACTTCCACCCAGCGTTTCACTATTCTCTATGCATTTGTTGAATCCATGGAGATGTATGGGAAACCTTCTGTACCCTTTGAAGTGTATTAAAATGATGTTTTCATGAGTGCAAACAAAAGTGACCCTGTAGTGGCAAGCAAGCGTCATGATGTAAAGTCATGGTTTTTCTTGTGTGTGTACATCACCAGTCCCGGAGGAGAACGTGGCGACGGCAAAGCATGGTGCAGCGGTGGTAAAGGGGGAGATGAGATCCTCCCTGCTGGACGGAGACTGCCAAAACTATGACTTGGACCGGGGCTTCACCAGGCACCCCATAGAGGATGTACACTGTGAGGGCATCGTCATCACTTTGGGCAAGCCCACCATCATCAATACCATCCGGCTCCTACTTTGGGATCGTGATACAAGGTGATACTTCGCTGGGTTTTTTTTTCTCTCTTTCTTTCTTTTTTTCCTGCCAAATTGTGCATTCTAACTACCATTTCTGTTCAACTTCAGCCTTCTCGATCTTTCATGAATTTCGCATGGAACCAAGATTCTCAAAACAAACATGAATGCAAAGGGTTTTGTCTACACAATGCATTGAATACCAGTGGCATTTCACAAAGTGTCGTGCTGCAAAAAAGGCCGTCAGCCCCAGTTTACAAAAGTTTCATGCTGTGAATGTTTCTGGTTTCATGTTGTGAATGTTTCTGGTTTTACAGTAGTTGATGGCAATGAATGGAAAGCTATGTCAACCATCTTACAGTTAATTCAATTTGCTCACCTGAGAAATTGGCTCAAGTGAGCTATTGCTATCGCTCACTGTCCAAAATTTGTTGTGCATTGTGTACAGACTTCTTGACATTCTCATTTTCTTCTTTAAAACTGGCGGTTGAATTTTGACCAAACTTGTGAGGAATCACCATTGAGGGGAGGGCATCAGTTTGTGCAAACGGAGGTGGTGCTCCATATGGGCCCACATCTCTCAAATCAGCTAATTATCGTAAATTTTGACTTTTTCATATTCTGAAAAACTGGCAGCTGGATTTTGACACAACTTGGGAGGAATCATGAATATTTGTACAAATGAATGTGGTGCCTCCAGGGGTCCCCTTATGAAAAGGCCTACATACCCAAAGTTAGCAGAGTGTTGTCAATGGGGCTACAGCAATCCCCGAATCTGAAGATTTTTGAAATAGTTTGCCACAGGTGGAGAGCCATAAAGGCATAGTGCAATGCTCAGGTGAGCGCTAGACCCGCAGGTCTCTTGTTTTTTGTGAATCAGCATTAGAGTTAACCCTACCAATTTCCTAAGCTACCCTCTTATCACCAGTAGAAGGATGAAATGAAATAAAAATGAATTTTTTCTTCAAAGATCTTTTAAAGATTAGGCCACTGAAATATTGTAATAAGACAATGATGGTGATGCATGCGTGTGGAGATATGAAGAAATCAAAAAGAATTCAAAAGGTGCCTGTGCTTGTAATTGGTGTAATGAATGAGATTTGCCATAAGTAGATAATGTTGTTGTACCGTCATAATCTCATTTATTATTTATTGGTATAATGATATTTCTGTTATTGAGTAAAAGGCATGTTTTTATTTCTTTTTGTAAACATGAAAGTGTCATATCTTTGCTGGGATGACAAGACCTTTTTATCTAGAATTTTAGTGCTAATAGATTTTTAATATTAATTGTCAGGTAATCAGGTAAGTGATGTTGTGTCTAACTCCTAGCAGTCTTACCCCCAAAATGAAGCCACCATGGCATATTTAAGGAAAGACTGCCATGTTTTGTTTTGTTTTTGTCCTCTCCTGAACATTTGATAATTTTGAGATAAGAGGTTTTGTTTTATCAAAGGAGAGGCTGCCATGTTTTTGGTTGTGCTTTTTTTTTTTTTGCTCCCCTGAACATTTGACAGTTTCGAGATAAGAGGTTTTGTCGCCCCATCAGTGATATGTGCTTCAAGGCACACTGGCCACAAAAACAGGAACTTTCTTTGCACACTCATGTCTTACAACTTCCCCTTTTGTGTTACTGTCATATGAAGGTCATACTCATACTACATTGAGACATCGGTGGACGAGAAGGACTGGATCAAGATCATTGACCATTCAAAGTATCTGTGTCGATCATGGCAGACTCTGCACTTCCAATCCCGGGTGTGCAAGTGAGTTTCTAAAACTTCATTTAAAGGAATTATGTATTGCATATGCATGTTGACATCTGTTCATATGTGATAGTGTCAACATCACCTACGTGGCCAGATGACCACTTTATGATAATTTTGTTGCTCTCTTTCTCTTTTGCTGTGATGCAGCTAAAAAGCAAAAACAAAACAAAAACAAAACAAAAAAATTTCCAGACCAAAATTCTGTCTATGATATAATCTGTCAATCATTGCTAAAGTACCAATATGTGTAGCAAAAGACATTGGACTGCACTGTTCCCTAGACTGAGCATAATTTCTAAGTTTCCATGTTACTAATATGATTAACAAAAGATATGACTCTTATATTCCCAGCTCCTTTTTGTACACCCCTTCATTTGGCAGAACCATTTTGATATCCCTTCTATTTCCAGCTCACCTCTAGGCTTTCATGTGGCAAAAATGTGTCTCACAACTCTTTCATTCCTCGTTCCTCTATAGACCCTTTTGGTTGGCAGAGATATTTCTATAGCCCATTTATTCCCATCTCCTTTATACAACCTTTCATTTGACAAAACAGTTTTTATAATCCTGTCCAACCCACCAGCTCCCTTGTACACCTTTTCATTTGGCAGAATGACTTCTATAGCCCTTTTATTCCCAGCTTAGAGAAGGCCTTTCAATTGGGAAGGATAGTTTGTATACCCCTTTTATTCCCAGCTTTGTGTAGGCCTTTGCATTTGGAAGGAGAGTTTCTATAACCCTTTCATTCCCAGCTTAGTGTAGGCACTTGCATTTGGCAGGAGAGTTTCTATAACCCTTTTATTCCCAGTTTAGTGTCAACCCTTTCATTTGGCAGGAGAGTTTCTATAACCCTTTTCTTCCCAGCTTAGTGTAGACCCCTGGATTTGGAAGGACAGTTTCTATAACCCTTTTCTTCCCAGCTTAGTGTAGACCCCTGGATTTGGAAGGACAGTTTCTATAACCCTTTTCTTCCCAGCTTAGTGTAGACCCCTGGATTTGGAAGGACAGTTTCTATAACCCTTTTCTTCCCGGCTTAGTGTAGACCCCTGGATTTGGAGGGAGAGTTTCTGTAACCCTTTTATTCCCAGCTTAGTGTCGACCCTTTCATTTGGCAGGAGAGTTCTATAACCCTTTTATTCCCAGCTTAGTGTAGGCACTTGCATTTGGAAGGAGAGTTTCTATAACCCTTTTATTCCTAGCTTAGTGTAGGCCCTTTCATTTGGCAGGAGAGTTTCTATAACCCTTTTATTCCCAGCCTTGTGTAGGCATTTGCATTTGGAAGGAGAGGTTCTATAACCCTTTTATTCCCTGCTTAGTATAGGCCCTTTCATTTGGCAGGAGAGTTTCTATAACCCCTTTATTCCCAGCAATATTGTAGACCCTTGTATTATGGAGGAGAATTTCTATAACCCTTTTATTCCCAGCTTAGTGTCGACCCTTTCATTTGGCAGGAGAGTTTCTATAATCCTTTTATTCCCAGTGTAGTGTAGGCACTTGCATTTGGCAGGAGAGTTTCTATAACCCTTAAGTGTAGACCCCTGCATTTGGAAGGAGAGTTTCTATAACCCTTTTATTCCCAGCAATTTTGTAGACCCTTTCATTTGGCAGGAGAGTTTCTATAACCCTTTTATTCTCAGCTTAGTGTAGGCACTTGCATTTGGCAGGAGAGTGTCTATAACCCTTTTATTCCCAGCTTAGTGTAGACCCCTGCATTTGGAAGGAGAGTTTCTATAACCCTTTTTTTCCCCAGCAATTTTGTAGACCCTTTTATTATGGAGGAGAATTTCTATAACCCTTTTATTCCCAGCTTAGTGTCGACCCTTTCATTTGGCAGGAGAGTTTCTATAATCCTTTTATTCCCAGCTTAGTATAGGCCCTTTCATTTGGCAGGAGAGTTTCTATAACCCCTTTATTCCCAGCAATATTGTAGACCCTTTTATTATGGAGGAGAATTTCTATAACCCTTTTATTCCCAGCTTAGTGTCGACCCTTTCATTTGGCAGGAGAGTTTCTATAATCCTTTTATTCCCAGTGTAGTGTAGGCACTTGCATTTGGCAGGAGAGTTTCTATAACCCTTAAGTGTAGACCCCTTTCATTTGGAAGGAGAGTTTCTATAACCCTTTTATTCCCAGCAATTTTGTAGACCCTTTCATTTGGCAGGAGAGTTTCTATAACCCTTTTATTCCCAGCTTAGTGTAGGCACTTGCATTTGGCAGGAGAGTTTCTATAACCCTTTTATTCCCAGCTTAGTGTAGGCCCTTTCATTTGGCAGGAGAGTTTCTATAACCCTTTTATTCCCAGCTTAGTGTAGGCACTTGCATTTGGCAGGAGAGTGTGTATAACCCTTTTATTCCCAGCTTAGTGTAGACCCCTGCATTTGGAAGGAGAGTTTCTATAACCCTTTTCTTCCCAGCAATTTTGTAGACCCTTTCATTTGGCAGTAGAGTTTCTATAACCCTTTTATTCCGAGCTTAGTGTACACCCTGCATTTGGAAGGAGAGTTTCTATAACCCTTTTATTCCCAGCTTAGTGTGGACCCTTTCATTTGGCAGGAGAGTTTCTATAATCCTTTTATTCCCAGTGTAGTGTAGGCACTTGCATTTGGCAGGAGAGTTTCTATAACCCTTAAGTGTAGACCCCTTTCATTTGGAAGGAGAGTTTCTATAACCCTTTTATTCCCAGCAATTTTGTAGACCCTTTCATTTGGCAGGAGAGTTTCTATAACCCTTTTATTCCGAGCTTAGTGTACACCCTGCATTTGGAAGGAGAGTTTCTATAACCCTTTTATTCCCAGCTTAGTGTAGGCACTTGCATTTGGCAGGAGAGTGTCTATAACCCTTTTATTCCCAGCTTAGTGTAGGCACTTTCATTTGGCAGGAGAGTGTGTATAGCCCTTTTATTCCCAGCTTAGTGTAGGCCCTTTCATTTGGCAGGAGAGTTTCTATAACCCTTTTATTCCCAGCTTAGTGTAGGCCCTTTCATTTGGCAGGAGAGTTTCTATAACCCTTTTATTCCCAGCTTAGTGTAGGCACTTGCATTTGGCAGGAGAGTGTGTATAACCCTTTTATTCCCAGCCTAGTGTAGACCCCTGCATTTGGAAGGAGAGTTTCTATAACCCTTTTCTTCCCAGCAATTTTGTAGACCCTTTCATTTGGCAGTAGAGTTTCTATAACCCTTTTATTCCGAGCTTAGTGTACACCCTGCATTTGGAAGGAGAGTTTCTATAACCCTTTTACTCCCAGCTTAGTGTAGGCACTTTCATTTGGCAGGAGAGTTTCTATAACCCTTTTATTCCCAGCCTAGTGTAAGCACTTGCATTTGGAAGGAGAGTTTCTATAGCCCTTTTATTCCCAGCTTAGTGTAGGCCCTTTCATTTGGCAGGAGAGTTTCTATAACCCTTTTATTCCCAGCTTAGTGTAGGCCCTTTCATTTGGCAGGAGAGTTTCTGTAACCCTTTTATTCCCAGCAATATTGTAGACCCTTTTATTATGGAGGAGAATTTCTATAACCCTTTTACTCCCAGCTTAGTGTAGGCACTTTCATTTGGCAGGAGAGTTTCTATAACCCTTTTATTCCCAGCCTAGTGTAAGCACTTGCATTTGGAAGGAGAGTTTCTATAGCCCTTTTATTCCCAGCTTAGTGTAGGCCCTTTCATTTGGCAGGAGAGTTTCTATAACCCTTTTATTCCCAGCTTAGTGTAGGCCCTTTCATTTGGCAGGAGAGTTTCTGTAACCCTTTTATTCCCAGCAATATTGTAGACCCTTTTATTATGGAGGAGAATTTCTATAACCCTTTTATTCCCAGCTAAGTGTCGACCCTTTCATTTGGCAGGAGAGTTTCTATAACCCTTTTATTCCCAGCGTAGTGTAGGCACTTGCATTTGGCAATAGAGTTTGTATAACCCTTTTATTCCCAGCTCTGTGTAGACCCCTGCATTTGGAAGGAAAGTTTCTATAACCCTTTTATTCCCAGCAATTTTGTAGACCCTTTCATTTGGCAGGAGAGTTTCTATAACCCTTTTATTCCCAGCAATATTGTAGACCCTTTTATTATGGAGGAGAATTTCTATAACCCTTTTATTCCCAGCTAAGCGTCGACCCTTTCATTTGGCAGGAGAGTTTCTATAACCCTTTTATTCCCAGCGTAGTGTAGGCACTTGCATTTGGCAATAGAGTTTGTATAACCCTATTATTCCGAGCTTAGTGTACACCCTGCATTTGGCAGGAGAGTTTCTATAACCCTTTTATTCCCAGCGTAGTGTAGGCACTTGCATTTGGCAATAGAGTTTGTATAACCCTTTTATTCCCAGCTTTGTGTAGACCCTTTCATTTGGCAGGAGAGTTTCTATAACCCTATTATTCCGAGCTTAGTGTACACCCTGCATTTGGAAGGAGAGTTTCTATAACCCTTTTATTCCCAGCTTAGTGTAGGCACTTCCATTTGGCAGGAGAGTGTGTATAACCCTTTTATTCCCAGCTTAGTGTAGACCCCTGCATTTGGAAGGAGAGTTTCTATAACCCTTTTTTTTCCCAGCAATTTTGTAGACCCTTTTATTTGGCAGGAGAATTTCTATAACCCTTTTATTCCCAGCTTAGTGTCGACGCTTTCATTTGGCAGGAGAGTTTCTATAACCCTTTTATTCCCAGCGTAGTGTAGGCACTTGCATTTGGCAATAGAGTTTGTATAACCCTTTTATTCCCAGCTTTGTGTAGACCCCTGCATTTGGAAGGAGAGTTTCTATAACCCTTTTATTCCCAGCAATTTTGTAGACCCTTTCATTTGGCAGGAGAGTTTCTATAACCCTATTATTCCGAGCTTAGTGTACACCCTGCATTTGGAAGGAGAGTTTCTATAACCCTTTTTTTTCCCAGCAATTTTGTAGACCCTTTTATTTGGCAGGAGAATTTCTATAATCCTTCTATTCCTAACATAGTGTAGACACTTGCATTTGGCAGGAGAGTTTTTATACCCCTTTTATTCCCAGCTTAGTGTAGGCCCTTTCATTTGGCACGAGAGTTTCTATAACCCTTTTATTCCCAGCAATATTGTAGACCCTTTCATTCGGCAGGAGAGTTTCTTTAGCCCTTTTATTCCCAGCTTAGTGTAGGCCCTTTCATTTGGCAGGAGAGTTTCTATAACCCTTTTATTCCCAGCTTAGTGTAGGCCCTTTCATTTGGCACGAGAGTTTCTATAACCCTTTTATTCCCAGCAATATTGTAGACCCTTTTATTATGGAGGAGAATTTCTATAACCCTTTTATTCCCAGCTAAGTGTCGACCCTTTCATTTGGCAGGAGAGTTTCTATAACCCTTTTATTCCCAGCGTAGTGTAGGCACTTGCATTTGGCAATAGAGTTTGTATAACCCTTTTATTCCCAGCTCTGTGTAGACCCCTGCATTTGGAAGGAGAGTTTCTATAATCCTTTTATTCCCAGCAATTTTGTAGACCCTTTCATTTGGCAGGAGAGTTTCTATAACCCTTTTATTCCCAGCAATATTGTAGACCCTTTTATTGTCTCGCCCACCGGAGGTGAAGGCGAGACTAAGGGATCCAAATGGCGTCCGTCCGTCGTCCGTCCGTCGTCCGTCCGTCGTTCGTCGTCCGTCCGTCGTCCGTCCGTCGTCCGTCGTCCGTCCGTCGTCCGTCCGTCGTCCGTCGTCCGTCACAAATGTTAAAGTTTACCTGCAAGACTCTCTTATGATGCATAACTTGGCAACTGTTACAGCAATGGCAGCCACACTTGGGTGATAGAAGCACTAGGGGTATCTTCATGTTATGGTGTTGTCAGAGGTCATGTGATGAGGTCAAAGGTCATTTGAGGTCATATATTAAAGGGTATGTGCAAGACCCTCTTTTCTATGTTAAAGTTTACCTGCAAGACTCTCTTTTGACAAATAACTTCACATAAGTTGCTTGGATTACAACCTAACTTGGGTCATAGATGCACTGGGGGTACCTTCATGTTATGGTGCCGTAAGAGGTCACATGATAAGGTCAAAGGTCATTTGAGGTCATACGTTAAAGTTTACTTGCAAGACTCTCTTATCACACATAACTCAGCACATGTTGCTACAATGGCAATCAAACTTGGGTGATGGTAGATGTCTCTTGGGAAGTTGAAGGTAACCACAAGGTCAAAGGTTACAGACAGGGGTCAACGAACTTTTAGGGCCCAATGTTAAGTTTTTAGGGTGCATTTTGTTTATGGCTCATAACTTTTGATCCCTTTGTCTGTTTGTGCCCAAACTTGGATGGAACATGTCCCTTGGGGAGGTGAAGGTCGTCACAGGTCAAAGGTCACAGACAGGGGTCAACAAACTTTTAGGGCCCAATGTTATGTTTTTAGGGCGCGTTTTGATTGTGGCTCATAACTTTTGATCCCTATGTCCGTTTGTGACCAAACTTGGACGGTAGATGTCCCCTGGGGAGTTAAAGGTCATCACAAGGTCAAAGGTCACAGAAAGGGGTCAACAAATTTTTAGGACCCAATGTTAAGTTTTTATGGCGCGTTTCGATTATGGCTCATTACTTTTGATGCCTTTGTCCGTTTGTGACCAAACTTGGATGGTAAATGTCCCTTAGGGTATTGAAGGTCACCACAAGGTCAAAGGTCATAAGCAGGTCAATTAACTTCTGGGAGTTATAAAAAATATTAATTCCTTGTACGCGAATGGGCGAGACACAATTTGGCGATTGCCTTGTTATGGAGGAGAATTTCTATAACCCTTTTATTCCCAGCTAAGTGTCGACCCTTTCATTTGGCAGGAGAGTTTCTATAACCCTTTTATTCCCAGCGTAGTGTAGGCACTTGCATTTGGCAATAGTGTTTGTATAACCCTATTATTCCGAGCTTAGTGTACACCCTGCATTTGGCAGGAGAGTTTCTATAACCCTTTTATTCCCAGCGTAGTGTAGGCACTTGCATTTGGCATAGAGTTTGTATAACCCTTTTATTCCCAGCTTTGTGTAGACCCCTGCATTTGGAAGGAGAGTTACTATAACCCTTTTATTCCCAGCAATTTTGTAGACCCTTTCATTTGGCAGGAGAGTTTCTATAACCCTATTATTCCAAGCTTAGTGTACACCCTGCATTTGGAAGGAGAGTTTCTATAACCCTTTTATTCCCAGCTTAGTGTAGGCACTTCCATTTGACAGGAGAGTGTGTATAACCCTTTTATTCCCAGCTTAGTGTAGACCCCTGCATTTGGAAGGAGAGTTTCTATAACCCTTTTTTTCCCAGCAATTTTGTAGACCCTTTTATTTGGCAGGAGAATTTCTATAACCCTTTTATTCCCAGCTTAGTGTCGACCCTTTCGTTTGGCAGGAGAGTTTCTATAACCCTTTTATTCCCAGCGTAGTGTAGGCACTTGCATTTGGCAATAGAGTTTGTATAACCCTTTTATTCCCAGCTTTGTGTAGACCCCTGCATTTGGAAGGAGAGTTTCTATAACCCTTTTATTCCCAGCAATTTTGTAGACCCTTTCATTTGGCAGGAGAGTTTCTATAACCCTTTTATTCCCAGCAATATTGTAGACCCTTTTATTATGGAGGAGAATTTCTATAACCCTTTTTTTCCCAGCAATTTTGTAGACCCTTTTATTTGGCAGGAGAATTTCTATAACCCTTCTATTCCTAACATAGTGTAGACACTTGCATTTGGCAGGAGAGTTTCTATACCCCTTTTATTCCCAGCTTAGTGTAGACCCCTGCATTTGGAAGGAAAGTTTCTATAACCCTTTTATTCCCAGCAATTTTGTAGACCCTTTCATTCGGCAGGAGAGTTTCTTTAACCCTTTTATTCCCAGCTTAGTGTAGGCTCTTTCATTTGGCAGGAGAGTTTCTATAACCCTTTTATTCCCAGCAATATTGTAGACTTTTTAATTATGGTGGAGAATTTCTATAACCCTTTTATTCCCAGCTTAGTGTCGACCCTTTCATTTGGCAGGAGAGTTTCTATAACCCTTTTATTCCCAGCATAGTGTAGGCACTTGCATTTGGCAGGAGAGTTTGTGTAACCCTTTTATTCCCAGCTTAGTGTAGACCCCTGCATTTGGAAGGAGAGTTTCTATAACCCTTTTATTTCCAGCTTAGTGTAGGCCCTTTCATTTGGAAGGAGAGTTTCTATAACCCTTTTATTCCCAGCTAAGTGTAGACCCCTGCATTTGGGAGGAGAGTTTCAATAACCCTTTTATTCCCAGCTAAGTGTATACCCCTGCATTTGGGAGGAGAGTTTTTGTAACCCCTTTATTTCCAGCTTCATGGAGACCCCTGCATTTTGGAGGAGCGTTTCTATAACCCTTTTATTCCCAGCTTAGTGTATAACCTTTCATTTGGCAGGAGAGTTTTTATAACCCTTTCATTCCCAGCTTAGTGTACGCCCTTTCATTTGGGAGGAGAGTTTCTATATCCCGTTTATTCCCAGCTTAGTGTGGGCCCTTTCATTTGGCAGGAGAGTTTCAATAACCCTTTTATTCCCAGCTATGTGTAGACCCCTGCATTTGGCAGGAGAGTTTCTATAACCCTTTTATTCCCAGCTTAGTGTAGACCCCTGCATTTTGAGGGAGAGTTTCTATAATCCTTTTATTCCCAGCAATTTTGTAGACCCTTTCATTTGGCAGGAGAGTTTCTATAACCCTTTTATTCCCAGCTTAGTGTAGACCCCTGCATTATGGAGGAGAGTTTCTATAACCGTTTTATTCCCAGCTACTTTGTAGGCCCCTTTTTTTTTTTTGGCAGGACAATATCTACATTCCCAACTCTTTGTATACCCTTTCATTTGGCAGCATTGTTTCTTAAGTCCTTTCATTCCCAGCTCCCTTTTTGTGTATAGAATGATGTCAATACAACTATTTCTCATCTTCCATAAAGTGATGTAGATAGTGATGCTTAGGGTCATCTTTTCTTCATGTTCATTTTTACAGAGTCAGTACATTTTTTTAAATCATATTTGTCAGTGATATATCAGTTGATTTCTTGTACTCTTTCCCATATGTGTTCTATTTTTAGGTACATTCGCATTGTTGGAGTTCACAACACAGTCAATAAAGTTTTTCATCTCGTATCATTTGAAGCCTTTCACACGACAAGGGTGTTCCAGTTGGATGATGGTCTCATAGGTATGTAACTTGGTCTGACTTGCAGTAATAGTTGATGCATCACACGTTATCTCGAGGTACCGTAGTACCCCGGGGTACCACGTTAGGAAATTCCTTCTGTCCTTCTGTCGCAGATATAGTGCACTGCAGTATGTACAAAGTCATGTTGTTAATTAGGAAAACAAAATAGAAAAACTCTGGTAGAAGAATTCTGTTACCAGGTTTTTATCATATTCTATCAAATTTTTCCAATATTCTCTGTGAGGACATTAGCATTCATAGAAGATATGTGTTCCCAAAGTAGAGTTAACATTGCCTTCTTGTTTTGCGATGCTATAATTATATGTGGTTTTTGTAATCGCTAGATGAAACAGACCTACACGTTAATGTCACTAGTAGGAGAGTTGATCGTATCACTGGACGCTTTTTTTTCGTGGCTCTGAATTCCGTATTCAGAGGACGAAATTTCGGCCAAAAATAGCACGAGTTATTCAAAAAGTCCTGAAAATTACAAATTCGGCAAAATTATGAAAATTATTCACTCCGATTTTTTTGTAAATAGACTTCAAATAAACCCCTCTCCAAAAAGTTGTCTTTTTGCGTGGTGTAAAATCACATTGTAATTCCGGACACGATTTTCGCAATGAAATAATCGACGTCTTTCGCACCTTGTCCTTGCACCAGAATCACAATTCATCCCACAAATCACCGTACACATTCTCACCGAGCTGAGGACAAAGAAAAAATCGGCAAACAAGGCTCAAATTACGTATTTTACGGTAAAATGTCTATCTTGAACATTTCGAACAGTTCACGCGATAAAACCTTATGAAAAATCGACAATCGAATTTTACATGCTTTGTCTATGGGAGCGCGGGTGACGAGTTGCGTGCCTTACAGGCCCCTTCCTTTGCGCACAACTTTCCGCATCGTTCGTGTTTGAGGACGATAGCTGCAAATTTCCGGTTTTGATCAGTGCACTTGTGGTTCTATTGGAATCTTCAGCATTTTTCCTGTATGTGAGTGGGATTTCATAGAATTTCAGTGACGAAATGTGATTCAAACATGCATAAATATTAACTATGATGAGGTGCTTGTCACCAACTATAAATCTGAGGTAAAATGTGAATTTCTTCGCCTTTTTTCATTTTTATGTCGCGTTTTTTTGCGATTTCGGTCCACACAACGTTCTGTGAGGCTAATCTACGAAGTCTCGCGCGTACTGAATGTCATCAGTATGCAAAAATGTGCTGTCCGGTAATACCATACCTGTATACTGTAAAACATGATATATTCCCGACATGAAATTTTCGCGAATTGGAGCCGACAGCCTTTTTCGTGGCATGAAATTTTCGCGAATTGCTACTGGCATTCAATGCATGTAGTGTAGACAAAAGCTTTTGCGGGCATTTTAATTTCGCGAATTTTGGCGCTCGCGAAATTCGCGAAATTAAAGTGCACTCGAAAATTCCTCGTTTTACAGTATACTATGGGACTGTAAGTTTACCATTCATTGAGGGAGAGAGGTTTCCTCCCTTTCCCCTGCCTCCTTTCTGTCTCATCTTTCTCCCTACTGTCTTTCAAACCCTTCATTTCATTCTCTCTCCATTCTTCCTCCTATTCTCCTTCTCCCTCACTGCAACCTCAACTTTAGCTCACCTCCGCCTCTCAGCTGTTACTATTTGCTTACCTTATACTCTCCCATTGTCACTTCCGTCCTCTACTCTCCTCTTTTTATGAGGGTCTTTCTTTACCAAACAACTGTCCTTTTAAGACTATGTACGCATGGTGTTACTGCAATCCTCTCTTCCTCATTTACATCACCATGTAAAATTCAAACAATGAAATTAATTGATATTCCATTATGATAACGTGTCTCGAGTGTGCAGTTAAAATTTAGCATGAAATGACATGAGTGATATGAGTGTTACAAGCTAGGGAGCACAGAATTATTTGTTGCAATTAGAAAGGAGAGATATAATATTTTTGGGTTGTTTTTGACCTGTAGTCCCCCAGCAAAATGTGGCAACAATCAAAGCCAGCGCAAGTGTGATCGAGGGAGTGAGCAGGAGTCGGAACGCCCTCCTGAATGGAGACACAAAGAACTATGACTGGGACTCGGGCTACACGTGCCACCAGCTGGGCAGCGGCTCCATCATAGTACAGCTGGCCCAGCCATATGTCCTGGGGAGCATCAGGTATGGGTCGTAGGTCAGAGGTCATGGGTTATAAGCCATGGTGGATGGGTCCTGGTAGAGAAGACAATACCTCAGCTTATTTCCCCCAGTCTTCCCAAGGGAATGACATCTAAACTAGCCAGCATATCTGTAGATTTGTTTCAATTTGTTATTCACCATCACCGTTTCTTATTTCCTGCTAGTTTTCTGAAAAAAGTCTCTCCTACTAATCAATGACTTTTTTTAAAACCTTGAGAGAAGCTTACACAGATTGTCTTTGTGGTTCCTTACTCAGAGATGTGGCCTCAAATTCAAGGAGACACGGGATCAAAATGTAATTTGTACTTTAAAAAATTACGCGCTTTTACAAATTTTCGAGTGAACAAATATTTTGACTTGTTTGAAAGACTATGAAGCATGGAAATGTTACATTTGTCGATTAAAAAGCTTCATAAATTTTGATAAAATGACAAATTTCACATATTAAGGGTTATGCAGGAATCCATGCACTTTTATCTGTTCGTCTAAAATTGAATCTTTGATATACTCTCATTTGTCCTGAAATGAAGGAATTATCCAAGATTGCAGTGATGATCAATTTTGATGAATGCAATAAGTCTCTTTTTTTCCCTTAAAACACTTTTCTTTTTCTTTTTTTTGCTTTCATGTGACTAGTCATAAATATGTGGTAAATGAGGACAAAATGACAACAGAAGCAGTGAAGTAAAAAAAAAAGAAAAAAAATCTTAGTGTCGTTTTGCTGAGAACCTGGCAAGATTGTAAGTTTTTGTTGTATTTCGTTGACAAACCACTGGCAGGTTATTACTGTGGGACTGTGATACGAGGACCTACAGCTACTTTGTGGATGTCTCCACCGACAACCAAAGCTGGATCAGGGTTGCCGACAAAACCAAAGAGGCTTGCAGGTAATGTTGTGTTGGGATCGGTTTATTTTTGAGAGTTACACGTTTAATGAAGGACTTATGACACAGTTGGGTTTAACTTCAAAGAGCACTTTATTCAAGAAGTATTTCAATTCAATTCAATTCAATTCACATTTATTTCGGATATTAAAACAAGGTAAATATTACAAGGATTCATTTGGGTGACACCTATAAGAAGCAAACGCTTGTCGGGTAAGGTGCACCGTATTGCAACTGTATAATAAACATAAATAATGATATAATATACAACATAAAAGCGACTAAAAATAGAAAAACAGCGTACATACATACAAAATACATTCACAAAGACAACAAATAAAAAAATAATAATGGATATCGGGTAAGTGAGGCATAAAAAAAAAAATTAATGTTGGTTGAAACGTACGTTGACTCAAAAGATGTGAAATATCAGATTGGATAAGTTAAACAGAGGCCAAGTAAACAGTAAAAAATCATTCAGTTAGTCAATCAGCATTCGAAATATATTATAAGCGTCAATAATATAATTTGTTTGATTTTTATAGAAAAATAATAATACTAATGTTAATCAACACTAACATCTAGTGATAATTATTAAAATGAACTTTGAACAGTAACACACAAAAAAAATATAGCATGCAAAATATTAAAAGCAGATACTTATTCGAACTTATACAAATGAAATATAATGTCAGTTTTTTAAAGCATGCTTACTATCATGTAAAAAACAATTAGTCAGTATTTCATATCATAATTTGCCAGATAAAAAGGAAGTGTAGATGGGAAACGTTGATTTTTGTTGCAGAGTCAAATCGGAAGAAATCATATGATGGCACGTGAATTCAAAGAAATGTATTGCACAAGGATCATAATAATGTGAACTAATAACATATGTAAAATACGTAAAATGCATGCGATGAAATACTATTGTGGCACTGATAAATTATAATAAATAAGGTAATAATACATTAGGAATTATACTCAGAATGGCAAACAAAAGAAGAAGAAAAAACGAAGCACAGTATTGCACAAAGATCATAGCAATGTGAAACTATAGTATGATATAATAGTGAAATGCATGCAATGTGATACTACTTTATGAGACTTATGAAAATCTACACCCACTGGTAATGGGACAAATTGATTACAGAAATATAAATTGAAGCAAATGAACATAAATAAACTCAATTAATGATACAGCGCAATAAAATAATATAATAATAGTGAATGGAAATGATGAAAATCAAATTGCATTGCATGATAAATCATAGTAAACAGGGCACTTTACATTGAGAATTATACACAGTATTGCAACCAGGGGAAAAACGAAGCACAGTATTGCACAGAGATCATAGCTATGTGAAGCTATAGAATACAAGAAATGCATGCAATGATGATGAGACTATACGAATGTCTACACCCACTGGTAATGGGACATATTGATTACGAAAATATAAATTGAAGCAAATAATCATATAAACGCAATTAATCATATAGCACAATAAACTAATATACATGTAATAACAGTGACTGGAAATGATGAAGATCAGATTGCATTGCATGAGAAATCATAATAAAGTGGGCACTTCGCATGAAGAATTACTCAGCATTGCAACGACAAAAACAAAAAACAGAGTAAAGTTATATACTGTGTGAATGGTAATGTACCTATTCATCGTTAATTGCAAAGGAGGGACATCTTTAACCCTAACCAGGCCGGGCTTTTTTGGGTGTTCTGTGGCCGGGGAGGGGTTGATTACCCCCCCCCCCCCCCCCTGAGATCTCGGCCGTCGATCGCGCAATCGCCATGAAATTTGGCACGTGCATTTCCTGTGGCGTAATCTACCAAGCTATACAAAAAGAAATGGAAATTTTTGTCATAATAATTAATTATGCTAGTATATGCATAAAATCAGAAATTAAAGCTCCTAGAATCCTAATTTTTGGTGAAAACATTCTTTGTAGCATTCCTAACAATGTACTTGAAAAAAAAAATTGGTATCAAAATCGATTTCTTATGTATTTTATTGTTTTATGAATTTCTTATGTATTTCATTGTTTTTTCGACCTTTTGTTTTACAATTTTTTTTCTGCAAAATTTATGACAGAACCTATATCAAGCATAATTATGCCAAAATTAATTAGTTTCAGCCTATAAAAGTGAAAATAATCATATCTTTATGAATAAGAAGAGAAAACTCAATTTGCATAGACTTTACACACAAAATCATGTTTTTGAGCCATTATCGATCTGACAGGCATGTATAAAACGTTATGCAGCGTCGTAACGGTATGCACCATTTTCGCGAAAATGATGTCAAAAGATGCGCGAGACTTGAAAGTAAAAAGTCAGCGAACGGCGCGGTCAAAAAATTTCGCGCGGCGGAGTAGTCGCGAAAAATGTCGAGGGGGGGTTGATTCAACCCCCCCCCCCCGGCCTTTTTAGGGTTAATGTCTTCTTAAAAGTAGTGAGCTTTAGAGACTTGAGCGAACTTTCTAGATTGTTCCATAACATGGCGCCGTGTTTGAGAGCTCTCCCCTCTCCGAGCTTCAGATTACAAGTCTTCTTCTCTGCTTGATACAATTCTCCTCATACATTCAATGATACACCTTGGTTACACGGATGTAACATACAAATTGTACTATGAATGGGTTATGAATGGGTGAGTCTTCATGTTAAAGAGAGGTTTTTAATTGGGCAAAACTTTGGTTGTTATAGAAACAAAGGCGGGACTTGTTTTATAAAGGAGGTAGTATTCTTGGATTTGGATTCAGCAACAATTCTAAGTAATCAATGGGGGAAGGGCAGGATGTTTGGGTTTGACTTAACCTGGTCATAAATTAGATGGGATAGATGTACAATGTATACTCAAGGGATGATGAAGGTCGATGACTCACTGGAGGTGGAGAGTATTAGTAGGGGTCATTGACTGGCCGGAGGGGAAGAGATATATCCGGTCGTAGTGGAATGGGAGGGGGTAGTGATAACTTTGTATATCGTTACACAACAGTAAGGTCTTACAGAATCCGGAGGGCAGTATTCACAGGTCGGTGGGAACCTTCAAGGGCAATGTTTTGTGATGTATGTACCCAGCAATAACATTGGCCATGCAAGTAAGGATTCATAAAATAAATGAATGTTTTGTATGCAAAGATATAAATTTGAAGAAGTGAATAAATGTTTCTGCATATGAAAGAATAAAGCAACAGCTGTGGAGTGCTGATGTAAGAAGAATGGAAGCTCTGATGACGCTGTCGGTGATATGATGTGAAAGTATGGCGTGTGTTAGTTTCTTTAGAAGTCTGCAGTGTGAGCATAAGAAATGGGAGGAATAGATGTCATGTAAGATTTTATGGATTATCATACTGGAACAGATCTTGGCAGACGCTCTACTTTCCGAGGAGGCCTGTGACCTTCATCAGGATAGTTGGAGTGAGGAACACAGCAAATGAGGTATGTGGCTGTTGGTCTTAACAAGCAATCTCACACCATGTTCAGGTTGACGTAAATAATGATTTGGTATACAGTTATGGACTACATTTTAGGGGCATTAATATTCTTGCCCCATTGAGGGATCTCAACTCAATACTATGACCTGAGGAGCTTGCTCCGAGGGTCATAGCGTTGGGGTTGAAATCCCGAGGGGCAATATATCAACTATGGCCCAAAGAAGGGGAGTCAATATCTGTTCTATGTACCAAATGGAATTACATGGAATTTTTGCGGTTGAGCTAGTCAGTTCACATATTAGGCACTGATGTTGACATTTGCATTGCTATTGCATCGAACAAGGGTCAGCTCGCATGCTATGAAAGCCAATTGCTTACAGTACATGCACATTATGTACTGCGTATCTGCCAGAAGATGGCAGTTTAGTACTATGGGGCAGGTCAGCGCTATGAGGCAGTTTTGGTTCTATGAAGCTAATTTATGTCCCGGATTTCAACCCATCAGAATCAAGGATTCATCAAATGAGGTATATACACTGTAGGATTCATCAAATGAGGTATATAAAGTAAAATCAGACAGAGTAGAAGAAACTTCTGGCATTTTACATTTTCATGTCTTTTACCCAATAGTGACTTTGGAAGCAAGTGCATGTGCAAATTGGCGGTGGTGATGATGCTATTGATTCTCAACTTTCCCATCAGTTTGTGCAAAGGGACATATAAAACTTCTGTTTTTGGCCCTTAATTCAGGAGCTACAACTCTTTCTCCTCCAAAAGTCACCAATGCAAGGTTATTACAATGCAACAACAAAAATAACAAAACAACAACCCAAATATGATATGATTGATACATTACCTGTACAAAAAGAGAGATGTAGTGAAGAATTGTGTGTTGGTAAATGAGAGACTTTAAAGGCCATAATATAGTGTCATGTTATTTGCATATCATTTTTCTACTGACATTAATGCTTTGTGAAAATATGTGAAAGTTTATAATTCATAACTTATTTGTTCCACATTCAATTTTATGAAGTATCTGGTATTCTTTTTATATCTGATAATATTAAGGCTGCTTTTAATGATAGTAGCATGTACTTTAACCACAGAGTGGCTAAATGATATTTATTCTTCAAGTCTTTGCCTTTGGAAATATGCATTGTACTGTTAAATATAAATTGTGATATAGGTTTACAATAGTTTTAATCATAGTTATACCAAAGTGATTTACCCCTTGCCATCATCCTCACCAGGTATTCCACTGTGTCCACTTTGAGTGCCCCGCCCAGAACAGTGAGGAGAATGAGTCACACTCCTCCGACATGGATGAGGACAGCTGCGCGTTGTCCACCCAAGCAGGGTCAATTCGCCTCTCTAGCTCCACCTCCAACAACCCCCACCCGCCGCACTCCACCTCCCAGCAGTCACCCACCACACCCTCCTCCACGCGCAGCTCGCCAACATCCAGCGTGGGGAGGGCGTCTCCGCGCTTTTGATCTCGGGAGGGGGCCGGTGTCGGCAGCAGTGGAAGGGGGTTTGGTAGTTAGCAGGAGTTAGACACTCCATTATGAACATCTCATCGCTAGTGCTCTTTGGACATCATCACTAGATGATTTCAGCTTCCACTTATATGTAGGTGCATGTAGAGGATCTTTAGGAGCTATTCTCATCCAGAGTGTGATGGAAGATTCACTTAACTTGCACCCCATCCACACCCACCTGTGTGTACTCTTCCAGTGTCTGCACCCCTGAGCATGCCCATGTCACCATCCCATGGGAGTGCCATGGGAACCAGTGAACATTGTGGGAGAGAGAGAAAAAAGTGCCATGCCGCATAATCTCTGTTGGAAAGCTCGCATGAGTCATTTCCGCAGCCTGCACATCTGGTCCGAA
This sequence comes from Diadema antillarum, assembly GCF_040938485.1. Classification (NCBI taxonomy): domain Eukaryota; kingdom Metazoa; phylum Echinodermata; class Echinoidea; order Diadematoida; family Diadematidae; genus Diadema; species Diadema antillarum. The sequence continues at coordinate 89,192 of NW_027271072.1, read as the reverse complement.
TGGATGGAGACTTCTTGCAAGAAAGGAAGAGATAGCAGTATTCTACTAAGGATAGATTCCATGTTAACGTGATGCAAAACCAGCCTTCGCCATCCGCCAATATACCACACTCAGATCACTTGCCAGTATTTATAGTAATTTGTTGTCACCATCTTTTTAATCAATGTTGATTCTGACAAGAGTGCATTATCGGTTTGAGGGTCACTCTCTTATCAAAGAGCATAATGCTTTGAAAACTCTGTCATTATGTGACAGTTCAGTGCACTATTCTTGTGTTTTATATGTGATATAGTCTCCTTGAAGGAGTTTTTATTGATATTTGATGTTTGTATAATCTTAATGTCATGAGATTAGGAAATCTATATGGCAACTTTCATCAAGAATATAGAGGCTGTTTCTGATTTATAGGGGCATGTTGCATAGTCAAAAACCCGTTCAAGTATGTCAGAAGTATGTGTAGAGTGGGTAATCTAGAGAATGTGTGATAAACCTACATTCAGTCATCTCCAACGTGTTTATAATGAAAATCATTTGAAACCTGAGTCAAAATTCAACTTTCTTAGAAAATATCCAAAGTAAGTCTTTGATTACATACGATATTAATGTATACCATGCCCATACAGAGCTCTGCATTCTCAGGCTGTTTATGTCAGCATTCTTTTCCTAATTACTTCCCTAAGCCACATTAAAGGACAAGTCCACCTTCATATACACGGGGATTGAGTAAATGCAACAATATTAGTAGAACACATCAGTGAAAGTTTGAGGAAAATCTGACAATCCGTTCAAAAGTTATGAATTTTTAAAGTATCTGCACAATCACTTCTGGATGAGAAAACTACTACAGTGTATGACGTCACATGCGTAGAACGATGTAAGTAAAATAACAAGAGAATTTCACAAAACTTTACTTTTTGAAGAAAGTGCACATTTCTTCGACTTGTTACTGACGTATGTTAAGGGTAGTATTATTTCCCTTGCCTTCTGAAAGAGAGAAGTTGAGTGTTCTTATGTTATGCGAGAAAAATGAAAATATGTTGATTTTTCTTTATACTTTCTTTATATCGTTGCACACATGTGACATCACAAGCTATACTCATCCAGCCGTGACTGAGCAAAAACTTAAGAAATTCATAACTTTTGAACGGATTGTCAGATTTTTCTCAAACTCTCACTGATCCGTTCTACTTATATTGCTGCATTCACTCGACCTACATGTCTTTGAAGGTGAACTTGTCCTTTAAAAAGCAAACTTCTTTCTTCTCTACAACCGATGTGTTGGCTCAGTGAGTAGAGCGGCTGCCCTCACAATCGGGAGGTCGTGGGTTCAAACCCTGGCCGCGTTATACCAAAAGACGTTAAAAGATGGGAGTTGCTGCTGCCTTGTTTGCCGTTCAACAGTTGAAAAGGTTAGAGCAACGTCGATCTGGCGCTGCTCAGTGGCTGCCGGGCCCACGATCAATTGGGCAAAATGAATTTCCATTCTTGGACAATAAAATTTTGAGTTTATATCCAAAACAATTATTATTATTATTATTATTATTATTATTATTATTACAACAGTCATCTTCAGGAAGATTTGGTTGTCTTTTCAGTGACTGAACAGTGCTAGATGTCCATTGAATTTAACTTCACATTATGTGTGGATCTTCTGTGCGTGTGCCCACTCAAAAAAGAGAGAGTATATTGAGGAATATTGATCTTTAAATGTAGGTCTGTTCCTGATATCTGTTCATCACATGTAAACTTGTATCTATTGTTCAGACCTGCCTCAGTTTAGCTATCCTTTATGTAATAGTCCATGACTGTAGCTCAGTGAAGTTTACATGTACCTCAAAGTAACATAACAGTGGCGGATCCAGAGGGGGCGCACCAGGTACATGCCGCCTCTTTATTTTTTGTTAAAACAAACAAAATTTTCAAAAAATGGGAGGGGGAGTGGGCACATGTGCCCTCCTTTAATTTTGTAAAGGCACCTCCCCTTTACGGAATTCCTGGATCTGCCCTTGCATAATATGAGGAAATTACTAACTTTTTCATCCAGGGAAAAGTCATCGTAAGGTTCAATAGCTGAAGAATATCTATAGAATATCATCCAATAGCAAAAGAATACCTAGGTTGTTAAGATACAGAAGTAATATGACTGGGTCCGGTTTAATTTCACAACATGATGTCTGAAGGTATTCCAGCCACAAGTGACTATGACGGGGTGTATCATTTCTTTTAAAAGTCATAAAGCAGCACTCGTTTCATGCAGATGCAATCTTCACAGACAGCTCTGTGTAATATAACAGACATTTTATGATGTAGCCACAAGGTCGTGAGTGCAGACCGTTTAGAAGGCAGAGTGTGATGACCTGACACGGTTTCACTATGGTGGAATGCACATGAAACTGATATGACACTTCATCATTTAGTGATGGTGAATTCTGTGATCTGATTGGTCAATCAACATGTAATATATCCCATATTACGTGAATGAGGTCATTGCTCCCATAGTATTTTGTGTTATTGCAATTCGCATTCATATTATGCACAGAGCCGGCAATTTGAACATTAAAAATTCATTAAAAATTGACCAATACAGGATAATGGAGGGTCTAGGCCTAAATCTAGAGTGTCTAGTCTTCACACTAAATGATGAAATTGTTGCCCCCTGCCTGTTTTCCAGACTCCTGGAATATGGCTCCTGACCGTAGATATTTTCTGTATTATGTGAACAAGCAAAGGGTTGACAATACTATTTACACATCAGTAGCACTGTGTGTATATAGTGTGTGATGGAGAAGCATAATCTACTTATGTATGTACGGGAATATGCAAGGTTGTAATGCAGGAAATTCAGGAGTGCACCAATGTCTCTCTTGCTAGTGTATGGAAATGATGCTGGTTCTAGGTACTTGATGAATTTCTTCAATCAGACCTCATTTCCTATATAGGCAGACAGTAGGGGATTGTTTTGTGTCAGTGATTATTAGCCACTGGTCACAGAGTCTGGTATCTCTCTCAGGTCTCTGCAGGCAAGATATCTTACACACACTCAGGGTCAGTGCCAGGACCAAAGGCGAGATAGCTTGCCCTGCAACACATGTCTCTGTAGCCAAAGGATTGTAGCTTTGTCTTCTGTCATTTGGTGGTGATAATTACTGTATAAGCTGTTATTTTTGCGAGGGTTTAATTTTCGCGAATTTCGCGAATCACAGTTGGAACGCGAATTTAACAACACGCGAAAATGACTCCATGTGCTGTGTTAATAGAGCATTAAAGGGATCGTACAGTTTTGGTTGAGACCTAATTTCAGGTTTCTAACATTTTTTGGTGAGATAATGAAAAACCTCTTATGAAATATGAAAGAGCATGTAATTTTATGAGGAATTCAACGTTTATTTGATGAAAATTGGTTTTGAAATGGCTGAGATATCCAAAAAAGAGCGATTCTAATAAAGTGTGGAACCCACACTTTGTTACGATTGCTTTGTTTTACTTTGTTTTGGATGTTTCAGTAATTCCAAACCCGATTTTCATCAAATAAACTTTGAATTCCTCTTAAAATGGTATGCTCTGTACTATATCATAAGTGTTTTCCTGGTATCTCGTAAAAAGTTAAAAGCCCAATTCTCATCTCCACCAATACTGTACTATCCCTTTAACGTAAGCGTCGGCGTCGATTCGCGAAAACAACATCTCGCGAAAATGTCTGTGACCTCGTCATTTGTGAAAATATCCGTACGTGAAAATAACAGCATATACAGTAGCCAGTGACTCAGACCCTGAGATTTGTTGCAACACATTGTTTGATACCATGGGGTATATTTATGTGGGTTTTTTTCCCCTGTAAATCAATACCAACATTAGTTGTTAAGTGCCGGATATGCTAAAACATGCACTTCCCATTCCCATAGACCAGTGAAATAAGGAATTTTCTGGTGTTTTTATATTTCTCATGACGAGTTGTCTAAACCAGTATAACATAGCGTTCAGTGGATTAAGGTTAACTTTGCAAGAAAACTGTAGGTCCTACAGGGTTGAAGTGAATATAATGATTTATGGGAAATTCATTATATCATTTTGTCCCTTGAAAAGACAACACAAAGACAAATACATATCGTTGGAGAAGGATAACATAATAGATGCTGGTGATTTGTCGTTGCAGGTTGCTTTCTGTCCCCCTTTGTTTCTCTACTCCATCTCCATCTAATTTTTTTTTTCTCTCTCTCTTTTTCTTTTTATTCCACCTGACTGCTAGTAGCAGGTAATTGTGGGAGAACTCTTGATGATTTTCAGATATTTACCTTTAAACAACTATAAATTGGTTATACTGGGTTAAGAGTTTTAGAATTTATAGTGATTCGGATGAGAAATAAGAATGTTTTCAAAATTTACAACCAATCACACTGAACAAGGATGATGACATGGCAGCCTCACCATAAGAATGCATGAGTTGGGGCTCGAGGAAGCAGAACAAAAGAAGAAAGCATGCATAAATTTGACATAGGTAAACTTGTTGAGAAAGTGGTATTTTAATGGAATTACATTGCTACATTTCTGAAATGTGTGAGCCTCCTATGTCATCATCCTTGTTCAGTGTAATTTCTTTTTGGTTCTTCAGAGTATTGTTTTCTCCTGCTCAAGGACCACAATAAATTCCACAAATCTAGATATGGGGCTGTTGATTTATGTACTTCATGATTTGAAATTATGAAAATTGTGTCGAATGCCCCTTTAAACTAATGTCACTTCTCTTGGAGCAGTAGCCCTGCCACCTGCAATTACATGAGAGACGAGGGAGTTCTGTGAACTTTATATGGCACCAACTTCTCAAACATTCATGAGCCGAACGGGGTAGGTGGTGTCGATGACATTTGTCTGAGATGCATTTATCCCCCGAGGATGACAATGTAAGGGCATGTTTCTTCCTTCCCCACCCCCTCCTCCCCTCCCTCCCCTCCCCTCCCCCACCCCCAGTCTGACTGACTGCATTTCAACATTTTTTTGTTTCCATGCCTTCTTTTTCTGGTGCTGTAGATTGCACTGCTCATCTGTCAACTGTGTCATCTCTGGATGAGCTATGCATTAGTCAGTACTTTGTGGGGGTGGAGTGTGCTGGGCTGGCATTGGATGAATGATCCACGATGTGATGCTTATATACGTCATCTAGATGAAACATAGATGAGAGAAATAGAGTTGACCACTTCGCTGTATTTTCATCGTGAACCATCTCGTCTGTGTGCTCTCTCTCCTTGCTGTTCTGCCCTGTCCTGTAATACCGTACTTTCAGTACCTTTAAATGTATGTCTGTCATCACTTGTCCATAATGTCACAAGTTCTTAGGACCCGTCAGTCACGTTCAGTGTCTGTTAGACCATTAGTCTGGCTTATGTTTCAGAAACATTGTTGTGAGAAAAACAATTTTACTTCTGTTTTATGTACTGAGATCCAATCGTGTCTATCTGACACGGTTCAGGGGAGAGGCTTTGATTTATTCGTGCCATCCATTCTGCTGTGTAGAATTGTTTTATTGTCTGATCCCCAGTTGTGATGGTTCCAGTTCTATTGTGATGTCATTGATCAATGCTCACTTTTTCCCTCATGGTCTATTTTTTGTTCATATGTTTGTTTGTTAAGTAACTCGCTGCTGAGATAGTCTTCTGCTTTATCTTTGAGAATACTGTGGATACCATTGAGATGAACCAAGGACAGTCTTTATGACTTTCCAGTAACCAGCTGCATGTTGGATAGTTTTATTTCTTCCAGCCTCGTTAATCACAGAATCTTTGCAGTGGCTTGGTGCTTGAATAAGGCAGAATCCCACCTTACTACATTCACAGGCCAGATAAACATCTTCATGTCTGGATTTATGGGTGTTTCCATAATGAGTCACAATTATCATGCCCTTTACTGCACCTTTGACTTTTGCTTGACTAGTCATGAGGCAGTGAGAAAAACAAACCAAAACAAAACCATAGGATATTGGGGAGAGGGAAGGAGAGGGATTATAGTGTATTAAGACTTTGTTGTTCTGAAATGCTTAACAGTGTGAGGTATGTGGTATTTGACATAACAGGCGTAAATCCCACAGGGATTTTCAGACTGGGTTTTTTGTTTTTGATGGTGTTTTTTTTTTCATATAGACATATTGATTTTTGTATCCTCTGATTCAGAATATCTTTTGAACCTTGTTGACATTGTGAGGAGCATTTCCTGTTTTTGACAGATCAGAGTGCGAAAAACTTTTCAAAGTCACCAGCAACTGAAGATCTCAAAACAGCAGGAGATAAAAGATGGAGATTAGTAAGTCCACCTTCACAAAACAGATGAAGGTAGTATTTTTGACATCCTCCCAGGTACATGAAACCATGTGTCCACACCAGACGTCATCACTTTTGAATACACAAAGTCTTGTGATGTGGGTTACAGAGGGATGTAGTCCGCTCTGCCCCATTTTCTTCTCGAACTTCTTCCCCCTCCATAAATTCAAATTTTTAAGGAAACATTTTTTTGTATAACTTTTGATTTGGATGTTGAAGAATGAATATGAATTTGACGTTGACAGATTGTGCGGGGAATTGCGCCCCTTAGGCATTTGACAATGGGAATTTTTTTGCCATTTGCGGGTCACAATTTCCTGTTGTATGTGAATCTGATGAATGCGTAAAAAAATGCCAAGGTCCCAAATCAAGTGGAGGGTTTCCTGTTTATCATGCCACTTGTGATGATGGACGTTAGCTCTCATTCCAATCCCACATCAATGATACATCTGGCAGGCCATCTTGCCAAGATATGCCCCCCCCCCCCCACCCCCGCATCAGGATTACCTGTTTGTTTTATTCCTGCCCCTCCGAGCCATCTCCCTCCCCATTTTCCCTACCTCCACCACCACCACCACTGTCATCCCTACCACAAGTGTAGGTAATGGATTCATCAACAACCCATATTTCCATGTAGTAATGTGCTTGTGGCATCCAAAGTGATGGGGGGGGGGGGGGGGGTGTGGTGGATGAAATGAATATGACATAGATACCAAAGCAAGGTCTTGTTGCCATAGGATACGGATGTATGCCCATCATGTTTGGCAATGTACAGTGCTGCCTCCAGATGTAGAGGTCCTTTGTTTCTTGTCTGGTGTGGGTGGATGGAAGCTATTGTTTGCATTGTTAAAGGATTCAAAGAAATTCTTTGGGAGACAAATGAAGATGTTTTCAGTTTCAAGATTACATCTGCTTCAGCAGGTACTCCTTTCTCCTTGTTTCTTTTTTCCTGTATTTCATGTGATGATATGGATGTAATGTGAGGCACTCCTTTGGTCAAGTCTTTGGTGTAGAGAGAATGAAGTATTTCCAGTTTTAGTATTTGTAGTAAATTAAGACAGCAAAGCAAATGTTATGTGCAGAATCGCAGAGTGTGGGTGATACTGAACACACGCAGACTCACACACAACACACACAGACACACACACAAAGAGTTTAGTATGTCACTGAAGCATGTGACAATATTCCAGTTGTACATGTAGATACAATGGTGCTATTTAATCTGTAGTTCTTGAAGAATTGTTACGGCAAGGTTCAGTGAAGAATCACAGTGCTGCATATATGTATGAGTGTGCACTAGATATTTACAAATAGTACGTTCCTTTCTCATTTTTCATGTTGCTTGCCCTTTCTTCTTCTTCTTTTTTTTTGAAATGAGTGAGTCTTGTATCAACCTTCATATTGCAACTCTAGGTGCATGTCGGCCATTTCTTCACCCTGTAGAAAGCAACAAATGAGTTCTTTGTTTTGCCTCGTTTCACATTTGTAAAAGTACCATGAAGTAGCTTTGTTTTATCTGCTATTCCAGTGTGTCAAGAATGTGTCCCCATTTGCTGTAGATAATTAAATTGCGTTGCATACTGGAATGAAACACTAAGAGATGTTCACATATGACGTGGACCACTGCTCTGAGCTGATTGGACCAACACACTCAAAACTAGCTGGGTGGATACTATCAAGGTTCCTATTTCACAATGGATCCATTTTTGTTGGAGTTGGCCATTCTCAAGTGGTGTTTGGTTACTTGTACAAGATGTCAGTTTCAATTACATGTTTGTTTAAAATAGGGGAAAAGAAACTAAACAAAACAAGAGGGATATGACAGGAGAATAGATCCAGTGAGCACATGTTGCCAAGATCCAGTTCCACTAATATTTAATTGAAGTGTTAGTTACCGATTTATGTTAAGAATTTGAGACAAGTAATTTCATTTTACTCTTTTTGAGCATAGTAGCTTCCTTCACCAAACATGCATGTTCTTCATAGAACTTCCGGCTAATATGGACTAATGTGTAGTAAACTAGTCAAAATTGCATTATAGAAATAAGTTCCAATGCACAATAGATTTCTTATATCGTATATCAAATTCAGTGAAGCCAATAAGCCAAAATAGCACACACTCACATAAATCACAAGCATCAATCTCTTGATTTTGTAAGGGCATAATTGTGGTTGTTTTCTTACTTCATCCTATAGTGGTGACTTTGTGATAGATGCATGTATAGCTCAAGTTGGGTTTAAGTATATTAAATGGCCACTAAGGAAGCTATTACTCATAAAGGAGCAAGTATCTTTGGAACCAGCAACTTTAATAAGGCCCCTCAAAATGGCAAGGCAGTTGAGTTAGGATGAATTTGCTGTGAGGTACTGCCGCTGCTGCTGCCAACAGATGTGAACCAAGGACCTTAAGACCAAGAGTCTATATTCTTATTCTCTGAACCACAACAGTTTCTCATGCTTATATCGCTACTTCATGTTTTACGCAGTGGTGTTTGTATTTACTTTGCATCCATGTACAGTGGTAATTGCATGCATACATAAAGCATAGAAATACACTCTTCTGATAATACTCCTCTACTCATTCATCCCAAGTCATCTTTATTCTTAGCTACCTTTCAACTACAGTCAGTAGAGGAAGACTTAGCAACAAGGAATTGTTGAACTGTGTCGCCCTCTATTGCCAGCCCGTGCCACCATCTACCAACTTTTATCTGGTGAAAGCATTTGTGTTAGAGAGGCTAGTACTATATCTAGTATTAGCTAAATCTGCAGCGCTATTTCTGGTGGAAGACTAAAAACTGTAAAACAAGGAATGTTCGCATGCATTGTAATTTCGCGAGTGCCAAGATTCCTGAAATTAAAATGCACACGAAAGTTCTTGTCTACACTATATGCATTGAATGCCAGTGGCAGTTCGCGAAAATTTCATGCCGCAAAAAAAGGCCGTCGGCTCTAATTCACGAAAAATTCATGCCGCGAATAGATCATGTTTTACAGTATTCCTTGTGGTGATGACTGTCTCTTCTCTGCATGGTAATCCTACAGCAGTGTCTTTTTCATGGAAGAGTCCAAAGTATTAGATAACTCTACCCTATTGATATTTCAAATGATGGTTGAGAATATAAGAGTTTTGATGCTCATTGACAAACCAAAGTCCTGTGCTCATACACAGTGCAATTCATGTCGCAGCAGAATTCATGAGAGAAAAACGGCGAAAAGAGGAACACTGTAGCTTCTCTCACAGAATCCACTGTAGGCCTAAATCTTATCCAGGTTATATAGAGAGGCCAGTGTTATTAATTTGATATCAGTTAGTGTTGATGTACGTAGGCGATTACATGAAGCAAGTGAATTACGTTACTCATTGTACACTTACACTGTTATCTTGCATGAGCAGCTTCACATTGAGTTTGTCTGTTTGTGTTGAATTAGCTTTTATTGTGTAATAGAAATGTACCATGAAAAGCATGTGCATTTATATGCAGCCACTTTGTATAAATTGTAAAGTTTATGTATTATGAGAATATAAAAGTGTATGTATGATTTTAGCTATGTTACCATGTGATCATATGCTGTTCTATGATGAGGCTTGTTATATACATATATATTTTTCATTAAAAAAAAGGGAAAAGATGAGAGAAATGCATAAAAACTGTTTTGCATCAAGAGACGACAAATTCCTGATGTTAATAAGGAAATACCTGACTTTGTATTCATCTGTGATTGTTGAAATATGACCTCATGCACAATAAATTGAAGCAGCCATGCGCCTGTTGTAAATCAATCAGTTCTGGATGTCTAGTTGGGCTATGACTATTGTTCTCAAGAGTCTGTGACGAGAGAATCTAGAGGAGAAAAAAGATGAGTGAGAAATGAAAAAAAAAATGAAAGAAGTGGGCAGATGAGGATGGAAGAGTGAAAATGGGAGGAATATTGAAGAAAAAGTCATTTTCTAGCATAAAGCATTATCATATCAAATGAGACAGTTTCTGCTCTGAAGTTTTGTGTGATTGATTTACATCATATCTCATGGTACCACGTCCATTCATGTCAGATTCCTCATACAGTGTGGAATGGCTGGAACCCTTTGGAGTATGGCCCATTCATCATCTCGTCCAGGCGTGCCCAGATAGCTGTTGGCACGCTTTCAGGATCTACCAGGGACCTATAAAACTACCCTGCCTCCTCCTTCCCTTGTTGGCTGGCTGTGGCGTGATCTGGGTGACAAGATGATAAATGCATCTGTGACTGGCATCCATCATCATTCTAGCGTCATCTGAAATCAGATTAGTTTTGATGTACCTTCATCAGCATCTTGTAAGGGAGAAACATACAGACCATTCTTTCATGGGCACGCTGGAGCTCTTGCAGTAGCCAGTGTGCCACCATTCCTCTTGTTAACCCTAATGTTACAAATGAGAGTCAGTGTACCGTCAGTGCCATAAACTTGGACCTGAATGAATGAAAATGCCACTTTTTAGGGGCTGTAACAAGGCAACACCCCCCCCCCCCAAAAAAAAAAAAAAAAAAAAAAAAAAATGTTATCTTTACTGCTAAAACATGTTGAGATGTTGGCTGAATAGATTACATTTTTATTTGATATCTGGATTCATGCAAATGTTTTTGAAAGGTTTATATTCCCTTTAAAGGAAGTAAATTCATCTGATTTATGACTCATGTTTAGCACTAGCTATTGAATAGAGTTATAGCAGTCATAGAAACTATGTGTATGAAGGGGTATTCAGCAGTAGATGAAATATATTGCTGGACAGTGCATCACAAAGGTCATCGGCACTGGTCATGTTTGACATCTGAGTGTGTGCGTGTAGAGGCCTTCATGTATGTTATTTCATGCTGTTTGATTGGTCTATGTATTGAACTTTGTGTAAAATATGGTTGATTCAATTTCTGACCTTAAAATTGTAAGCTCTACTACCAAGTCATCCCAATTGTGCATTGATAACTGTGCCTGGTACTAAAGAATGGTAGGTGGTGTTACGTCCGGGAGAACTGATTCGACATAGTGAATAAGACAATTTTATTGTCACTATTTGTACACTGTTATAAATTGGCTCATTCAAGCCTCAGAATAGGAGTCACCCAGCGAGTATACATGTATCACATTTGATATTTGTGAATCTATGCTAGCATTTCAAATTTTATGAAAGAAAAATGCAGTCTTTTGTATGCGGGAGACTGAAATCCCCCTTTAGTCTCATGATGTGTATTATAGGAATGCTAACATATTTTCCCTTTCTTATCAAACTAGGGTAATGTGCACTGCATGGATCCATTATGTTGTATACAAATGCTAATAACTTATATACGGATTATACTGGTAAATAGCAATTATCTGAAATTGGGAGCTTGTATATTTAGGTGACTGAGGTGTCACAGTTTAAATTACTTTCAGCCACAAGTTGTGTTCAAAGGTTAAAGTAAAAAAATTTAAAAAAAAGCTGCATGTTGCCTCATGAATATAGTCCATGCAGCTATTCAAAACCAACAGTGGTACACACATTCAACGATCAAAAGAAAACTGGTATACAATAGGATATATACACCTACTCGGCTGGTTGTGTAAAGCTACATGCTTGAAAATGAGAGTGAAAGTCATCTTACGTGTGATCTACATACAGTGTGACCTTGAAAGAGCGATTGTGGTCTTGTGGTTTTTGACATAGTTTCCCTGGGGTACTGGTACTCCTCATCACTGTTAAATGTTATGTTTTCTCAGCACAAACAATGTTTTCTTGACCTTGCTCTAGATTTGACAAGGACAGGATGTTCTTACACATCCACCAAGAGAAAGGGGAAGTGAATTCCGAGATGCAAAGTCTGGAAAATTCATTTCATTCAGGTCCTTTTGTGTACAGAGCAAACAATAGCTGTTTCATACAAGACATCTTTGCCACATGACCAGAATGTTTTCTTCATATTTTTCTAGGTGCTGTAGAAACGGCCATTCACATCAAAAGTTGTTATAACTCCTTTTTGTTTGTGCTTTTGTTGCTGTAGTAAAGCATTCACTGTAGTCAATTCAAAATGACTTGCATGAAAGGCCCTCTGATGCTCAGTTCCTGTCCTGTGAAAATCCATTCCATAGTGATGTCAATGGGTCTTCTTATCACAAATTCAGGAATGTTTTGATCAAAATATGTACCGGTAGCAAATGTTTGTAATTATTAAATTTTGCATTTTTATGTGCATGCACTAACCTCAACTTAAAAAGGAGCAAAAACCTTTCGTGCCTTTTGTGGTGTCATCTGCAGTCAAGTCAGCTGAATATGAGTAGTCATGGTACCTAATGGTATGCACCTTGCCATAACCACTGACCAGGTGTACCAGCTCACAATAGTTAGGCAGGTTTCATACAATACAATCCCACACCTGTGCCAGCCATGGTTCCATGACATTTGCTCCTGCGACAATTGCTCCCATGAAATATCTGCACACTATGCCAAACATAAATTCTACCCACAAACATAATCCTAACTCTAATCCTAATCCTCACATCAAACTGAACCTACAAAACCCTGTCACAACCCTATAACCCTAACCCTAAAGTCCTTGGAGAAAATAAGACCGAAGCAATTGACGGAGGAGCAAATGTCATGTCACCACCTGCCAAACTCTCAATCCTGGAACATTTTCCACATAGCAGTGACCACCATACTATCTTTGGTGTGTAGTTCCATGAGAACTGTCTCACTATTGTGACTTTGTGTGCTATAGCCAAGGTAAAGTGGGTATTGGAGACCAGATGGTGACCCGATAGTGACTCGAGATCATGGAGATGTCTCCACGACGTCTATGCGTCGTCTCCTCAACATCTCGTGGAGATCACAGGGAGTAGGTAGCGAGGAAATCCAACATGCTAAATTTTATCAGAGATTTGAGTATTTTTCCAGTCGCCAGCTGGTCTCGGGGACATCACTGTGATATCTCTTTAGTTGCAGCCAAGTTGTGGAGATTAATTTTGTCTACAGCGTTGCCAAGACGTCTCTGCGACCTTGCGGAGACATATGGCAACCTGTCAGCGATGATGTGGAGTCGTCTCTGTGACTGAGAAGACATCTTGGTGACATTCCCACAACTAACAGGCAAATAAGTTGTCACCTTGTTTGGAGACATCTCGGATGTCACCCTGGAGCCTCCTTCTTGGTTAGAGCAAAGCCATTTCATGGTCTTTCCGGTTGCGGCAGTCATGGCGACATCTCCTCCAGTGAGATGGCTCTTTAGATGTGTAACATTAGGAATTGTTAAATGCTTATCTGAACTATTCATGACATCAGGAAAGGCAAGGAAGAATTTTCGTATAAAGGGATCAAGAACTTTGAGGGTGCAGGAAAAAAGGAAGGTAATAACGAACAAAATCTGTAGTACGTACGGTACATTTTAGATCAATCAGTTCCAGAATTTGTGATCTGTAGACCTAGTCACACCACCAGAATCTGATTATCAACTTGGAACTGGACATCAGGGGCCTTAAAAGGACATGTTCCTTTTTTGTAGCAGTTCCTTTGCACTGCACTTGTGAGCAAATGCAAGTTCTGGAAGCATCAAAATAGGCAGTCAAGCGAATTCAGCTGTTAAGGAGCAAAATGTTGCCAACAAGTTCAGCCATTTTATTTCAGGTTCTGATGTTTAGTCAGAGTTTTATAGGAAGATGAGAGAAGTCTGAAATTAACAGCGATCATCTCTCATAAAACCATAGTCATAGAATTAGACGATTTTCATCTCTGCCTCTGGCAGCTGCAATATGCTACAAATCCTAATATTGATGCAGGTAGGGGACAATTGATAGTAACTACAAACAACTTTTTAAGTACTTGGGGAAAGTATCGCGTAAAGTGGACTTGAGATACATCACCAATCTGATTGGCTAATGGCTCCCAGCACCAGTTATTTCCACAGGCCTGATCTCCCTTTACGGATCGACCAAGGAAACATCACAGCTTGAAAAAAAAATGAATTAAAATAAAATAAAAAATTGAAGAAAAAAAATTCCTTGAGGACCAGCTGAAGCAGCCACAAACAGCAAGATGCTGTCATGCTGATGTTGTTTTACAAACTTAAGAGGCATTACTTTGCTTGATTGTGACTTCTGCACCAATCATGATTGGAGCTTGATTGCGACTTCTGCACCATTCATGGCTACATCTACTGTCCATGAAGGCCTTGCCCATGGTAAAATGCTAGTTAACAGCCTTTAATCAAGTCCAAATTGCAGCATGCACAATTAGCTTTTGGATAATCATGCGGCATACACTCTCAAACCCACGTGATATTCCTCTCCGACATGTAGAAACTGTTACACCAGTTTATACTGTACGTCACAGTGATGAGAAGGTCATTGCACCCATCTGGTGTTACTGATGAACTAATTGTCTGTAGTCATTTCCCTGAGGTCATAATGCACGTGTGTACCAGTACATTTTTCTTGCAGCCTTGCATGTGAATTTGTGCTGCTCTCCAACCATGAATGTCTTCATTTTGACCGGCTACAGTCACTATGTAATCTTTGTTATGCCCCTCTTGATATGTTTTTGCAGGTAACTTGACTGCAGACGATATGTATCACAAAGCTCTAAATCATGATCAACAAAATTACAGTGTACCGTACTAAACTTTTTTTTTTCTTTACAGAGGTTTTAGAACCCAGACTAGTTCCTTCTCTATCAGTGTTTATAATAATACAATTCAAGTCTATGCTCTTATTTACAGAGAGGAACAGCAAAAGAAGAAGAAGAAAACAACAACAACAACTCGAACTACACTGCCTCCACAAAACAATCCCCTTCATTCTCTCACATATTGGGCTCCCTATGTGCAAGTCTTTTCAATCTCCATTACATATACTGAGTAGGAGTAGGCCTGTAGGTAAAAATTAGGTATCATTTCGCTTCATTCATTTCCACATTAAAAACAACAATCATTACAGTTTCATTAAGTCATAGTATAGACGTATTCATTGTGGGGGACCAATTAAAGCCTGTGGTGAAATATGAATTATCTTTTGAAATTCTAGTTACATTTGTGAATTATGATTTGGTCCTATTTATGTAGGATATTCTCATTAGCATTACACACCTCTCCCAGAGAGCCGTGCTATTAATGTTGCTGCAAACCCATTATTACACCTGGCTCATAAGGGACACAGGTAAAATATCTTGTCCACGGATGAATGCACTGGATGGGATTTGAACCATGAACTTTCTGTTTCAATGCCAGTGCCATATATCTACTAGACTACATTGCTCCCTTTCCTTCAGTGCATCTGAAAGATATGAAGAGTTTGTTCACAAAAACCGATAAGTCCATATTTGCCAAGTGGAGATATTTGCGATTAAAGGTCAAGAAAAATAAAGAGAATAGTAAGAAAATTTTTGCTTCTTTTGACCATAACTTCAAAAATGTACTTTTATATGTAGTGACCAATATATCAATTAAAAGGTATTATTTTGTACTTTATGACAGAGACTACCATATTTCAAAATCCTCAAAAATGGACTTATCGGTTTTTGCGAACAAACTCTTCATATATTTCCCAAGGAAGAACAGGAAAGTGGTTTAATGGCTTAGCTTTTGTTGTTAGTGTTACATTCTTTTTAAATCATGAATAAACTGTTGTGATATCAAAATATTTAAGACCTACCAAGTCTCTTTCATTAGGTATGAGATACCTGCCTCAGGGGTCTATCTCCATCATGCCCACACACCTGACAAGCTTTTGTTCTCACCTCAAAAAACATACACACGAAGCATTTATATCCAACAGCCAAAAAAGTCACATTTAGAGACAATGTTTGTTTGTTACTTGTTTGTTTGCTTTTAATCAGAATAAACCAAATATCATATCAAGTATGCACCAGACCACAGGTTAATACAGCCTAAAAATGCTAAAGCTCTTTACTGCAGGAGGCGACTCACCCCCTCCTACACCCTCCCCCGCTCAGAAGCGTTGTTCCCTCCAGCAGCATTGACATACCACACAATCTCATGCTTAGCTGCTTTTTGATCTTGTTATTTCTGAAAATGTATAGGTCCCACTTTAAAGGGATGATATGGTATTGTTGAGGTGAGGATTCAGCTTTTAACGTTTGCGAAATATTTAGAAACCACATCCCCAAGTTGAATTATCCTTCGGGTTTATGTCACATTCACGTGTGTGCGTGTGCGTCACACACAAACACACTGCTATGGCTTCTGAACATTCGAGCATTGAGAATTGAGGGTTTCTGGACAAACACTGTATTAGGGCTTCCTATAGCTCAGTTGGTAGAACACCGGGCTAGTAATCCGGAGGTCTCAGGTTCGAATCCAGATGGAATCCCATTTTCTTTGCTCATTTTTCCACTAATAAATCATTTTTTTTCACTAAATTTTAAAAAGTATACAATTCTAAGGGGAATTGAAAGTTTAATTTATTGATGAAAATCAGTTTTGAAATGACTGAAATATATATCCCGATTAAGGTAGAAGAAAGAGATCCTAATAAAAGTTGTGGCCTGTCACATTTTATTAGGATCTCTTTTTTTTTTTTTTTGGGGGGGGGGGATATCTCAGCCATTTCAAGACCAATTTTCTTCAAATAAATTGTGAATTCCTAGCTCTAAGAAGTAAGAATGACATGTTCTTTCATATTCATAAGAGGTTCCTCATTATCTCACAAACACACACACACACATGTACACACTACCACACACACACACACACACACACACACACACACACACACAAAGTTGGAAACCTGCAGCCCCATCTAAACTAAAACTGTACCATCCCTTTAAGATATATCAGTCTATCTATCTATCAATGCACGGCCACTCTAGGCCTACTATATTTTGTGGAAAGGCAACTGGCTTTAAATATCAAACTGAGAAAAAAAAAAATTGCTCACAAATATATCTCTCCATCATAATCTTAAATGACTACATCATACTTCCTTACATATCTTTCTTTTTTGTGAGTCGATCGTTCATTTAATGTTCAAGGCACATGTTGGAATGTACACTGTTGGCCGCTCTATGTAGATTCATCACATAACGCTAACATGACGGAAAGCAATTAAT
Organism: Diadema antillarum; assembly: GCF_040938485.1. Classification (NCBI taxonomy): domain Eukaryota; kingdom Metazoa; phylum Echinodermata; class Echinoidea; order Diadematoida; family Diadematidae; genus Diadema; species Diadema antillarum. The sequence goes on along the minus strand of NW_027271072.1, from coordinate 71,809 downwards.
TGTCTCATGAGAAGCAGAAAAACATTTATCACTGACGCAAAACTGAAGGCTTGTAATGCCCTTCTGGGCATCCAACCTGGCTTGCAACGTCCATCAAACTCGATCAATATTGTCGAGTCTCCCCAAGGCTGTGAAAGAAATCCCACACAAACAAGTAGAATTGGTCTGTGTCATTAGCCCCCACAAACATCAATATCTTTATTTTTTTCCTCTGTTAACTGTTTTTTAGTTATTTTTCTCAGCAGAGTTTCCCTGGCAAACAATCCCTCCCTAGAAGCAAATAACTGAAAATATCAATTCAATTTTCTCCCAGCAACCAAATTAAAGTAAATCTCACATATTCATAATAGCTGTCAAATATTGTTTGTTTGTTTGTTTTATCCCTGCTTTAACTTTTTTTTACCCCAAAGTTACATCTCTCTCCCGTAGTTCAAAGCAGTATCGTGAATTGACTTGCGCCATCATGACAGCTCCTATAGGTTGTTTGATGCAAAAATGTACAACAAAATACTGGGGCCACATTCAAATTCAAAGAAAATTTAAGTTATATCTACATGCATATTTTGTTTAGCTTTAGTCCTTGAACTCCAATAAGAGCATAATAGGTGCATTTGCATATATCTAGTAATGCACTTGTTAACCATGCATTCAATATTGGATGACTTTTGGCACTCCGGATATGCCGTGCACATTATTGTGCAGTATAAATTCCCATATTTCATGGACTAGATGTAAACTACCTTCTGTGAACTCTGGCCTAGATGATCACATGAATGTGTAGTCTTTTCAAATTTGGAAATAATTGGACAGGTAATTCAGCATGTCATGAAAATCACTTAACCCATCCTCTCGCTTTACACCACAGCAATAACGTGACAAAATCAATCGTGACAGGCGGAGATTGCCTCCAAACATGCACAAGTGTTTCGACATTTCTCCTTAAAAGGTCGGTTCCGTTGCGAGGAGAACAAGCAACGACAACAAAAGCTTGCATTTAGCTGACTGACTGGATGTGCCATGCTGTTTGACTTAGCAAATCATTTTTGTTTTTGTTTTGTTTAAGGACCTTCTTCCTCCTTTGAATCCCACAAGGTTTGCCTTTTAAATACACATTTACAGAAGTTGCATCACATTGTTCTCTTACTCTTCACTTACCGTCACTTACTGCCCCTCTCAAGGGAGAAAGCTCCAAATAGTAACAAAGCCCTGACAATGGTAGCGGAGCCGTCAATTCCTGCAGCAAAATAAAATCATACCCCCTTCTCCCCCCCCCCCCCCCCCCCCCCCCCCCAAAAAAAAAAAAAAAAAAAATGTGTCGACCAGGGACTGCCTTTATTCTGGACATCCTGTTTAAGGAACTTTGCGTGGACTAGTCTTGTATGTTTAATTGTGGCCCCCAAAATCAAACTTCTATACGGTGCCTGAATAGCATAGGCTAAACATACTGTTGCTTCGCCAGTTTGAGGCGGCACATCCCTTGTGACACATTCGAAGTAAAGGAGGGCTCCTCGTAGCACCATTTCCCTGCTATGACTTTCTAGTTCCGGTCATCTCTGATGATCAGACAGGGTATGGGAAAGAGACTAAGGTGGGCTAGAGAGCCCCCCCCCCCCCCTCCACCCTTACCTCCCTTGGGTCATTCTTCCAAATGAGAACACTGACAATTACCTGCTTCCCCCATTTAGCCGTTATCTCTTTCTGACATGTGGTGGTAATGTTGTTCCCGCTTTCCATTGTCATTGTCACCTCATCCAACGCTTCTTCTTTTCAAAATGATTGCTTGCACACTTTTAAGATTATTTCTTTTCCTTTAGACCATGCCAACCTGCAATCTTTTTCAAACTCCCACTTCCTTCCAGAAAATGAAGACCCTCTGAGCAAGATCAGATCATTTTTTTTTTTTTTTTTTTTTTTTGGTGGGGGTGGGGGGGGGGGGGGGGGCTCAAGTTGATATTTTACCCATAATGATTCATGGTTTGCTGCAGATGAGATTCATGTGAATATTTCTCATCCACCCAAATGACTTTGTGATTATCAGCACAGTTTTCTATTTGCTCATTGTTCAAAACATCCATCTCAAGTCCTAGCAGAGTTTTATCGATTATGATATGTTCAAAGATAAAACTGTTTTCTCATCTCATTTGAAATATTGGTGGATTGATTCAGTGAGTAAAAATGCACAAATACAGTCTGAAGTATGTGCTTTTGGACTTTTGGGGGTGCGGGATGATGTGTTGCAAGTGAGATGAATTTGTGTTTTGCATGATCATAATGATTATTGTTTTCCATATCATCTCTCTCTCATATATATATATATATATATATATATATATATATATATATATATATATATATATATGAATATAGCATACATATGTCAATATATTTATACACATACATATGATAGATGAACATACTACATGTACATTGGTGTTTGTTTATATCTGTATAATCTATACACACACATACACACACACATACATCGTCATAACATATATACTTTAAGGGCACCAAGTACAAGTGCTAAATTGTATGCTCATGGAAATCATTTATATAAATGTTTACAGATGAATATCTACAACCACTGACAAAAACAATCACTACGTAATCCTACAAAACTTTGCAGGGAGAGAAGAAAACTACTTATTCCTCCACATATGTAAGACTTTCTGTTTCGCCTCTTTCTACTAAGTATAGCATGAAAATGGAAATAAGAAACTCTGTTTTGCCCTTGGCAAGTCTCCCTTTGCCTATTAAGCCATCTTGTCTTTATTGCTGTTGGTGTTACATATGTTTTTAGTTTGTTTGTTTTTTTTCTACCCATTTATTTTCTTCCTCATCACAGTTTCACAAATGCATCATGAATGTTGCATCACATCTAAAAGCAGAAATCCAGCATACAACATATTCTCAAGGGTATTCAGCACTACAAAAGATTTCTAGCTATTACATCATGCAATCAAAACCCAAAAGAATTGTTTCCATCTCACTTGACTTTTCAGATATGAGGATTCAAGTACTTTCAATGGGCAATTTTCTGCAAAACATGACGATGCAGTCTCCATAGCCACACTCAAAGTCAAACTCAGAGAGTGTCCATGTGATTGCTTTTCATTCTTCTGACCAACGCAAAGAAAAGTGGGACACCAGGCTGCGCTGAAGTTATGTAAAAACAATAATTTAATGTCATACCAGTGGTGAACAAATGACACATAGGTGACTAATCGTTGAATGTTTAACCAATGACATCACAAACATTTACACAACAAATGAATAAAAAAAGAAGCAATTGCCTTTGCATCTTGATTAAAAAAAACACGACAATAAAATCACCATCCTTACACTAGCAATGAAAACAATTTGAAGAGACACTGAAGACAGACATATGATTGTTTTACAATGGTTTTTAAAAAAAGTTGTTTTTTAACAGAACATACATAAAAGAAAAATCAAAAGCATCTACAATAAAACAATTTGAACAGACACAAGCTGTTCATCTGAGATGCTTCAAAGTGGCTGCGAGAAAGACAGCAAGATTTGGCTGGTCACAAATAAAGCTCACTTGATAATGGAATGATGGTCAGAGTCTTTTCCTTTTTCTTTCTTTCTTTTCCTTAAGAATGCATTTCTATACGAGACATCCACTTTAAAGGGATGGGTCTACTTTTCTCACTGCCAAAGTTCAGCTGGCTTATATCGTCATACCATGACACAAAACAAAATCTGTAACACATCTACAGATGGCATACTACTGAATAAGTGGACATTTTTCGTGGTACAGAAAGTCTTGCACATAGAATGCAATGAGAAAGTTGCGGAAATAAAAATGCTCAAATCTTTCTGTTTGTTGGATGTTCTTAGTCCATGGAATTAAAAAACAGGTGCAATTCATCTTACCCAGCTGAGCGCGAAAAATATAACACTCCTGAAAATTTCCACTTTTACAGTACTCCATCAAAAACACCAGTGTAACAACTTTCCATGAGCTCCTGAAATGTCCATAGACACTGCAAAGGTCTCTCCAAGTTCCCATGGGTGAAGAATTACCATGTATGCACAATGTTTAGACTTCAATCTACATTGCCATGATTTTACATCTTTCCTTGCAATCCATATAGAGGTTTACAATGTCCGCTGTTTGTAAGATTAGAAGCAACTATTTACCAAATCATTACATACATGATACTTTAAAAAAAAAGAAGAACACTTGAAATAGAAGGTGTACATTCTGAAACAAAGTTGCATGGTGGGTATGTCTGTCACTATGCTGCACACATAAATACAGCTTGTATCATACATAGTCCAGTCAGCCCCCTCCAAGCTTTCCTGTAAAATATCACTAGGGGTGCCTCTCTATGGGCAGCATTGTATCCCAAATCTCTTCAGCCTGATAGTTTTTCTTGAAAACAGTTGATGGACAAAACAACAGATTTTCTTTTTTCACACAAGTGTAAAAAAAAACAACCCACAAACAAAGCTCATTACTGTCTAAGTGGTCATAATTTTAGCTATATACAGTGCTATAAATAAAACGGTCATTCATTACTCCAGGCAAAGTGCTTAATGTTGGCGCCAAAGATGTTCTGAAAGTGAAACAGCCATCAACTTGGACTTTACTACAGCAAGCTGCAGACGGTTGCATAAAGCCATATTTATTAGCACACAGGAAACCTCAGGGGAGACAAAAAAAATACAGTCTGAGAGTGAAATCAAAATATGCATTAGTTCTTCTTCTCTAGGTACAATTCAAGAATTGCAACAAATCAAATCAACATCCAAGCCATCCCGAATGAACAAATAATCACTGCATTAGCAGCCAGTGCAAACAATCTTTCATCACAACTAGGAGAAAGAAAGAGAAGGGGGGGGGGTGGGGAGAGAAAGATCGTGACAGGAAATTTTTGTTTTTATGTTTCATCAATAATAAAATATGCACACACTTGCATCCATTCTTTCTTGTTTTTCTATACACTGGGAAAGGATCACTTGTGTGTTTCCTTTTATTCAACCGTCCTGTCTTCGCTAGATTTACAGGTATTATTCATACGATAGTGATATTACAACTGCAAATATATAAAAGAAAAGATTAACTAGTTTATCTTTTCCCCACATATCATAATACACACATAAAAGACAGGGTTGCTCAAGATGCTGTCATCCAAGTACACATAGTAGCATTTTTCTGGTGACTAACATCTTTGACAATTACAGTGGAAAACAAAACAAAAACAAACATACACACAAACAAAACACATCTAGACATCTGTAACAATAAAAAAAGGTCTTCGCTACACAAAATCCTCATGTAATGTAGCAAACAGACAATTGCATGTATTTGCAATTGCATTATTTCTTGCATAACCGGTTGCATATCTCAAGGAATTTGTCATTATGTCCTAATTCTGCAACTTATCTCCAATCAGACTGTGCAACATTCCTCATAAAATACAAGGAGATAAACACTTTCCATATTCTTAGTGCAGCAATTATCTCGTTCCTTAAATAAACAAACACACACACAAAAAAAATCAAACAACAATACAAACTCCCACTCACCCTTCAAAGAAGAAAACAATGGACAAGACTTGAATAAAATGGACCTGCCATATCAATCCCTCACAAACATTAGCACACTATTGAGAGCTCTGAAATAGGTACCCTGACAGCTATTGCGTACACCACAAAATCTGTGAGGCATAACAACCACGATCATGTCTTGCTCTTTATGGTTTTTTTTAGCACATTCTGTTCACCATTTGCCTGGTCTGATCACTGATAAAATATGATAGATTAGTCCCTTATCATGACGTTAACTTGTCCAATTTGCTACAAAACAGAGTAAACAAACATTCATTTCGTGTTTGCACATGTAAGAGTACTTTTGTATTCATAGCAAGCCAAGCAGGCTGCATATTTATGGTTAGGTAATTTCATCATTATCATTGTCAGAGGTTATAACAACATTTTCAGTTGTAAATTACTCTATAAATGACACTTCATGACCACAAGCTTACACCAATTATGTAGTTCAGACTCTATAAATACCATTTCTGATATTTTTTGTCTTATAAAAAGTAAACAAAACAAAAGCTAGTAAATAAACAAACATATGGCTAACTACCAGACAACAAAAACAAGACTGTTACTGGGAATCTGGCCTTGTATTATCATGTTCAGAACCAATATAGCAGCCAGATAATGTACATCAGTAAACATACACTCCTTTTTGCTTTATAAGTCAACTTTGGTAAAGAAATGACAACCATATAAGAGCACACATTACTCATAATATGTCTCCACATTGCATGACTTTCAACAAAAGCTAGCATTACCTGTCAGCACACAATGTATTACTGTTTAATGTTTTTTTCTGTGGCAAGAGAGATGCATAAATATCTTACACACATCCATTACATTTACATGTACATGTATTATGAATCGAAAAAAAAAAGAACTACATTTGCACTGAAATATATCTTTCAGCTTAGAAACACTTTGAGTATTGCAATTTTTACTCCATTGCATATAGGACCATTTCTCATAAGGAAATATTCCACAAAAATAATCCTTTGATAGATTTGATTTATACGAAAAATAGATTCTAGCATAGTTCCAAGGACATGCACAGAGGGAGAATGCATGCCTTGTCAGATGTAAAATATATGAGAGCATATATCTTTTGACTTTAATGAATAAATAAATGTTCACATTACTCTGGTAAAACTAAACTCTTGAACTAACTGTCAGCATGAGGAAAATAGTTTGAGTCATATAAGAGATGATATTCAGAGATGTGATTTATTGTTAGATATTTACTAAACATCTCAAGGCAACTGACTTTATTGAATGTCCACAACAGGCTTTTGATAAAATATGCACATTGCAATTTGCTGATGCAAAGGAGTTGCATCACTCAGCCACTGAAGATTCTTTACCCACATTATCTGCTTTCTCAGTTTCCTTGAACTAGAAATATATTGTGGTAACATTCTATCCACTGAGAGGTTTGTTGAACATGAATTTCAGTCAAGGCAAGAGATTATCAAGCAGAGGGGTTAAGATATGGGGTACAAGTTTTCTTCAATTTGTTTTTCTCTCTGTACAGAGGGAGATGATTTGAAGAAAACTTATACCCCATTAATTTCAGTCCTCTTGAAAATGTTGACCATTGCAGGGAACTCTATGAAGTTTGGGTAAAGATAATCATTTGCCTCGTGAAGAAATTGTAGGTAAGACGTATCGTAGGTAAGAAGTACGTCCTACCTACAATTTCTTCGTGAGACAAATGATTATCATCACCCCAGCATCATGATGTCAATGCTGCTATTAAAATGCAGTAACTTTGAGAAACATGTCCAGCATCTTTAGCACCATGGCTAGGCTGTAATGTGAGACTAACCTCATAACTTCATTTTCTATTTAGATTCTCTTGGATGGCAAGCTTCACATTTTGTGCCTAGTTATGGGCAGCAATCCAAACGTCCAGTGGTAGTCGTGTGGCATCGATTGCACTCTACTTGAGGTCAGCACTCTCACAGCCAAACACTGCAGCCAAACATTGCTGTAGCAGCTAGGAATTTCACACTCTGCTCCGAGGGTTTTGTTTTTTTGTTTTTGTTGGGGTTTTTTTTTCTGATTTTTTTTTCAGTACCATGTGGTACAGTTGCCGACCAACTTTCATGAAAATGTAGGAATTTCTCTAATGTCAAAATTTTCAGCAGAAAGTGTGAATGGCTCAACAAAGTTTTTGTTTGTTCCTGTTTTTATTGGGCATTGCCCAAAGATTTCCAAACAATATGCATCAAATTTGTGCTCTGGGCAAATGACATTTTTCATCCCTGTTTACTATGGAAAATGCTAAATTATCCAAAATCTTTCCCAAGTCCTGCTCTCAGAAATGCATCTGCAATATTGGCAGGAGACAAGATAATGCTTTATATTCGTTAGAAATAAAGAATGCCGTGTATTCATTGACATTTTCCAGCAAAGAGTGAAGTCTAAATTATTGCAAAATGTGCAGCATTCTCCCTGTAAACGACTTTGTGACATTTTACTTTCAGGAAGTGCTCTAGTTTGGCATGCAGCGGGTGGAAGTGCAATACTTTCAACCGTGTCAGGGAAAGCTATTCCTTCAAGATATGTCTACAGGGTGATGAATCTATTACTAACAGCACATTTTTTTTTTATTCATACTCTGATGCAATAGGATCATTGTTATAGATGGATCCCCTTCATGATAAGTGACTTTAGAGGAAATGTAAAGCTGTTTTCTTCTCATGCTATGGCTGTTAGACGACTTTTAGTCATCCCACTGTTTTTTGACACACTTTTTAAAAGTGTGACAAAACGTGGCATTTCAGCCCACAGACCCAATTACACTTTTAATAGTTCGTACTTATTACCCTCTCAAATGAACAAATTTGTGTGGTGGTTGATGTAATATTCTAAACCACTCACCAGCAAACTTTGCAGAAAATGGCACATTTTGCAAAATGCACCCTTGACATTAACTTGAATGCAATAATACAACCCTACATGAAGAGAATTGGAACTTAGGGAATTCAGATCCATTATACTGCCACAGCTTTCATGCACTGTCATGAAACTTTTCTTTATGCCCCCCCCCCCCCCCTTCATCTACAAGCCCCTTTGAGTGTAACTGGTACATCCACAATTCACCCACACATGCAGTAGCAAAGGACAATGCCTTAGAGCCACTTGCGAGGTGACGTTACAGCTGTTAATCACTGCAGGTGGCCACGACAAATGTGTCAGTGAAAAAAAAAAATGCAGGGCGAAAACAAAATATCTGCACTCGAGAGGAAATGTCATTATGGCTCGCATAGCCGTACCCACTTTTGAGTGGCATATTATAGGATGCTTTGTTACATGCTGACAATGTCTTGAGTGTTGGAGACGTATGTGATGCTTCCAGTAACTGTAGGAGAGGTGCATGTTGCATCTTCTGGAGTTTCTCTATTTTTTTGTGGTCAACATCTTCAAATCTGAGGCTGGAGGCAATGTCTTGTGAGGGATTACGCCCAATTAAGTCTGTCTCGAAAATGTCTGGATGTACCGGCTCTAGGAAACCGGAGGAAGGGCCCCCGAGGACTAGCTCATTACTCCAATTATCATTCCACTCTTGCTTTGTCTTGTTCTTGATTACTACCTTCAAAATATCATCCCACGCCTTGCAAATTGGCAAACTAGGCAGCTTTACGAACTTATTTGGTCCCTCTTTAGTGGGAACATTCAAGAAGACAGCCTCACTGTCTCACAAACATTCTGAGCAATGGATTAGGCTAACATGGTTGTCGGTACATAAAGACAGTTTAGAATGTGAATAAGGCTTTTTTTTTTTTTTACTGTGATGCCCAAGAGGAAAATGCAGTACTACGATTTAATTCTCCTGTTCTTTCTGGTGCTAAAAATACTCTGTCCCTTTCTGAATTAAGACACTACATTAATCAAATTTTCTTTTAAGAATAGACAGAGCTGGCAACCCCAGGCTTTTTTTCACAGCATGGTGGTATCTGAAAAACAATGCTACCCTCATTGGGCAGGCAAGGTAAGCATGATAACTGACAAGACAGTGACAAGATAGAAGTGTCTCACCTAAATTAAGGTGCAGTCAGGTCATCATGTCAAGCACTAAAATGCTTCTGTACAATTCCATCGATTTTCATTTTGCCTAAGATTATTTAGAGTACTGATATATCACTACGTCTGTCATGTGGATGGACTACGCAGGTAATGACTGTTCATTCCCTCATAAATATCACGGAGTAATATTTCTACAACTGTCTCCATGGCTTGCATCACAAGTGATTCAAGACTAGACAATATGAGTCAGTAAGGTTCACAATGTCACAGAGATGATTTCAATCTTCAAATTTTGAAGAACGATACTCCTAGAACCCTCATACACTTGCAGTTTCAAAATTGATGGAACAGAGATATTAACAGTGAATCAGTTAATAATGACATTGCAATCAATCACTGTGGCAGGTGAATTTAACCATCTGAATACCACCAACTCTGAGGCATAACCCTCTGTCCTCTATGAAAAAAAAAAATACATAGCATATGAAAGTGTATGGTCTTGCAGCTTTTGACTGACAAGTGCACTCGTAGTTCAAGATGATCTTGTGAATCGCAAGCACTTTTAGTAGCCCCGACAGACATGAGTATGGAGATCTGGAGCAGAGATTGCCCTCCACCCGTGGGGGGAGGTCAGAGATGGTGCTCATAATGGAACCTCGGTCACACAGTTGTCCAGCATGCAGTGGACGTCTCCAGCCTCGGGGCATGGTTCTCTTGTCCAGCAGGCCTTTAGGATGTTCAGGAGCTACAGAGGAGAGTCACAACAAAAGATGAAATTCATGTGACACATAGTTGCAATCAAATTAATAAAATCTTATATTCTCACACTTCTATCACGTAACATAAATCTTAAATCACACCAATGACGATATTACATCAGAAGGAAAATGTGCCAGTGGAAACTACAATAAAATCTGCTTGCCTTGCAGACACCTCTTTGACAGCAATAATACAAAAAAATAAGGCATGTAATTTAGTACATGCAGTCACATAGCACGATAGTGGACTTTCTACAACATTAACAGCTCCAAAATCCAGTTCTTTTGTCTTGAAAGTAAGGATATCAGCATCCATCTCTGGTCATTTTGTCTCTGACAAAGATTCTGCCAAGATCGAAATCTGAGGCTTCTTTTGTTTCAGGATCCATTTTTGTCATGAAATACAAATAGCTTCATGTTTCTACTTAATTGAAGTTAAACATTCCTAAAAAAAATGACAATTATCCCTCCCACCCCCCTCCCACACACACACAAAATAATTAGAGAAAATTAACAAGCAAGCATTTATGAAGAGGATCTCTTGAGATAGGAAGGAGGCTTTCAATCCCACACTCACCTGTTTGTTGAGGCAGCTGTCTGCATCCCTGATTGTTGTCAGCCACTCCATGAAGGCCATGTGAGTGTCCCCCACCCCTACAAGCTGGTCCTGCCCTAGCGCCGCCTTGAGGCAGGGCAAGGCCCCCAGGAGCTGCTGTGCATAGGCCACGTGACTCTTGTTCACCCCACTAGGCACGGTACTGATGAAGAAGTGCTCCCCGTTGTGCATCGCTTGGGGTAGAGGGCGAGCCCCAATGGTGGTTCCTCCACTGTGGATGGGCACAAAGTGCGAGTAGCCCCAGGCACTGCGGCCCATGACTACCTGCTGTTCATGGTTGGAGGCACGAGATAGGGTCACTGACCGGTTGTCCATCGTTTTGCATCGGGCACGGCTGGGATGGTCCTTGGGCAGGGTGGCCATGGAGTAGGCATATGATGCACCACCCGGCAGCCCATACAGCTGACCTTCATGTCTGATGGCACCCAGGGAATACTTGCGATGGGATTTGCAACTCTCTGGAGAGGATCTGGCCCGGGTGGAATCCTGTGCATCAAGGAGAGATGCTGCACTGCTGGCTCGGCTCACTGGTCTGCTGCAGGGCGGGGTGAGGGACTCCGGAATACCTGCAGTGAAGGGTGTCACTGACTTTTTCCGGACATAGAACTTTGAGAGAGAACTGGTAGACTTTATCTCCAGACCATCACCACTACTGCTTCTTCTCCTGTCACTGTCATAGCCAGTCTCATCTGGCTTTTCAGAGTCACTGGCAAGGTCACATGACCTCATGCGAGACCGCAACGGTCTGTGCGTCTTTTCGCTGTCAGATTTGGACGAATCGCTGCCAGCATCACTGGGGCAGGAGTGCAGCTTCCTTGGTTTTTTCCCACGATCTTCTGAATACTCCATCATGGAGTCTTCCTCCTGGCAGGAGTCACCGTCCGTTGATCCTTCTCCTGCCTTCAGACTCTGGGCCGTCGCATCAAGCATGCCCCTCAACTTGGACACAGCAGAGCCATGGGTGACCTCACTGTCTGACAGAGAAGGGTCCACTCGGTGAGCCAGCTGGAAGAGGTGAGCCTCTTGCCGGCGGCTCCGGCCACCCTTGTTTTCAGAGCTCCTCATGGAGTTGCGTGGGGAGGAAATCCCACTGTCACTGCTGCACAGACTGTGCCGTTTCTCACTCTTCAAGATGTCAGAGGACATTGCTGAACGACGTGGGAATGTGGCAGACATCCTGGGATTGTCTTTCAGGCTACCTCCTTCTACTATGATATTATTCCTATTGCAATCTTGCACTAAACTGTTACTATGGCAACATGATGCCTCTGCACTATTTTGCTTTAAAAGCTTCAGTGCATCCCTGTCAGTTTCTCCTGCATTCACAATAGAACCATCTCTCTGTCTTTCGTCATACACCTGTCTGATCTCACCACTCCCTCTCACATGCAAATCTGTGAAGCCACTTTTGGGTCTCTGAGGCAGCATGGGGCGTTCCATCCGCTTGCTGAGGATCTTGCGGTAGACACCTGCATCGCTCATGGCCCTCCTGGCACGCATCTCATCTACAGCATAGGCCTGGTTGGCATAGTAGATCCTCCTGTGACTGGGGCTCCCCCTGATCTCAGCACCCTCCTTGCTGGTGCCAGTAAGAGGGCCAGACTCTGCATCTAGGGCATCCTGACTGCTACGTGGGGAGCAGTACATGCTTGGAGAGGCCCTCCCTGTCCGCATGCTCCCTTCCGCAGCAAGCCGCGCCCCAATAGTGGCTGCATCGGGCCGCTCCCAGATGCTGTGACTCCGGTAACCAATGGCAACCTCCTCATCCAGCCCTTGGTCCACATTTTTCTGCTTCAGCCATGCCATCATTTCCAGGACAAGGATGGCAAAGGAACGGACGTCATTGGAGAACTCTGGGCTCTTATTCTTGTCCTCTGTGACCTCTCCGGTCTTCCCAGATTTTCCTCCACTCCTGGGCATCATCAGGTCAGACTTGTCCTCCGTCTTCTCACTTCCTGCTCTGTAGACAGGAGGCTCTTTCCTTGGCGGTTTGGCGTAGTCAGTGGCATTGGTGAAATTTGAGATCACAGCCTTCACCTGGTTCTGAAACACAGATAACACAACAAGGAGGTCATTAATGATAATACATACAAACAAAAAGTTTGGATACATCAGCATTTTATCAAATCTCAAGAAATTATTTTGGAAGTGTAGTTATGTATATGGTAGAGTCTGCCAAAAAGAATATTAGTCTGGGTAATTTATGGACACAAATGGAACAATATTAACTGGGTAAAGCAATATAATTGTGGATTCTCCTTCACTGATCAAAAATTTGACAAAAAAGCTATGACATGTCACCAGGGTTTTTAACTACATCAACAAAACAAATGATATGTCCTGAAAATTCAGAATCTAGTGCACTGCTTTATAAAAGAGTAAAACTTGTTGTTTATGGATTTTGATCTGAAGAAGACATGAGCGAACTAATATCCATTACGGGTGCACATTTTTTTTTTCAGTGCAGTGTTTTTCTTTTTGTCTGTTTTGAGCCTTTTGCATATCGAACAAACACAACACATATTTATTCATATAATTGGATGCTTTCAACAACAATTAGTGTTAAAGAAAAAGTCTCCTGAACTCTGCAAATGGTCACAAAGGTCGTCCAGTCAACATCCTGACACACAAACAGCAAGACACACACAGAAACATAAAAATGTGCAAACACCATCAACCGGGTCAACACAACCAAAAATCCCCACATCACAGTTAAGACTATATTGACATATGTAATGAATATCAAATCATGGTTTGCATCCTAATAACAGATGATTTTCAAAAGACTCAAACTTGCAGATCACATAAGGCCCATCATATTTCCATGATGGGGAAAGTTTGCTAATAAAACCGTACCAATTACAGCGGGTGAGAAGACATGATTAGCTCATGGTATCTATGCCTGAGCTACTCAAGGAGGCAGTGAAGTAGGACACTCTAGTTTTATTTTTCTTCCTAAATATTGTGGTGATGCAAGCATACTACAAGGTCTACTAAAAAAATCAACAAGCAATAAAAACAGTCACTGACACACCTACCACACTTTTAGCATCTTTTTTTTTTCAACAGTGGAAAATCAGCGTAAGGAACATTAAAAGATCGTACAGTTTTGGTTGAGACCTAATTTCGGGTTTCTAACATTTTTTGGTGAAATGATGAGAAACTTCTTATAAAAAATGAAAATTGGTTTTGAAATGGCCGAGATATCCAAAACAGAGCAATTCTAATAAAGTGTGGGACCCACACTTTATTACGATCGCTTTGCTTTATTTTGTTTTTGGATGTTTCAGTCATTCCAAACCTGATTTTCATCAAATAAACTTTTAATTCTTCTTAAAATGGTACGCTATGTGCTATATATCATGAGTGTTTTCTTGGATTCTTGCAAAAAGTTTAAAGCCCAATTCTCATCTTCACCAATGTAATACTGTACCATCCCTTTAATGTGACATGTTTGGAAGCATTTGCAGTATGTTACTGATGGTGCTGCACTCAGCAAAGTTATTACAGCTTCATCAGTGATGCAAAACATCACCACACTAAGTTGTTTATGATGGATAATACCTGATTGCTTCTAACTATTTCTGGAAATAGAAATATTCTGTTATCATTTAACATGCATCTCACATTACTTGGCCATGCGAAGGTGGTTTCTATGAAAGCTAATAGTAACAAGACGACCATATCATACCTAAATAGCATCAAGAGTCATTATGGCTTAGAAAACCATTACCTTACAAAGAGGGGGCATTAATTCCACATTAAAAAAAAAAAAGTTCCTGCTAATATTGAAACTTGGAATGCAAACCCAAAGAACAGAATACACAAACAAGCAAATAAAGAAACATGAATGTCAGCTGTGTTATCTTGGCAATCAGCATTATGAGGGAGATATGCAGATAAACTTGATCGAGAGTGGAAGCTTTCTGGCAAATATCCAAGCTCCCCAGACGTAGCCATCGGCAAATATGTTGCCGTTGAGTGGCTCTTTGCAAGACACATACGCACACACATTTGGAAAAAAATACAAGGCACGATCATAGTAGATCCCTCCGTCTCCAGATATTAACCTAAAAGGAGAAAAATCCCACGTCCATACATAATGAAAATATCAAGCCAACATCTGCCAGGGCAGCTTGGGAAAACAATAAGAAAAATGATGATTGTGAAGCTTCACATTCATTTCATGATCAACATTCATAGATGATGATCAATATCAGTAAACACATGAAACTTGCAAGTTTGCCAAATATTCTAAACACAGGAAATATAATCCATGCAAATCAATTCAAGGAAAACATTAGAATCACTTTATTCACTTCCTCATTGTATGTGTGCAGCCAATGCATATAAGACAAGATCATCATACTGTCAGCGAATGTTTGATAACTGGAATAAATATACATTACATTCATTCCAAGAAACATCCGTATTCTGAATGCGAGAAACTTTTTGGTATATATAAAGAGAGATCCTGAGAGAGTAGATATGAAAATGATGACGACAATAACATCGACTTTACATTAATTCAGAACGTCAAATATGAAAGTACCTCTGCGTGAAGCCTGCGAGGATTGTAATCCTTTTTGAGGAAAATGGTACTCTGGGCATTTGTTGCAGGGCCATGTCCTCCAGAAATTAATTTGGGAGGGAGAATGGAAGATCTGTTTAAGACATGTACAGCAGAAACTTCAACTTTAATAACAGTTCTCTGATTGTGATAAAACGAACATTCAACCAGTTCTATAACCATAAATTTTTTCTCCCTTGTTCTTTCTCAAATGTCTACATTTCCCTCCTCCAGAAGGCCCTTTGTTTGAGAGGGATGTTTACCATTTTGGCGTCAGCTGGAACATAATCCCCAGTATGGATATGACATCTGCGGACACTTGACATTTGCTGTGCAGAGACAACTGGGCACTTAGCAATGTGGTCTGGTATGAACCAACAAACATTCAATGACCCGGCTGGATAGATGAAGTACGCAGTCGCACAGGCCACTTAAAGACCTGAAGAAGGCACTTGTTCGACCCACCGCAATGTTTTAGCATGCCATTACAGAATGATCTAATAGTTCCTCACATCCCATTTTCTGCTTGCATGAAGAATAAGAGGCCCACGATTAGATTTCAACCGTCCTTTTTTAATATTGCTCCCCATTGCGGTAATGGTACTTCAGTGCTCTTAAAAAGTTGCAACAAGATGTTATCAAAATCATTGAACTTCCTTTGTCTCCCGGAAGAATTATTACTATTTATATAAACAACAAGGATTTCATAACTTGGACAGCTAGAGGACTTCAACCTTATATGGACTTTGATGTGGGGAAAAAAAAAATCTTCTGATTCTGAGCAGAGCATGTGCTAATCATGCAACTTTTTGCTGTTCTCATTCTGAGTAATCTAAACATGATATGGTGTAATGAAGGCGCTGAAACCACTTGTTGAATAATTTTGTGATTCTTAGACATGATTTATATAAATATATATTAACACTTTGATATACATCTTAAAACTCCCTCAGAATTACACTCAGTCTCAGTACACAGATTTGAAGGAGTCACATGCAAGTAAGGACCGGCATTTGGGGGAAGACACCCATTTCCGGCAAACCATTACGCCTACAATGAGACCTCATTAGGACAAGGATTGGGGCAGGACCACGCCCTTGATGAATTGGTACATCCCCTCTTCCTCCTATGACCATAATTGGCACCCCCAGTGACCCTATCATTTGCTACTTCCACCAGGGACAAGGTACAACCCAAACACAAAGGAGTCCAGAATTCTGTGGTTTAACTTTCAGTGGTCACTTTCCATTTAAAGCTCATCAGTGTATATACTAGCAACTTGTTCATGGTGCAGAAATGACATTTTTACTCTTTGTTTTTATTTATTTTTTGTGAATAAGTTAGTCTCCCATCATGGGCAGATTACCACTTTATGGAAACAGAAACATGCCAGTAACTAATTCTCAATTGTTTTCTCCTAATCTGGTCCAAAAGAAAAAAAAATGTCACAAAGAACCAAAATGCTTTTTAAAAAATGAAAAAATAAAGAAATAACAACAAATTAAGAGAGAAAAAACTTCCTTTTTTCATTCCTGTGGTTCTGCCAGTTGACAGATTGATAAAACTACATGAGGGAAAATGGAAACAAAGTTACACTACTAGAAAAATAGGACAAAAACAGCAGTTCTGTTTTTTCCAAACTTTGATTTGATGGTTGACGAGTTCATGACACAAAGTCAATACACCGTAAATTCACTGGAAAACATACAAAAGAAAGAAAAGGAAAAGGAAAGAAAATCACATCCATGTCCTTCCCGTTTCCCTGGCAATCAATCAACTGTGGTGATTTGTCCCCAATCCAGTTCCTGCTTCCTGAATCTATTATTTACACATTGCTTAATGTGTTTACAAACAAACCCTTTAGGGGAATGAATAAGATACAAAAAGTGAGAGGGAGAAAGGAGAAAAAGGGGGGAAAGGAGAAAAAAAATGAAAGACGTGTGAGTGGCAGCATGAGAGATGCCTATCAAGTGTCCCTTATGGGTAGCAAAGGATTTTTTTTTTCCAAAGCAGTTTCTCTTGAAAAGACAATCACACAAACCCTTGTGGCATTTGTGCGTGTAAAGATAATTTGCCAACCACATAGACATCATGCTCACATATCCACGCTTCATATTCTTCAAGTTCTGCAGACTGCGAATATGATGATCAAAGGTTTAACATAACACTAACAGATAAGAGAACACTGAACTACCTTCCATCTTCTGTGGTGATATTTTAGAATGCTTTCTAAGTGCTATCTGCAGTCTAAACAAAAATAATCTGTGATGGCTAAAAGTGCTGATGCCCTCTTTTTTGTTGCAATTAAAAGAAACATGTTTAGAAAACAGTGACATTTGAGCCTCATCTGCTAGTCTCTGTTACATTCTGTTGTTTGCACGAATAACAAAAACAATTTGTCTAGAACAGAATGAAAATCAACCCAAGAATCTCAGAGTCTGAAACCATACTCCCTACCCTGCACTTATATTTGATCTTGCAATTGAAACGTTTCCTCTTACACACTTGAGTAAATCAACATCATTGTGGTGATTAAGTCTGCATGTCCATTCATAAATTGGGGACAAGGAAAACACTGTTGTATTGACAGACATCAATCCTTCTGACAGAAAAAAAAAAGTACTACCATCTATAAAATCTTTGCTGTTGGCAAGCCTTGCATTCAGCTGCACATTACTGCAAAACCAGAAATTTTCATGTGCATGAAACTTCCACAAATTTTGTAAGGAGGTAAGGTTCACGATAGTAGAATGCACACAATTTTTCTTTTTGTCTACACAATGCATTAAACGCCAGTCACCAATTTGCAAAAGTTCCATGCCACGAAAAAGGGCATTGACTCCAATTTGCAAAAGTTTCTTGCTGCAAATGTTTGAGGTTTTACAGTATACTGACAAAAAGTAGAAAATATGAGCTGAACTTGTGCAGAAAACTTTTCTTAGAACACTTATAGACTTGAACATCTTGTTTCTGAACAAAACAAGGGGGAGAAGCGATTAACTGCTGTGATTCCTCTTCCACTATGAGCTAACCGCTCCAAGTGAGAAACTGGATCATCTCCCTCGCAACAACATTAGGAAGCTTTAGATTTTCACGACGGGGACATTCAGAGGAAAAAACATGTTCTGCGCATGCGCAGACGTCGATCTATTTCCAGCTCGCATTGTCTGAGTTTTCAGTACGCATTCTCAACTATTTTTACGTCTGCTCAATTCACGAAGCAGAGCGCTACTTGATGCACTGATCTTATGGTGGCGCCATTTTATCTTTCACAGGTTGCGTCCTCGTGCAATATAAAGGTACTTTTCAGCACGATGGAGGGAGAGGGCAGTATGTCCGATGCAAGCGTCGTCTCAAACGTCTGCGCTGCAAATCTAAAGCTCCCTAGTAAGAGTGTTAAGATGCAAGTCCTGTTCTATGACCGACTGTGATTTCTACACTCCTACAAAGATTACAGCTACCCTATATTCATTTTCACACTGAACACTACCAAAAAAAAAATATTGATGCCAATTTGATTGCTATTTCCTTCTAGCACAGTTTTACAGTTGGCGACTCCATCTATATTCCTGAATAAATTGGCCAAAGGAGATTCTATCTGTCATTTCTTTAGGCCCTTGATAAATCCAACATCGGAAGGAAATATTTTTGCCTCATCTTCTCAAGTATTACTTCTTGAATTACTCATTTTTCCTGCATTGATATATTTTGTGCAATGTATAACCGGACAAACTTCAGGTCAGTGGAAGGGCATTCCCTAAAGTGCAACAAAGTCACCAGCTTGCATTTGCATACAAATATAATAATTTTCATCTTATCTTTTCTTTCCGGAAGATGTACGCCAACCAAATAAAAGCCATTGAAATACTGCATCATCTGTGATTCATGAGATACGTATGTGAGTAAAATATCTTTGGCGACATCATGAAGTGTGTGCTCCATCTCTCGAAGGGATTATAACTATCGATCAAACGCATTCATCCTGGAGGCAGCATCACCTACTTTTACCAATCTTCGGAGCATTCTATACAAGACGACAAAAATAACACTGAAATAAATAAAACAAATGCAAAAACATCTTCACCAGAGTTCCTTATCTTGCAGGGCTGTCAGATTTCACTAGATCCATACACAAAAATTCACACATTTCATTCTTTTATTCCCCAAAATGCACCTGCCTCCAGCAACCACTTGCATGCAATGGCCCATTAAATTTTCTATGAAAGAGATATACCATGTTGTAGACTCTCCTCACACAGTGAATTGTTTGAATACAATTGTATTACAAACTTTTTTTTATCAAATCAAGTTAACTACTGAAAAGACTCAAATCAATCAAAAATTCAGTTCCTGCTCCACTTTGCAAGTAAATGCCTGGTCAAGTTTTGCCTTGCAGCCGATTGTTTGACTGATGTCAGCCACTTCATCATTTCAGAAATCACATTTGACAGCATATGAACACAGCAGTAGACTGACTGGACTGAATGCTAGCAATGTTCTTGTTGCCATGGCGATAGTAGTCGATCAGCACCTGCGTGAGATGAGGAGGAGATGGGAGTGAATTTCTGCATACCTGGGGAGAGCCCGACAAATAAAAAGCACGAGTGACTACAGTACATTGCTCTGTTGAGTCCTCACTCCAGCAAACAGCACGTGCCTGGTCGTATCCTTTGCACTGACTTTATACACCTACCCGATGTCCTACATACACAATATGTCACAATTTCTGGGGGTTTTTTTCTCTGTGGAAGAAAATATCATTCCAATGTCAAACCACTGCGTATACTGCATGTGTTTTGCATCAGATACAAGGATGATCTTCTCAATCACCCATTCATCTTTATAACACATATCTTGTTGCTTTCAAAGACTGGAAGCCACCAACAAATGATTGCTGCCAAGAATGATTTTGCCAGCCAGAAAGAGATGCGGAAAAAACCTTGACCTCAGCCTTCCCTGCATCGTGACGACTAGAATGGCATGGCAGAAACTCCAGACCAACTCGACGTCATCTTCTTTTTGTCGCCGTGTTTCCATGGAGAGATGGGAGAATGACATGCTCCAAAAAGCACCCAATACTTCAGCTGATATGCAATGAGACGGAGCGCCGAGAACACCTGGATTCATTGTAAAGATGACAACAGCTCCTCAATGGGAACATTGTCAGCTAAAGACTGATGACACACCTAGGCCCACTCATTTTGAATGCAGGAAATGATGGCTCCGCCAATTCCATGAACACCTTTCTTCACCTGTAAGCTCAGGAAAATTGTCTGTATATTTTGACAACAGCATACACGATTCACCCTTATGTTTTTCCTACTTTTGTGCAATACCATCAATCATCTTCATTATGACATATCTCATTAATTGCTTGGCAAGACAAATATGATTGAAGACTCTTTACTGTGACCCTGGATTGCGAGTTGTTGTTTTTTTGTGTGTGTGTTTAAAAGTAGGTTATTTCATTGAACGTGACAGCCACAGTCCTCACATAGGAATTGCCATGGTAACCATTCTTAAAAAGGATGGTACGCACAAAAGCTGCATGAACGCTGTCATAAGCAGCGATGCAATATAAAAGTGAATTGCCTCACTTAATATTAATGGTGGGAATTGGTACATCCATTTTTTTCTTGACTGAATGCCACTTTTCAAGTGATGGGAGGTTGAGAGCCAGGGGCTTAATGAGAGCTAAAAGCCTGATAGCTCTCCGCATCCTTCCTGGTGACGACACCGGTAGTTGTCACCCTGCAGTGGAGTCCATTAATGAGCCAGTGCTACCAGGCTTGGTATCAGTGCTGTTTATTGTAATTGCCACCCAATCATTACCACTCATCAACTCTGGCCACTGTAACATACGTGTCCTGCAGAGAAAAATCCTGCCATCAATATCCGCAAGGACGTTTAAGTATAAATTCTTTTGTGAGTGTCTGAGTGTTTAAAAGCATATCTTTCACAGTCAGATTGAACGTAGA
Source organism: Diadema antillarum (assembly GCF_040938485.1). Lineage (NCBI taxonomy): Eukaryota > Metazoa > Echinodermata > Echinoidea > Diadematoida > Diadematidae > Diadema > Diadema antillarum. The sequence goes on along the minus strand of NW_027271072.1, from coordinate 50,284 downwards.
TAGCCTTTACTAGCTAGCTTCAAAAACTGCATATATATGTACATACTCAACTGCTACAAAACCATTGAAATTGTTACAGGGAAAAATTCTCCAAATTCTTCTATGGATTCAAAGAATGCAGAATATATTACTTGGAGTACTTTGTGATATATGAGGAAACTCAGACAATTACCTCAAAAATTGAAAACCTTTAAAGATTTCATTAATTACATTTGCCCTCCTCTCATAACAGGATCTTTATAATACTTGTAATATCTGAAAAGTGCAATTATATCAAAAAAATGCATGAAACAAATTTGCCAATGTTTCATTTCTATAAGAAGTACAAATTACCTCAAGTTTTTAATGAGATATGTGTACATAAATCTCATTCTTTGTTCCTCCTGGATGAGCTAGATTATTTAGTAGAATATTTTACAAAAGTGAACTTTTTTGAAATTCTGTTACATATCTTCTAAATATTTATTCTCTCTAGCAACACAGAGGATCAAAATTCAGCATCAACTAAAGCACAATTATTCATCATCAAACGAAGGGTCAAATTCTACTAGTTCTAATAAAATACTTATGAAAAGTTATTCCCTCCACACAAACTACACATACCCAATCAACCCAAGGTCTCACATACTGTGATACTCTCTGTAAAGTGATCAGAGAAGAATGGCTCACAGCTCATATCATTTGGCACTCAAATCGCAGATAAACCCCAGTGTGAACAGGTTCCTCTACCACAGTACACTATTCCATCCACCCCACCTTTCACAACTACGTCAGTCAAGGGATCAGATGAAGTGGTGTGTGATCTACAGGCAGACTGGAATCTGTGGTCACTCAATTAAGGATTTGTTGGCAAACCTCAACATAATCTCCGCCACTTCCCATTCCGGCTCTGGTTTCACATCCCATTATATTGTACTCCAATGGCCGGCATTTGCCCTCATTCACAATGCTACGTAGTAATGCTTGGCTCCTTGGCGAAACACACAGACAAGAAGACAAACACAGAAGAAAAAAAGAATTACAACTGATCATAAATGTATGCACGCCAATATCAGAGTCATGGCTGCAATAAAAACTGCAAACCAGAGAAATAATATGACCTTGGACAACCGCAAGGCAACTACAACATCCAGAGAAAAAGAAAAGGAACAATTCTACCCTGTTCTCACTCCATGCTACATCGTATATACCTTAGTACTGTAAAACCAGGAATGTTCGCATACATTTTAATTTCGTGAATTTTGCGAGAGTCAAGTTTCGCGAAATTAAAATGCATGCTAAAGATCTTGTCTACACTATACGCATTGAATGTTAGAGGAGACTCACGAAAATTTCATGCTGCGAATAAGGCCGTTGGCTCCCACTTGCGAAAATCTCATGCCGCGAAAATATTGTGTTTTACAGTAATACATTAAGTTGAGCTGACAGCTTGCTCCATACCATGTGCTCTGTTAGTGTGTGACATCCAAGTGCACAATTCTACAGAAACTACAGCATATCTTTGACTAGATTAAGTTCACGTTCAAGATCAATGGAAAGATAAATAGAGAGATTGATGGATAGATAGACAGATAGATAGACAGATAGATACATGTAGATAGATAGATAGACAGACAGATAGATAGATACATGATAGATATATCGTAATTGGAGAAAGAGAAAGAGAAAAAAAAAAGAAGAAAGAAGGCGGGAGAGATTATTGTCAAGTATTTTCTAGGTAGGCCTATGTGGAAATTATTGGATTGAGAACAGATGTATTTGACTTAATGAATAAAAGAAATGCTTCTTGCCTAACATATAATTCCACAGCACAAAAGTGTGCAAGCTTTCATCTTAATGGTTCATAATTTAATGACATTGACATTGTTCTTTTCAGTTACAAAAAAAAAAAGAAATCCTAGCAGCATGGTCGTATATGTTAGCAGCACCTCTGATGTAATGATAAAGGAATGAATAATCTGCAGCTGATAATGTCATACTCCTACATGCTTCAAAAGAGCAAATAGGGTCTAACTGCAACCAGATTTACTACAATTTTAGCTCATAGACAGTAGTGCTGGAATACACTGTTTACAAATGTTTTCTTTAGCATGGTGACATTATATTGACAAATATCTTGACAGGCAATACTGCAATTTCTTTATTTTTTCTCATGTTTTATTATCCACAAGCACATAATCCTACACCTCAGAGAGCAAAATTTGTTGTTTTCTTTGTAAAATGAGTCATGTACAATGTTAAACAGTGTCTATTTACTGTAGTTACTGAGTGAAACTAGTGAAATTGGAGGACACCTTGCATCTGTCACTTCTATGTATTGGTCACAGGGAAAACATTATGACAATTTTTTTTTTAAAGCCAACAGTAAAAAATATGCATCACAGTGATACTGTACCAAATCACCACAGTATGAGTAATAAGTGTCCCAGAGGGTGTTTTAGTGTGAAGTGTTGTGATTTTCTACATTTACTTCTAAATATTCCAATCCTGATTTAGTCCACCTTCTCAGTTTTGTGTTCTCAGAATGACATCATTAAATGTACAATGTTTGACGGATATGTATTGATGAAAGTCCTGTCAACATATCCTCATAAAAACTTGCAATATCTTCCGATAATGCTTCTTTTCTTTTCTTGCTTTTTAGTTGTTGTTCTGCGCCTGTGCAATTTCCCAGATAGTTGTGAATATTTCTGTTGTGGTTACTATATTTTGTCATTTGTAGTTAATTGGTTTTGCAGCTAATGGGTTTTAAGATGAATTGATGCTAATTCTTAAATCTCCTGAGAAATAAATCCAAGAACATTCTAAATTTTCCATATTGTACACATTTGTTCAAAATGATGACACTTGGTAACATACTGACAGATATACGTGTTAGTTAAGAACTCAAACTTTCAGTGGGCCACACATTAAGAATGTGATATTTTCTTTAAACCCTCCTTTCAATTTCTTCTCATACTTCAAGATGTCTTCAGCTTCCCTTACAACAGAATGTTAATCAATGAAACAGAATATGCTAGTGTGAGCACATTAATGCTTAAGGTGTATGCTTTGCCAAGCAATTAAGACCTAGTAGAGAAACTTTCGCTTTACATGGAGAATGCATCATTTTTCCTGGTTATTGATCATAGCCACTTATAAGATCTGTAGTCAGAGATAAATATAGATATGAGGTGCAATCAACAGAGTGGTAGTTTCATAGTGGCAGCACATTCCATTCATGATTAACTTCTATTGAGAGGTAACCTTGCAAATATATGGCATATTGTGTGTGGTGGTTTTTTGTGGTTTTTTTTTTGGGGGGGGGGAGGGGAGGTTGGGTTTGGAGATACAGTGCTAATGTTCCTGTGGCAGATTTTTCTTGTATGTTTTCTATGAGATTAAGATGTTTCACAAGTGCAGCCCACAGGAAAAAGTATTATTGAGGATATTTTGTGCCTGATTCTGTGACACCTGAAAGCCCTACAAACATATCCTGATTAAAACAAGCTAACACACAAACAAACAAACAAACAAATTGTGGTATGCTGTAATCATGCTTCTTTTTCTTTCTTGATTTTTGTCATTGTTGTGTGCCTATACAACTTCAAAGAGGGCTCCTACTGCTTTTGCTGTGATTATTAGCATTATCATTATTGTTCTTTTGCAGTTAATGGTTACCCTGTTAACTTCTTCTGTATGTTTGTGTGCATTTAAATCAGGCTACAGCATCTTACAGGGGTATGAGGACGACCTCCCTGATTGGAACAAAGGGAAATAAACTGGAAGTATTCCCAGGGTGGGATACAACTGCCCACGGAGGGAGGAGGGAATTGAAACTCGCTCCTCCCTCGGTCAGTCGGTCGCCTCACGACACTTGAATTGATTGCATCCGACAAGTAATGCAATGGGCTGGATGGGGTATGTAAAGGGAGTCAGGTTGGGTGGTAAAAAGGGGGGGGGGGGGGATAGGAGAAGGGTAGAATGGGGTGTGAGTGCATGTACTAGAAGGGGAGGAGGAGACATGGGGTGTGAATGACAATAGCTCAATTGTTCAAATGACATTTATGAGTGCTGGATGTGATTAGTGATTAGACTTCTCATTCCTGATTACAGTAACCCATTATCTGCTCAGAAATGTCTAAAACTAACATACCTTCCCGGATAGGACACTTCCTAAAAATATAGAGAAGGGAAAAAAATCAATAAAATACTACTAATCATTATTGCCACTATAAATAAACAAGAAGTTTCACTCTGTGTGTATGTAACTGTGTGTGTGTGTTTGTTAATACTTAGATTTTTTTTCCAATTTTTTCATCTTTCTCATTTCTATGGCTTTCTGGCTCCCTTCCTCTTTGCAGACAAGCTTCAAGTTTTCCTCCAACTCTTGCCAAGGGGGATGCAATTACGACATCCTCGGGTGCCGAACTTGGTGGACATTCACCTTTCGAGTGCTATTCAAAACTTTTATATTTCCATCGCCAGTGCATCCATGTGCACTTCTGATAGCTTTTGGCTTTCAACTTCTTTCACGCATGACCGATGCACAGGTGCACGTGTCGTCTCCCATGGATCCATTACTTCCGTCCGTCGGACCCCGGCGGCAGCTGTATTTCGATCAGTCATGAGTTTGGATTCTCCTGGACATATTGGATCCCACGATTCATAAAACATTCCACCATGTGATCCCACTTCTTTTGGGTGATGTCCTGGCCTGGCTTGTGGACGTCACGGTCTGGTCAAACTCCGATTCAGGAAAACCCCCCAAATTTTGCTGTCAGAAATTTGGCAGGCATGGAAGATTGACAGACTCTGACACATACCGTGGATGTCACATTACTATTATTTTGGTCAAACCCCATCTGGTCTACTTACCCACTTTAGCTCATGACCTAACTGCAATGTAAGGGTTTAGAACTAGGATAAGGATTAGGATAAGGATTTTAGCATGATTTGGACTTTAGCATGATTTGGACTAAGGGTTGGGACTTGTATTACGGTTTGGGGTGTGGATACAGGTTCAGTCCGAGGTCAGAAGATTTTTACGTTCAAAGATTAATGTGCTAGAGGAAATGAGGAGCTGATTGGATGAGAATGGATAAAATGATAATTAACCCAATGGATCTATTAAACGAACATATACAGTATAAGTGGTTATATTTGCTACAGGTATCTTCACAAATGAAGAGGTCACTGACATATTCGCGAGATGTTTTCGTGAATTGACACTGACGCTGTCATAAATGCACTATTGCCTTTACACACGGCAACATTTTCATGCAACAGGTTTATTTAGTGTACATATTAGAATTATATTTTTCAAACAGTAAGATTGAGATATGATTCAATATCAAATGATATAAAAAAATGCTCATTTTCCCTGCTGAACACAGATACCCTAAGTGTTAAAGCATTTGTCAATGAAATGAACAGCTGAGCACTTTGCATGTGTGTGACTGTTAGTCCCCAAAATGAACAATCAACCTGTTCTAGATGGATTCAATGTGTGGATTATAAACATAAGAGTATAAAACAAACTCCCCAATGTGATACAGTACATATCATATACAGTAATTTCTTAATCATCTTCTTGAATTACATTCTGGATTGTGCATACAAAACATTTGCACATCGGATATGTGTTGGATGCTAATTTTCTCATACTAGGATGAACAAGCAAATGAAAAGACAGACATTTAACTTTGCTGCAGAGACACAGTGTACACACTAAGTCCTAAATCAGCTTTCTGCCCAAACACAACAACAAAATGGATCTTTCCTTTTTAACTCCTTGTCCTCAATATACACGAGGTCCGCTTGGCACTAACAACAAATGTATAAGATTCAACTCAGTATACACTTAGCTCTGTAAAATATCCCTATCAACATACAAGTGACCAAGACATCTGTGTGCCTCTACAACTGCACTAACGGTTCAAGATTTGCTTATTGACATTTCAACCTTAAAGTAATTTAATTAAACTAATTCAGAGATAGTCGGTCATGCACCCACTTAGCATTTGTCTTAATTGTATCAGAGGACACTAATTAAATGTGATGTACCTGAAAGACAAGACGGAAGAAGAAAGAATAACAAAAATAGGAAGAAAGAAAGATAGACAGACTGAAAGAAAGAAAGAAAGAAGGAGGTGTATGGGAGCACAACTAGACTATACTCTAGCCACCATGCTTTATATCTTCATGATGAAATTAGGGAAACCACCGGCAAGTGCTTTCTAAGTGAATGGCACACAATTTGGTAAAAGTATAAGAGGTTGAAGGGTTTGAGGGATTTGTGCTTAGAAAGTGAAAGAGATTGAGCTTTTCCTGGTGAAATGGAGGACTAAGCGATGATGCTCCTTTGTCCCAGATTCAGACAGGAGAGGGGTAAAACATGGGGCATGGTGGAGCTTGAGGGGGGAGGTATGACGAGAGAGAGAGACCTTGTCTTGCCGGTCTGAAATGGCTAGAATAGAGGAGAGCCCTTTCAATTCTATTCACGCTGAGGCGAAATCACCCATAATTACACCTGCTCCTATTTGCCTGCCTCCTGCATTTCCCCTCCTGGAGGATGGAGATGTCATCCATGCACTCTTCTGGTCACCAATCACACACACCTTTTTCCACAGGAGGAGGATGTCTAGGCCCAGCAAGAGGAAGAGTGCCGCTGCCCAACGTAAGAGCCTAATCCTTCCGGCCCTAGATGATGGCAGCTTAATGCCGTTCATGATGCATAATCCCTATTTCATTACAAGCCATACACTGAACATAGAGAGGGGGGTGGGGGGGGGGGGGGAGAGATGAAGAGGAGGAGGGGGAGATGGAGAATGGGAGAAGGTATGAGTGAAGGGGAGAGCAAAAGATTCCAATTTTCTGAAGTCACCCATATCATGATGCTTGATGGATTCTTTATAATGTGCCCATATTGTAAAACACATTGCTGCTCTACAATGTCGCATGAAGAGAAAAATACACCCATTTCTGGAGTTAAGGCTGATTTCTGGCTAAATGAGTAATTTCTCAACACACTCCCATGAGCAGCATGTAAATTACGATTGCACAGTTTCATGACCCAAAGCATAATGCAATGACATAAGCCTTGAAGATTAAGACTCCTCATCCTGTAGCAAGTGGCAACCTTTGTACATAGCGTGCAGAATGAAGGAAGTGTGGTGTCCTTCCACTGAGGCAAACTGTCACGCAGTTCTTTGACTGAAAAAAAAAGAACCAAAAAAAAAACCACCCCAAATCGGATCCTATTAATTTTCCCTTTGGTGGAACCACTATGAGCAATTTCAATGCATCATTTCAAAAGTAAAGAAAGTGAACTGTACAATGACACCCCGAGTCTAAATCTGCGATAAATACTGCTTTCAACATCCCTGCAGAAAAAGACAGAATGATGTTAAGTATGTGTGCCATGTATAAATGTGTTTGTTGGGGGTGGTGATAAATTTCACTGGTAGTCACATGACCAGACTTTGCCATGAATGAAAAGATCTTTCTCTGACGTCCAGTATATCATGTGTCAGGGCTGTGAGAGCAATAATGGATATAAGGTGGGTCTTCATCAGCTCGAGCTTGAAGAATAGCCCACTATTTCTGATCCAAAGAATTAGCCCAATCAGAAAATAGCCCGCTAATTTTGCAATGACGACCGAAATAGCGCGCTATTCCGATCGAAAAATAAACTACCGAAATCTTGGACTTATTTGCAGAATAGCCAGCTAATTTGCATAATAGCATGCTAATCTTAATGCGTCTTCATCAGCATGAGCTTAATCGGCACTGCATGCGTTGTGCACCAAACAGGAACATACACCGTGTAGGCAGTCGGGTCGGAGTGTGTTCGCGCCAGCATCAGGCTTATGAACCCGACCGTGCTTGACGCTTGAGCTAGTGAAGACGCGATTGCACATTTCAGTTGACTTCAGGCTTATTTCTCTGATTCCCCATTAGCGCGCTATTCTTCAAGCTCGAGCTGATGAAGACCCACCTATTGATTGACTCTTGTCTCTCCAATGCTATGGCTAGTATACCTTAGTCAAATCATGATGATGACATATAACCCAATCACAAGAGAGAGAGAAGACATTTTTTTTTTCTCTGCGGACAGCACTAATTCCTTGCCTTCTTTAGGAGCAAATGTACATGAAAAAGATAGATATGGGTAAAAGAATACAGAGAGGGAGAGAGTCAGTAGACAGAAGCAGAGGATGTATTGCTGTAAATATACAAATGAACGCACTAAACATCTTGCCTAGACATCAACATTTCACTTCAAAAAGAAAAGGGCACTTCAATACCAAACAGCATAAGGTAATATTTTTCTTAACCCATTGAAGATGGGCTGATTTTGCTGTTAACATACATTTCCCATAGACATTTGCCCGAGTATACTCAGGACTTGTCTTCAACAGGTTAAAAAACATATCAAATATCACTGGCAGTGTAGACAAGCTGCTGTGATAGATACCATTTCTCCCCGGAAACGACAGTTGAAAAGATATTCAGACTTACAAATTGACATATTGCAACTAATCACACATTTATGATTTTGATGGATGGACACTAATATCCATCTTTTGCTTAACACTGTACGATTTTACGACATCAAGTCCTTCCTGCACAATCTTCTTTGTTTCACATTATACAAAAGTTGAACAATGAGTGATAACAAGAATAGTTATTGCCACTTCCCAGAGTGATTGATGGAACGCAGGGATACCATTATAACACGATGCCCGTCATAAAAATTCAGAGGCTAGAAGTATGTAGGTGTGTATGTGTGTTTGTGTGTGTGCCTGCACAAGTGATAACAAAAGTGGGGTGGCAGGGGTGGATCCAGGAATTTCATAAAGGGGAGGCACCATTTCAAAATTAAAGGGGGTGCACATGCCCCCCCCCCTTTTTTTTCTTTTTATTTATTTTGTTTTAACAAAAAATAGAGAGGGGGCACGCGCCCAGTGTGCACCCCTCTGGATCCGCCATTGGGTGGGGAGTAGAAAGGGAATGAGGAAAGAGGAGGAGTCACTTCTTTGATCTAAAAATGCTCTCAACTTCATTAGTAAACAGAACTGAACACCAAACACGTACTTGATTTATTTTCTGTTCTCACTGAAAGTTACCTCTTTTATTGGACTGTATATCATGTATCAGACTCAGAAGAGACGTAAAGGGAAAATCCCAGGTTCTCCAAGCCACGGTACAAAAGTTGCAGCTTGCTTGCATGCACAATCAAAAGTAAACAACACCACCTTCTACAAAATTGCAAGTTCTTTGAAGAAAATTCTTTCAATCATATTGATCTTAGGGTGACATTTATCCTATCAACTATTGCTATGACCTTGAGGCCTTGAATGAACTACCACTGTATGCCAAAAATATGTGTCGAACTGAACTCACTGAGGCAAAAGGATGGGCACTCTCACTAAGTAAGGAGAAAGATCAGAACCTCTTTCCTTATCACTTTTTAAAGGGTAATCATTTATCTATTTAAAAAAAGTACAAAAATATATCTAGCCAACTGCACATCACTCTTCATGGTTGCTCTCACTTGCATAAAGAGTAGCAGCAATTTTACATGAGATGATCATCGAGCAGATTTTTGCAGGCAGAGCGTTGAAATTACTTGCAAACTTATTAGTGTTAGCACAAATTTGTGTACTGGGACTGAAAGGTTTGGAATGAATAAAAGAAAATTATTGACAATAAATTCTCACTGCAGGTAATTTGCAAATGTCAAGTTCATGTGTTAGTACATATGCAATTCCCTAATCACTGCAAGAGTACTCAAAGTCACAATATCTCCTATAAAGTTCTAGCACAAGCAGCACACGAAGGTTTATTTGTAATCTATGCACACAATTAAAGAATCACATACGATAACAACACACATACACACACACCCTCTCAGCTAAGACCACAACGGCAAAGCTGCAAGTGGGCACAAACCATCCATGCGCTAACGTACAAATATCCTCAGATTGTTCCTTTAAGTCTTCTCTCGTCCCGTCTCACCAGGCATTTCTGAGCTGAATGTCAAGCATTGCTGAATACTACGTGACCTTCAAGCAATGAGCATGAGACCGGAAGAAATGATAAACAAGATCACAGAAATATGACATTCGTGAAAACATTCCACGCAAACTCATTCCTCTCTCAACAGTACGTGTGACAAAGCTAAAAATCTAACAGCATTAAAAATACAGTCATATTTCAGTACAAAAAAAACCAAACAAACAAACAAATCCAGAACTCACACCCAAGTCAAAAACCCCAAACTGACACATACAGCGAGTGTGCTGTGGTTAAGTCATGTACACTATGCAGGATGTAGAGTTCGCATCATGGAACCCATGAGAGACAGCCACATCGACGAGGAAAACACCAAGCAAAAAACACAAGTATGACACTGGTGAGTGACTAATACCCTTTCACATCATATCCACCCAATGGTAACCATTTAAACTCTTGGTGATTCAACTGAGGAGAAGCCTGGTTCTCATCAACAATAAGTTTTTTAACCCCTTTCAGACTTGGGAATTAATGAAAAGCAGTGAAAATCACTCACATCAAAAGCACAAACTGGCCAGCTGGCTCTGTGTATGCGTCACAACAGCACAATGAGTGCAGTAAAACTGGGAACCACATGCAACTGGTCAGCATTTCATCTAGAAAACTTCTTTTCATATTGGACCAGTTGAATCACCACTGAAATTTTATAAATGAAAAAAGAGCTAGAGAGGATGGACAGACAGACTACCTGAAAGCATAATGCCTCTGGCACCTCTACAGCAGGGAGGTGGGACTCTTCCCACCTCCCTGCTTTGAGACAGTCATACGGAGTTACAACTGGAGTTTAGCAGGGTAGATGTTTTTTGTTGCCGTTTTTGTTTCTTTTTTGTTTCTTTTTTTTGGTTTCTTTTCACTAAAATTTCCATCAGCATTTACATTAAGAGTTGAACAGAGAGATTTAAGGCTGAAGAAATTCAATATGACTCAATGGCACACTTTACCAAGGTAGGTTGAACTCAAATCCATGGTTAAAATGTCGTCTATGGATGTAAAACAGCACAAAACTGGCACACGTGACTATACATATGCGTGTCACCTTGCATTCATTGTCTGACATTTGTTGCCATAAACAATGTATCACACACATTGGTATACACTTTCACAATTTGCATAATCCATGGGCTGGACTAATTTGACATTGGTGGAGTCTGCCCAATGGGTGCACTCTGGTGCACCCACCACAAACTGCCTGGTCTAAAAGGGGTATGACCATCACCTCCTTATTCTACCGGTCTTGGTTTCACTTGTTTGACATGTGGCTTTGATACAACCAAATCTATGACCAATTTCTCTGGGTTAACCTACAAAGGATGGCTTTCATATGAGTGCCACATTTTATGGGATTGTAACATTGGTGCAGTGAGACTCTGAAATTTTTGGAAACAGGGGCAGAAAAATGAAACCCTTTGTTGTAAAAAACACAAGACTTGCAAGAGAGGGTGTAGGGAAGGCTCACTCGGACTTGAGGCAGGCACCAGTGAAGAGGCGAGGGGTCTAGGGCGTGGCTACACGGGAATGATTAAATCAAAACTAGAGATCGAGAGGCAGGTGATATTCTTTAGCTACCCTGGGGTATGGCTGGCAAAGCCTGAAAAACCCCCAGATCTTTGAGTCTCCCTTGTGGCATAGTTCAACACCCTGTCAAACTTAATTTCAGAATTTCCTCTTCAATCAATCTTGTTTTTAACTACTCCACAACAATATGAAAGCTCCACCCTTCTTTTGTTCTCCCATGGTTGACTTAAAACCCTATAATTTCTGCAATGTCACCTGAGAGGTAAACTTGATTTGAACTCACCCATCTGACACTTGAGTGGTATTCTGAGACCATAGCAAAACACAAACACACACATTCTTGTAAGGTGCTTCAACTGGGATATAACAGTTTGCTTGAGGTAAATGGGCATATTCTATTATTTGTTTCAGAAAAAAAAAATCTTCTCTATTCCAATAAAATGACTAACTGAAAAGGACAACTATCAAAAACGATATATGAATTTACTTTAGTGAGTAAAAACTTCGGCTTCATGTAGTGTCTCATCGAGGATACATGTGTAAAATTTTAAAATTTCCCCATTTGAATAGTGTGAAAACTGTTCACATACATACAGGTTCTAACTATGCAGAACAGGCAGGTGCATTGTACCCCTAGGGTGTTAGTGAGGGCACTTTTAAATTTGTTTTGAATACTCTGAACCAATGGGCATATGCCCGGTGTGAAATGTATCCCTGTTTGCCTGGAGTGAAACACTACAATATCTCAGATTTAAGCCATTTACAAGAACATAAAACACACACATAAACACACACACACACAATGCACACACTCTATATTACTATCCAAAGGATAATGCAAGAATATCTCTGCACTGCACTAAAAAAAAACACAAACAAACAAACAAACAAAGAAAAAAAAAACAGCAACAAATGAAAGAATCATGCAACCACTAGAAGGGAGTTGTGGGTCCATGACCTTATATAGGTTACAAGTCATCTGCTGAGGAATGCAAAACTAACCAAGATGTGCCTGATTTCACAATATTTCTGCTTTTCCTTTACCTCTTCCACAAACTGTCTGTAGTGGAATTCTGTGGTTTTTGGAGACATCCATCACAACTATCTATATTAAATGTCAGAATTTATCTCTGTGATTCTCCTCGCTCTCCAAATTTCAGAGATAAATCAAGCTGCACAGCCAGGTCAACTACCGTCAAATTTCACGACACAAACCAGGAAGTTTTCATCTTCCTGTCTCCCTCTCCCTCTCTACACCCCTCCCTCTCTTCCAGTCTGACACTATGGCTTCTTCCTCTTCCTCCGCATGGCATGGAGACCTGTCCCATCCCCAACACCGATAACTCTCCTGTTCTCCCTCCTCCCCCCCCCCCTCCAACTCAAGCTGCGTTTAGAAGGTTTCAGGCATCATACCAAGAAATGCGGCTTTGATACACAGTTTTGAAACACAGTTTTGAAAAATGGTTTGACAGAGGAACTTTTAAAAGAGTTTGTTCCGAACGTGCTTCTGGCCCGCTCAGACTGTGCCATTGTGCATCTCATCATGTGCAACTTGTCCCTTGGCAATTAGATTGGTCAAATAGGGCATGCAACTAGGACATCATATAAACCATATTCCAAATCACAGTTGAGTTCATAAGACTTTCAAGTCAGTGTTTCTAGTGAAGCGCTATTTTGAATCGCACCTCCACAGTGCATTTCAAAATCATGTCTCAAGACCGTGTTGGTAATCGCGACTATCATTTCTACAATAGCAAAATCTAAACCACAAAAACATGGTTTCAAAACCATGTTTCTACCCAGAAAAGTCTGCTTTAAACATACCAAAAGTTACATTTATGCTCCCTGTAACTCTAGAGCTTGTCTTCCACACTTCCTTACTCCCCCCCCCCACAACTTCTTCAAACATGCATGGACACACATACATACATACACACACTCTGTCTCATTCCCCCTCCCCCCCCCCCCCCTTTTCATCTCCCTCTCATCCTTACTCCCTCTCTATTCCTCTGGACATTAACCTGTCTCCTCCAATATCTGGCTGAGATGCAGGGGAGGAGGCTAATGACCAGATGGAGATGAAGCAGATTGATGCTGAGATGAGGGGTGTAGAAAATTGGCATCAGTCTGGATAGGAGCAAAGCTCAGTGGAAGGAGAGAAGGAAGAGATTGCCTCAAATCAACTTGATTGATGGTCAATTTTCATTTCAGGAATTCCTCTCCCTTCTTTTGCTAACACTCCACAGACCAGGGGTGCCCGAGAGGTTCAGGCAATACGAGTCTTCCTTAAAGTGAAAACATAGTTCTGGTGTGGCTGCACAACTGTCAATTTTTACTCGTTAGTTTACACAAATGCATGAGAAATGAGTGACATAATGCTGCAATTACACAATTTTCAGTTGTTTACTGACAAAAATCCAAAATATTAGCCAAAAAAGTTTGCCAGAAGTGCTTCAATCGCAGAGCCTACCCAATCATGGTTGCTACGTGATGTCTCATATTTGATTACATTGATGACAATATATCAGACCACAGTGGTATCCATTGCGCACAAGAGTGAATTGCCTGCACCTTGTTCTGCAGGCAGTTCAGTGCTACTGTTTGGACATGATTTGATCATCACATAAACTATAGCAGCATTCTACATTCCCACTACTGAACAGGGAGGGTGCTGCAGAATTAAAAGTTGGTATATACTGACTTCTATATTTTACACTTTTGATCTCAAAATACTACAAAACAACTAATTATCCTGGCAAATGGTATCAGCCAGACAAGTTTCCTGGTAGAGCCTTTCAACATATTGCAAGCAAATTCCAAATGGTTGAAGATGAATTTTGAGTCCTTACAAGAACTATGTCTTCGCTTCAACTTAGACTTAGAAACCGACAGGCAGAGAGATAGAGAAAGAAACATATGAAGAGAGAGAGAGAGAAAGATGAGGATGAAGAAGAAGGGAAAGAACAAGTTTGATTGATTGATTGATTGATTGATTGATTGATTGACTGATTGACTGACTGATTGATTGATTGATTGATTGATTGATTGATTGATTGATTGATTGATGATTGATTGATTGATTGATTGATTGATTGATTGATTGATTGATTGATTGATTGATTGATTGATTGATTGATTGATTGATTGATTGATTGATATATGCTTAACGACACTATCAACACATTTAGTGTTATTTAAGTGTCGAGAAGAACATGTTTGAAAAGAACATGATGATGACTATGAGAAGATGAAAATGATAAGAAGAACAACAGAAGCAGGATATGAAGGAGACAAACACATACTGTAACACAAATCTAATGCAAAAGATGATAACAAAATGAAGGACAAGATCAAAATGAAGACAAAACAAGGAGGGGAAAGAGGATGAGGAGAGAGAAGAGGAAGGAGATGACAATTAAACCTGTGACACATAGATGGAGGTTGACTAATGCATGAGATTGTCTGTACAATTGCTAATGCTTAATAGATGAAGTGCTATTAGAGAGAAAAACAAAGCTGTTGTAGCAAGTCCAGTCACAGCCAGATAGGGATCACACCATCAAAAAGCACATTGTGTTCAATCAACTATACAAACCCTGAATACACGGCACATACTGGAGCAACACCAACCTGAGTCATGAGATTTAATCAAACTTTACTTGGTCTTCACACATTGGTTAGATCCAGTCAAAATTTGTCACATTCTAAATGAGAGAATATACAATTTTAGGAAGAATTCTCCAGGAAAACATTCTAAAGGAAGAAGAATTAGATGTTAGAAAGAAGTGGATCAATGCTTTATGTAAGTGTTTATATTGAGAGAGTTAGTAGTTGAATTCCTCTCTTGTTTGTGACTGCCCAGCTTCTAAAGCAACTGTGCATGCTTCTGCACTTTCCAATGTCTTGCATCATTTCACACTATTGTCACAGTGAGCTCAATAACATGAGCATTCTGCATCTTTCTTTCCAACTATTCAATTCAATTCTGCAAAGATCTTTCCAGAAACTCCCCCACACAAAGTAAACGTCAATCGCTTGATTTGAGTCTGGCTGCAATGACTAAAGCTCTCAACATATCACTTTCTATACTCCTTCATTTGCCAGTGTGACAAAAAAATACAAAAGTTGTCATATATGGAACAAAACCTGCGGAAAAAAGAACCCTGGACACAAGAGTGGAGTAGAAGGAGTTTCAAGAAACTCTGTGGCAAATTATGCACTAATAAAAAGTACAGGGTAGCACGATCGGTAACAAAAGCCATTAGTCAACCGCAATTACCCTGATATGCAGCCATGAATGAAAACGCAGTCTCATATATCAATAAATGGTGGCTAAAACCCCCAGGCACTTTAATACAAGAAGGTGCACAAGAACCCTTTTCTTACAGTCCGTCTTTAGACCTACTCCAGGTCATTTTGACAATTTGATTCAATTACTACAGAAAGCACAACTGTGTAGATTTCTACCTCTTTGTCAGCCTTGGGTATACGTTTCATTGCGCCTACTGCTAATAAAGGAGCTGATGAATAGGATTAAGATAATGTGGCAAGCGTCCGACATCATTGTCGTATCACTTAATGAGATCTCCATGCTGATTCGCCTAATCGGAGGGGAAGGGAAGATGCCATGCGTAGACAAACATTGATGGAATTCACGTACCTCGTTAAATGCACTTCCATCACAATGCTCTCGCTGATACCATACAGATGTATATTTTTACACCGCACTATGTTCATTTGCTTCGAAGCGAGGCCTCTTCAACTAAGAGATGAAGGGGCCACGCATATTTGAAATTAGGGCAAAATATCAAAAGTTGATTATTGAGTAAATCAAGGGCATACTTCATTTGTGAATCATGCAGATTATTTGACTTTTCCAAATAATGTCCATGTAGTGCAATCATATGAACAAATTTTGTTTGCATGAAAGCACTTTATCGTAGAAGCAGAGCAAAATGCGATAAGTTGGGTGTATCTACATTTGAGCAAATATTACAGTCAATGAAAATTCATCCAAGACAAATTGAGTTGCAATGGTGAGTGCACTTATAAGTTTAATGAAAGTAATAGTGATAATGTTAAAGAGTTCCAAACAGATGTCATTGTCTCTTTGGCATTTTACAGCTATCACTGCTGGCATAATATCAAGAGAGATTTATGACAACGCACAAAACAAAAATCACTAAATGGGGAAACTGAGGACATTAGCTAGATCATGAGCAAATTATGCTGACCCAGGTGACCCAGGCCAGCAAACTGTATCAATCAGGCACAGTGTGCCATATGAAGAACAAGAAGAAGCGAAATCAGATATGACAAGACTGACTAAGATTCGTAGTAAGAATAGATACAATGGTCTAAATACAGTGTACTTCCATTATCCCATTAACCCGTTGAGGACGGACTGATCTTGCCCGAGTATGCTCGGGACTCGTCCCCAACGGGTTAAGTATCGGCATAAATCTTGTGTACTGTTTATGATTAGCTACAATCATACACTTTATAAAGCTTCCCTCTCATAAATCCCATAGATACACACACACACACACACTAAACTGATAATATCCAGGTTCTATGAACTAATGTTCTTCAAATTTTCTTCTTTCAGAATTTGAAATCTGCATCATTATAAGAAAAGAGAAGTGGTAAGTTGTAAATTTGCCACGGAGTGATCTTGAGCAATGCTATTCTGACATAGCTAGGTCATCAAACCTCGTAGTGACTGTTGTTATGTTATAAGAGTATATAGATTTGCTTTCTTACTGTGATTCTGTTTGCTTCCAGAAAAAAAAAGCCAAAATTACAGATACTACAGATGGTAAAATAATTCCACACTCTGTAGGTAAATTTCCTGCTGTAAATTCACCTTTGGATTTGCTTTATTTGCTTTACTGGTAAAAATACCAGTACCTGTTTTGAGCAGGCACCATTGTAATGTCTTTAATGTTTGAAATCAATACTAAGCTGATGTTGCTTTTCCAAATTTAATCTTCACTTTTCCACTACATGCACTACATATTAACACACAACAACAAAAACATACATGTATATTCCTCATATCTATCTTGATCTACATCCAAGTACAAACTAAAGAATGAAAGATGGAAATGAAGGTAACGGAGATAAGAAAATAAAGGAAAATGCAATCAAAACAAACCCAATATGGTTTCGTTTTTGTCAACTCATCAGTCGCAGAGTACAATTGCCCTATCTGTGTGCTACTAGCAAAACCAGGGGGAACATCAGAGAGAGATCAACAAACTGAGTGAAATGGGAGTTACCTGCATTTTCTGAATGGATGACGGCTTACGCTGGGCTGATCCCAGCCTACCCTACGCATCCCATCGACCAATCCATCCCCACAAAGTAAACAAATGAATAAGAATAGCCAGGATATGTCAAACCAATTAACTTTATAGATGTACTACTGCTGATCAAAAGCGTATACACATTGTGCAGTATTCAAATTACAGTCTCCAAACCACTTTCTTGCCTTCTCCATCTCACCCGCCCTCCTTCTCTTTAACCCCCCCCCCCCCCACCCTTCATCCTCCTCCTAGCACTCCCCTCCTGTCTCTTTCTCCCTCTCTCTCTCAATTTGTACCACGAATCACTCTCCAATGGAGGAAAAACAAATTCATTTTTGTCACAATTGAGGTAGAGCTCAGAGTAGATTTTCTTTGCCTCATTCATTCTTGTTTTTCTTTGTCAATCATTTTTCTTTTTGCATCCATCATATGTGGGGTTTTTTTTTTCTTCCTGCCTCAGCAAGTCTCAATGAAAGAGAGAGAGACTTACAACCAACGACCCTGGATGGTTAAATCGCATGGAGGGATGGAAGGATACCAAGGGTTGCTGTGCCGACGGGAGGGATATAAGCATTGGAGGGGAAGGAGAAGTGGATATGGAAGCATGTATAGAGAACCTATTGTTTATAATCAACCTATCTACCAAGCCTTTTTCTTTTCTCTATTCTATCTCCCTCTCTATTTCTCTCGGTCTGTTTTCTATCTCTCTCTCACTGTCTCTTCTCTTTCTCTCTCTCTCTCTCTCTCCCTCGGGACAGCATCATGATAGAAGATTTGTCCTCACACAGACAGAAGTTCTTTACATTGAAAAGAAATTTGGATAAGGTGGTCTACGACCCAATATAAAGAAGAACAAAATAGTCAGCAATATTGAACACACTGCAACTTGCCTTACAAGATTGAGACAGAGGAATTGACAGAAGATATAGGGTGTGCAGATAAGACAGACACGAGTGCAAAGAGTTATACAAACAATGATATCAATACACTTGACAATTTTCCTCTCTGTGTAGTCAAGAAAAACAAAGCCTTTGGCTACATGCTCAAATTACAGCGGGAGTTCCATCGTTCTTGATACACAAAATGTACACAATATGTGATAAGAAAACAAAACGTGGAATTACTTTACATTTAATGTGGGTTCTCTAGATGGGCGGTCTTTCTCAAACTACTGCAATATTTCTCATTCGGAGCTGGGAAGCTAAAATCTTGCCACGTCGTCGTGGAGAGAGGTTCACTCAAGGTGGATGTATTTGTACATCAAGTCGCAGGCAAATGCCTGCATGTTTAGTTTCGCTGACAACATATTCATCCTCGCTAGGGCTGCCGCAATAAATGCAGCACCGCTTTTTTTTCTCCCCTTTCTTTTTTGGTTCTGGCTAGACTGACTTCATGCCATCTTCCATGCTGGCTTCAGTAAGCAGGCATTGATGGCAAGAACTGAATACCAATCCTCGTCTTCAGTCAGAATACGTACTTCCTGGGCTACTGCTGTTTAAAGAAGAAGGATAGTACTCTCCTGACTTGCATAGTATTCATTGGACTGGAGTATACTGCAAGACCTCAGACATTTTTCTTTTCAGAAGAAAGAGACATATACATAAGGAATGTTTTGCAGACAAAAATATCCCTCCTCCGCCTCCAATAGATATATATATATAATACATGCATATGAAAATTGAATTATGTTGTTACCCCTGGTGTTTTCCAGCTGAGGAGCTTCATGAAAGTGCAGAGACCCATGTGAATAAAACAAAGTCTAAGTGAAAATGGAGATATGAGGAGATGGATTAAACACTGTTCAGTGTCAATGAAGAAAACGATTCACACCAGCCTGTCATTAAAAGCGCATTCAGATGCCGCACGCATCATTACAACATTGAAAAAACACATTCCGCATGCAGGCTCCATAAAGTCGGCCGAATACAACTGCCGAAGTTGTCGGAATGGCGACTCTGACTACGCAAGAGCCCCATTACACTCACCATCACGGGCCATTGGTTCGTCATCCAACCAACTCTTCCCACCATCAACCATCTTAATCTATGCACAGCCCTTTACCTCAACCGCCCCCAACCCAAACTCCAGATGCTCTAGACCCACTATCTTCCAGTCCCCCTGGGTGGCATTAAGCCCAAATTACCAATTACCAAGGGCCATTTTCACCCCCTTAATGAGCGTTCATTTTCTTTCACTTCCAAGCAAATGGCATGTCTTTGATCGCAAGTTGGTATCTGGGACAAATCTGTCTAATTATTATGGCACGGAAGGAAATGGAAAAGCTCTTTGGCAATTGTTTCCTTACGTAAAATTTCACCCTCTTGACTTATCTGAAATTTTGAGATAACAGCATTCATAGGAAGACAGAAAGAGTAACAGCAGATTGAACAAACTTTTTTTCTCTCTCTTCTTTTCTTTTTCCTGAGACCTAGTACAGGAATGGATGTATGACAAATTCAATTTTTGCATCTACAAGAAAAAAAAATTAGAGACAAAACTGCAAAGGTGGATGATTATTTAAAACTCTGGATAATTCTATTACTATTGTTAGCTTTACTCTCAAACAGAGGTGTGAATGGTGGATAAAGACCCTTTCTAGAGAACTGCACATTAATGTCAGCTAATATCTTGATCAATGCTGGGGTTTTTGGAGAAAAAAATTTGTGGCACTCGTGTGAAATGCATCAGAGTTGCACATGAAATACATGACAACCTAACAGATAGCGAACCAATACCACTAAAAACCCATCACCTAGCTTATAATGAAGAGTCTCAATACAAAGCATTAGTAGATTGGTAGTTCTGCCTGAAAATGATGCATGTTATATATTCCTAGTTCTGCTTCCAATATGCATGACACTGTCTCCTTCTGAAATGGGCAACACCAACAAAAAATCGTGTTTAATGAGAAAATTGTTGGAAACACTAAGATGTCACTGAAACAGAATGCTTGAGGTCTGCATCAAAAATGCATGATATGTCTACTCCTAAATGCATGGCTACATCTACTCCTAAACCTTGCAAACACCAGTTAATTGAAGCATTCTCGGAAACATTACGTTGTCCCCGGAAAAAGCACTGTTCGAAAACACTTAACAAGTGATGCAAATTATTGTTGCCTGGGAGTGTATTTGGCACAGAATTTTAATTCACGTCATCGCTCATCACCACATCATAAATCATCCAAATCCCTGGCCAACCAACGAACCACTTTCCATTGTATATGATGTCTAGAATACACAATTAATACTCAATGGTGGGATGTGTTTTTCAGGGTCGACATAAGTAGTAAAATGAGCTGCAATCCTTCAATACTCTATCAGCCTATATGACATGAACATAATATAAATACACATAAACCATGCTTTTTTTCCTTCTCCCAGAAGACGAAACACCAACTGGCCGCTGGTTACCTCTCTCTTTTCCTCCTCTACTCTTACTATTTCTATCTTTTAATTTTTCTAATAGCAATTACGTCTGTTTCGAAAGCGCTAAGTGACTACTCCATGTAATATGGTAAGAAGAGTCTCTTAAAAAGAATATGGGTTTCAGGAAGGGAGATGATATCTGTCTTTAGATTTCAAATTTAAAAAAAAAAAAGATTGGGAATAAGACCTGAATATCTTCATTTTCTTCAGCTCCAGTGATGGCAACTCATTCATGTTTGCACTTACGGAAATACATCAAGAAACCGTACCAGTCCCTCTATACATCCCTTCTCTTCATCTCCTCCCCCATCCCCCCATCCCCCCATCCCCCCATCCCCCATCCCCCCCCCCCCCCCCCACTGATGACATACTTCTGCCACTTCATTTCACACCATGTAATCATGAACAAGTTCTCCACCATGCCCTCACTGACATGTTGAATTTCCTGAATGTGGACAGTGCATCAGGCTGTTTTATTCCTTCCTGCTACCGTGTGCGGTCTATACATAGCCACTTACATGGGATGCAACAAAACAAAACAAAACAAAACAAAACAAGAACATTCATTTCATTGATGAACTCCATTTAGATGTGACTCATTCAAACTACCAAACATGAATTTTAAAAAAAAAAAAATTAAAATGGTGCAATGCCCCGGAGTTGGAGATTCTGTCACAACAATTGCCCCGACTAGCCCGTTTCATTCGCCCGTTTCATCGGCAACAATTCATTTACATAATTAGACATTTTTTGTCATATACCATCCATATTTCTGGCTCAGCAGGACCTGCACTTCTTTGCCACTCATCCACGTGGAAAGAATGCCAATCGCATGGATTTTTAATAAATTTGGCGATACACAGTACTGTGGAAATAACTGCGGAAGATTCCGAGCAATTTCACGTAAAGCTTGCTGTTACTCTATCGCATAATTCATGTCAACCGTCATGCTGAATAGTGCAGAGTTCTGTCCTAAGCCACGAAGATATGAAAGGACCTCTTCTTGTTTAACTAATAATGCCTGGACTTCAAATTTTATCATGATGCTACATTTGTGAGTAAATTTGAGTATATACATGCTCTCCACATCAAAATCATTTTTTTTTGCCACATGCAGCACCTATTTTTTTCTCAGTAACACATTACAACAATGTGAAGTAAACTGATCTCAATGCATTTTCCTGTATGAATTTTGATCAATACAATCATACTATGTCAAAATCTTGAATGCTACCCAGTGATGCAGAATGAATGGTGATCAAGAAACAAGTTATAGCACCCAATTCATTGACACAGAATAAACACTAATCAAGTACAAGTGCATGAGAGCACACAAGATAAGCAAGTCAGATGTACATAAACAAAATACATGTACGTACACACACAGAATGCGACCAAACAATAAATGACTGATTTTTCTGTTCCATCATCCCATCATTCACTGTCATATAATCGCTCACACTTACACAAAGAGAAGAAAAAATCTACCAATGGTTTCAACCTGTCAAACATACATTATGTGAGGCACTTTGGATGCATACAAAAGGCCTGAACTCTCAAGAGTCGAAAGAGATGGCGGAAGTGATGATGAGCGAGGGTGATTGGTAGCACATGTCGCTCGTGTCCGTAATTCTGCAAATGTTCGGCAGATGTAGCGGAGGGTAATTACCGGCCATGCAGCCCCTAAAAATTAGAGTCCTTTTGTGATGAGTAGGTTTCAAGAGTGCACAGTCACTACGGAACGGATGCTTTCAAACATGAGATTTACGCCCTGGTGTGGAATATACAATCACATCACACAGAAAAGCATGGTGTATTCCAATTCGAATAATGGACTGACTCATTAATGTTTAAGCAATAATATAGGCTAGTAAAAAGAAAAAAAAAGCTGCAGAGCATGAGTAACTAGCAGATTTTCATGACTTTGATTTTTTTTCTCCTACAATTGCTTTTTTTGTTCATCAAAATTGAATCAAAGCCAGAAAGTCAATCTCAAAGAATTCAGTGATCAGCAAACACAGATAAATAAGTTGATAAATGACTGGGCAGTTTTAACCTGTGTGATAGTGACCTGTCTACAGTGACTACCTGTGTATAACAGTCACTGCAAGTTATACCAGTATCATTGTGGATACCTTGCCATCTGAATATTTCATGATTGGAGATAAGTTTTGTTTGTAAAATAGATTTTCCAAGCAATATTTCATCCTTCTGGATTTTTTTTTCTTTAGTCCTTGCATTAATCCTTCCTCTCTCTTATTTTTCCTCTTTTTTGGGACATACACACATAAATATATACATATATACCTATGCATATCCATCTATTTCTATATGTAGGCATCTCTCCCCATCTTCCTCTGGATCTATCTGAATCTCTGTATTTCTTCAGTTTTCCCCTCCATAGATCTCTCCTGAACACGCTCATCTTCATTTCACTCACCATCTTTGATGAAATCCTCAGCCTCAGCTTAGATTTTGTTGCCATTCTCTCTCCCTCTCTCTATTTCTATATTTCTCCCCCCCCCCCCAAAAAAAAAAATATATATATGTTTATATATATATATTTCCAGATATGGACTATAATCTCTTATCTCAGAGAACAAATTTCACACTGGACTAAGTAAATCCATTTATATGTATGTTCTATATGAACTTACCTTGAACTCTCACGGAGCTACAATACCTCTCCCTTCATTCCCTAGTACCAGACTCCAAGCCTAAATACAGGAGGGACTAGCGAAATGCAAACAGGTTGAAGTGAATTGACACGTAGGCCTACATGACATATCTAAGCTACGCGACTGTAATTGAGTTATACCAGGTGAATATTACGTGCAGAAAGCAGAGAGAGGAAGGAGGGGGAAGAGAGAGTGAGGAGGGGGAACCAGTTTCTTTTCTCCACCACGACTCGCTGTTATCACCTTCGACAGGTGAATAGAGCTAGACTCAATCAACTTTTCTCGTCAAGCAATCGAGAGTTTGAGGTGCAGGGGGTCTGTGGGCAAGGCCCGTGAAAGGGAAATGAAAACTCAAAGTTATATTGCAGGCATGCAGTTTCTATACCACTCCCCTTTTTCTCATAATCTTGATCAAAATTTTGACGGTGAAGACAGAGGATGAACACTGCAGAGAATGCCAGCCTTTTCTAAGTCTCTCATGCATTGATTTGTGTCAGTATAAAATTTGAACCTGTACTAGTTGTCTAATTTTACACGTCATCTTCAGTGATATTATCATTCACACAAATATGCTTTGCTGACTTTCATGCCATATCTTTTCATGTTTTATATAAACTCAACATTTCCTTCGGTGAAATGAAGAAATAAACTATAGGCCTAAATACCTTTTTCGGTTTATCTCTTTGTTTCCCCTCTAAAGCACATAGAGACCTTGTCAAAGGTATTACGCGCTATATCAGAACGGTGATAATAATAATAATAATAATAATAATAATAAATGAGTTCTGTTTGTCATTTCACCGATTAGAACCACTATTGTCATCATGCAAAACTGATTTATCACCTTGTGTTGATGTAAGCGATAAACATATTCATAAACAGAGGCAATTATCATTTTTGCAAGAGCATGAAAGCATGTTCCATCGAAAGTATGCATCTAATCTTTCTTTGAGGCAGCAAGAGCTCCCGCAAAAAAAACAAAAACAAAAACAAAACAAAACACACAATACTGTCTCTTCAAGTCACATGCATCCTCATTCGTATGGATTTTCTCTTTCTGCTGGAAATAATAAATGCAGATAACATAATAATTTCTGCCATACGAGACAAGTGAAGAAATTGTCTTCTGCTAAAATCAATTCAGTCATGACAGAACATAATGTTCTCTTCATCTCTAATAATCACATCACCTGTAATGTGCAAACAGATGTAATGATCCAATCAAACCCATGGAAAAAAAAATCCTCTGACTACTTCATTTCCTCAACCTGAATTTGCACTTTCGAATCAATAAAGAAATTTTGCCCATGACTCACCGGAATGCATGTAGGGAATATAAATACATTCTTTTTCCCAGTTTTTCTCTCTCTGATTAAAAGAGAGAGAAGGGGGGTGGGGAAGGAAGGAGAGAGAGAGAGAGGGAGAGAGGAAGAGACCTTGGGCTTTCTCAATGAGTATCCAGGGATGCCAGCTCCACTGGAGTGAATTTATGAAAGTGTATTTGTGTGCATGTACATGTGTATGTGTGTTGTGTGTGTGTCTGCAAATATGACAAAAGCTCAACTCCAAGACCAGAAATTCTGCATTGTGACTGCTTCCAGATATGGTGGGGGAAAAAAACCCAAGAATGGTCTCTAGTTAGCCAAAAGCAGGCAAGCATGATATGGAAGGAATCACTCGACTGTAATAAAAGGAACTGTAGTAGCAAAGTGCGCGGAGGGGGAGGGGGTAGGGAAAGAAAGACATTTCATATCAAAAAGAGAAGAAGAATGATAGAAACAGAGAGAGAAGGGAAAAGATGAGGAGAGAGAGGGAGAGAGAGGAAAGAAAGACATTTC
The DNA here is from genome assembly GCF_040938485.1 of Diadema antillarum. NCBI lineage: Eukaryota > Metazoa > Echinodermata > Echinoidea > Diadematoida > Diadematidae > Diadema > Diadema antillarum. Next base: position 24,458 of record NW_027271072.1, on the reverse strand, counting down.
ATATTATACAGAGAAGAGGAAAGAAAGAAACAGAAAGAAAAAGGTGTAGGGAGAAAGACATCACAAGAAGACATTCAGAAAGTAATAGAGAGGTATACTAACCACAGCGAGACATGGAGACAGTGTGTGAAAGAGATACCCAGCATATATGTGTGTCTTTAATGTACAGAAGTAGGGTATCTGTCACACTCAGAGGAAACGTACAAAGATGATATCTGATATTGTACATAAGAAGCACAGTTTTTTCTTTTCTTTTTCTCTTTGTGGATGATAGATAGAGTGGGTAGAAATGGGTAAGGGAGACGAGGGAAAGAGAGGTGAGGAAGGAAATGAGAAATAATAGAAGAGATGAGTAATAGAGATGAATAAATGTGGAAAATCAAGAATATGATATGACCACAGCATATATATATCATATATGGAAAGAACAGGGGAAGACAAAAAAAGATATATATATATATATATATATATATATATATATATATGGTAGACAAGAGAAGGAAAAGCAGACACAAAAAGAAATTGAAGATGAAGAGAGGCTGGTATGAAAACGACAAAAACAAACATCATATCGGAGGCATTTTACAAAACAACAATCCAAGGCTCTTTGCGACAATGATTCAGAACTATGACCATGGAAACCTATCATAGAGAGATGCTACTGTCTACTGGGGGTGAATCAGGGAGAGTTTAAAGTGGACGACGCGTAATTGCTGCGAATTCAGCGTAAGGTCACAACTCATCGCATCAATTTAGGCACATGACACAACAAAATAATGTGGCAGATATGAAATGACTCAGGCGTTGCGCACTGATTCTCACCGTAACGGCATACCATACACGGAATTAAGAATGAATGGGCAATTCTTGTCCCTTGAAAAGAGTGGGACCTTCACATAAAATTTGAGTGATCGCTCAATACAAAAGAGTGTTCAGAAAAACAAGTAAGCGCGATGCACATCAACATTAGTTTGATTGTCTTTTTTTTTTTCTAGGACTGAGTGGTATGGAGCACAAGTAGAAGTTATAAAATAAGGCTTGCAAATTGCATTTTACAAATTGTGAATACCCAAGTATTCCTTCAATGAGCAAAAGTGTGTCATCAAACATCTATCAGTATTTCTTACTGAAACTAAGTTTCTAAAGAAATAACTTAAATTGTTTGAATTGCATTCGATATTAAAGTACCAAACTGATGACTGATAAAAAGAACAAATATATCTACTGAAATTGGTGCAGTTTTCATTCATGGAAAAGGAAGAAGTGTGACATCCAAAAGGAGACGTGCATTTCCTACCCTAAGCAAGTTTTTGGGAAATATCATATGTTTTGAGTGTTTCTCAATAACTACCAAACCTGTGACTGACATAGATAAGTACATCTGCTGAAATTGGTATAGTTTCCAAAATTTATTGAATAATCTAAAATAGAACATACATTGTGACCTGGCCTTTTCAGCACAATAAATTCATAAACTGCTGCTTCATTTAGAAATTTTTTTTTCATCTTTCTATTCTGGTCTGGCAAAGATAATGACTGTGTAGATAGTAAAGCTACAGGAAACATTCCAGTTGGATCACTGCAGTCATTAGGATGATGTGTGTAAAATAAATTACGATGTAATCGCTCACTAGAAGAGATAAGAAACTGGACTCTGGAATGTGGTCAAACAGTCCAAATTCCTTGTAATCTCCATCCAAGTGACAATTTGAACAAATTTATTCTCGTACAGTTCTTGTCTTGTCATGTTGCACGCCTCAATATAGAAAGGCAATTTGTTCTCATTCTCTCACCACATGGGGGATTCAATTATGACACCCACACCCACAGAAAGAGAAAAACACACAAACGAACTGGGAGAATCTTTGTCCATGTTTTGAATTAGTGCTCTGGTGTAATTGCCTTCCATTGATCGCAGCATTATGACAATTAGACCAGTAATAGATCTCATCACATGACTAGAAAAACACAAACACACAAACAAACACTATTTGTCTGCTTACGATGATATAATGAGCTGGCTATGGTTTACAATCAAACTATCTGCAGGCTATCAGTGGGGAGTGAAGGCCAACCTGCCAGCCCAGAGTGATGATCTCTTTCAATACGCTTTGGGGATCTTCACTGGATCAATGAGAGAAAAATGAAGATTACTTGTCCACTCTCCGAATGGAGCTTAAGTTGGCTGACCATCTGTCCTGTCAGCCTTCTCATTATTACCCTCTTTAGATACACAACTGACACCCTTCTAGTGTATGCTGCTACCGGTAATCAAAGCTTCACGGAACAGCTTGCTGGACTTTATTTCTGCTGAATGACTCTGTATTGGTTTGCCTGCCTGCTTCTTATTCTTACTACTTCCTCTTCCCTTTTGCTGGAGCACGAACAATACGGTGATTACTCAGCATAATCCATCTCCCATGGTCATAGGTTTTTAGATAAAATTGGTAGCTATGAATCTGAGCATTTCATCACTAATCCTGGACAATATCTGTGTGCGTGAGGAACATGTGTTCTCCATGTGTATTCACGTTTTTGAAGTCTCTCTTTAACCCGGGGAAGACTAGTCCCCAGTATGCTCGGGCAGGTGTCTATGGGAAAATCTGGGAAATGTGTGTTTATAGCAAAATGAGCTCATCCTCAATGGGTTACTGCTGGCTGCCATAATCATTCATGTCTCATGACTGCCATATAAGAAAAGGAAGATGTCCTACACGGGAAAATGCATCACTGAATTCTGCACTGTCATGATTAATGACACAGTCTCTGTTCAGCCAAGTTGAGGTTAACATCAATTGACTATTAATGTTCCAGTCTGAACTGATGTTGATGAAATCCCTGGCATTTTCAACCCCCACTGTCGATGTGCTTTAAAGAGCCACATTCCTGGCTTGTCCTGTCGCAATCTGTCTGTTAATTTGATTAATCTACAGCCAAAGAAGATGATAAAATGTCACAATTTACATGTCCTTCCCCAAGAACACACTAGTTAGTGAGAGAACAAAAACAACTGGATGCAAGACTAATAGATTTCTCCCCTGCCTTCGAAGATGACGAAACATGTTATCCACACTTACCAATCAACAAACGATCTCTTTGCCTTTCAATGGCTCTGTATTGCATGCCGATCACAGTCAAGTTTGCAGATGAATTTCTAAAACAGGACAAATAAATACTGGTGAAGGATTATGAACATGAAGCAAATACATGACTAATCCATTCTTACTCGGCAGACAATGTCGGACGCCTTTCGGCTCACCACACCAGCAGGTGCAGAGGGAATGAACAAAGAGAAATAGAATTTTATTGGATTCGTCTGCAATATTGTCGGCGGCATGCAAGACACGGATTACATGGCAATGTCACTTTCCATTTTCAAAGAAAAAAAAAGGTTGACACTGAATCAATAATATCTAACAGAGAAACACATTGGTGTGAGATTTAAATCAAGCTTGTGGTGAATCTATGTGACAAAAAAAAATCAAATGATTCAGGAAATACACTGAAGATACCTTGGAGTACCTATTATTCTAATAGAAGTATTCTACTCCAATCCTCTCCCCTCCCCCCCCCCCCCACCTCCACTCCTGATCCCCTCCTACCCTGAGGTGGGCTCCATATGTTATCAATTACACCACAATGCCCGCGTGGCCACAAAGCAGATTTCGCTGGGGGTCAAATTTGATTAGGGCCTACCAATCAGACAGCCTGCACCTGATCCTGCTATCTACACGAGATGTAAACACACCGTCAACTTGCAAGCAGTTGGGAGAACCTGAACCCTCTGCAAAACAGATTACACAGTCCGAACAGAGAAGCTGCATGAGAAGCAGCGTCTTCAAAGATTGTGCTCACATTTAGAGGAGGTTAAAGGGGAGGTTGCAGACTGCAAAAAATATCCACATATTCCTTTGGATGATGAGATTAAAGGACTTAGAGTACGAAACAGACAGATACACAGTATAAATTATCCAAATTGTAAGGCAGAATAATACAAAAAGACTGTTTGTCCAAGCTAGTGCTGTACTGAAACCAAATTAGCCCTGTGGCATTTCTCATATCATTATGTCAAGACTTGTCTTCTAGACATTTTTTTTCATTGGTGATACCTTTGTTGTATTCTGTAACTACAAGTGAATTGATTATGGTTTGGCATAAACTTATTTATACGCAACCTCTCCTCCCCCCTCCCCCTACTCTCTCACTCTCTCTCTCTCTCTCTCTCTTTCTCTTTCTCGCTCAAATAGATGAACACTAGGCTTTAAAAAATGCAAGTTACTGATGACTAATCAAAAACTGATGCATACAATTAGGCACCTATCACAAAGAGACAAATCTACTCTTCACCGCTCATCTTGTATAAAGCACAATTTACAATGGTTACCGCGCAAAGTTTTGTCTCCATCCATGGCTACAACATCATTTTCCACCCATCTGCCCACATCCATGTTCTGAGTTATTCCTGTCAGCTTTGGGGACTTGCAATATCACTACATTTTGCAGTCATTTCCTCCCCATTCTCGTCAGGGGCAGATTACATGTGATCAGCGCTGACAGGCCGGCTATGGACCACTAATCACTACATCATCAGCATGCGAGATGCTCCTTGCGGAGCAGCTTCGTCTCTCGTGTCGGCGATAAGTGTTTAAATTTTCCCTCCTGACCGCCGCTACATCAGTTCATTAGGATCGATGCGCACGCTATCTCTCGGCAAAAGACAATGCACGCTACCTGCACCAATCGGCCTTGAAATTTTGTATGAATCATCGGGCAGAGAATACCAATGGATTTTGATGTGTCTGCTGCCTTGTTCAGAGTGCACTTTCACTCAATATCTTCTCTTTTTTTTTGGGGGGGGGGGGAAGGGGGTAATCAGCATTCCCATCATGAGGGCATCAGCCGGTCATCATGTGAAGAAACTATCGTGACCAATTGCCATGCCAAGATGCCACTTGCCTGTCCTATTTTGCACTCTCTACCGCTCTTCCACGGTTGTTCTTCTCCCTCCCTTTGACATACAATCAAGGCTTACCCTCTCTTGGGCTGCGGGATGAATTTTTTTTTCTTTCCTCACTGGTTGTGTGCAATCCCCATCACACCGATCAACACTCATACTCCCCAAATCCCATCATTGTAAACATCATACCCATAAACCCCAATCTATCACAGTAAACATCACAGTAAACATGAAAACCATCCTATTGTATCCAACCAGAGTAAACACAAAGCCCTAATTTACTCTTTTACCTTGGCATCATAAATATCACATCTTTCTTCCACCTTCCCACATTGGGATAAAATAGAACCCCCACTCTTCTACCACACCCTTATAGCCTCTCCATTCCATAAGATTGAACACCATATCCTCATTCTTCAACCTAGCTAACATCACATCCTTCATATAGTTAATACTACACCCTCAACCTCTCAGCCCCATCAGAGTTAACACCATGCCATCAAACCCTCCACCCCATTAAAGATTACATCACATCATCATTCCTTAACCTCATCACAATAAATACCACATCCTTCCTCCTTGATCAAAGGAAGTGAGACACTCTCACTTCCTAACCCATATTACAACATCAACCACACATTCACTCCTCAATCCCAACATCACTCACACCATGCCCTTAATGCTCTACCCCATCAGTGTTATCACTCATTTCATACTGCTCAGTTTCAACATGGATGACATCACAGTCTTACCCACACACCCCAACAGAGTATACACAATTACACCTTAAACCTTTACCCCATCAGAGCTAGAAATGACATCTTCATTTAACACAAACAATTCAGCAATCAACACATCTCTCTTCCCTCACTGCATCACAGTAATCATCACTTTCTTTTCTCAATCTTATCATAGTGAACATGATCCCTTACTGGAACTTGGATCCCATTCCATGTTTCCATTCCAGTAAACATGAAATTCTTACTTCTCAACCCTATCACAATAAATAAACAACAACAAAAACAAATAAACATATAAACAAACAAACAAATAAAAAAAAAACCAACTTCCATCCATACCCCACTGCACCATCAGAGCAAACATCACACCAGTCCCCCTGGACCAAGTCTTGGAGGACATTACCACCTCTCTCCTTTTTACATCAGTGACTCATTCTCTGAGCAGCTCAGATTTCATCTTGTTTGCGCACAACACCACCTCTGCAGCATCTTGTCTGTGTAAACAGTTCATCTTCACCTTCTTGGAAGACCACTTACACCATATTGCCATGGAAATAGAACACAAAGGCAGTGTCTGTGGTATGAAAAGGGTTAAGTGTGAAGTCAGGTTTGAACCTGCACTGTCCTTCTCTTGTTGCTTTTGTCATTTTGGTTTCCTGACATATTTTCTTTTTCTTTTCTTTTTTTTTTTTTTTTTTTGGGGGGGGGGGGGCACACAAGAGGGTTATGAATATATGTCATGAATGTAGAATATATCAGGTTATGAATATATGAATATATGAATATATGTCATCTCACATATGTTTGGTATACTGATTAAGGAACAGAAAGGACAGTATACCATCATGAGCTTGTTTCTGTATGGTATTATAACACACCCATAATACCCACTTGCCACAATACATCAATGCCACAAACCCTTAATCTTCTAGGAAATAGGTAAAGCATGAAATCAGGCATAGATACACAGGTCCAAAACTGTGTCATCAAATGATTGACCTAAGCAATCCTTTAAAATCTCTCTGCATCTCTTAGAATTCATCAATCAATAGTGGCAGTTCTTCTTCAAATGAATGACGATGTAATCGCGTGTAAAACGCTTTGTTCACCTACAATACAGATTGTTCTGTTTCCACAGCTGTACCAATGACATGCAATAATATCATCTCATTAATTGAAAATCAATATGTGGCAGGCATGGACCTTATGTGTCCCATGTGTTGAGGGTCACACCAATTATCATGATTCAACATGATGACGATCAGCTGTGGACAAGCATCTTTGGTCACTGCTTTGGGGGTAGACGAAAAGAAAAGGTAAAAATCAATACTTTTCTGTTCAGTACACATTGTGCGCTGCCTGTGCATGCAATCGCACGAAATTGTGTCTTGATGATTTTTTTTTTTCCTACCACATGTGGTACGATTCAAGCTACCAGAGGTTTGAAGATGAGGGATTTCAAACAAATTTTATCCTTTGTTTAGTGAGTGCTGGAGATGAAAACACACACACACACACACACACACACACACACACACACACACACACACACACACACACACACACACACACACAGAAGCAAAGAAGGATATACTACTCCACCATGGCTCATAGTCTTCATATAAATGTATGTGAAACAAGTTTGTACTTCAAAATATGCCAACTCTCACAAATTCACAACCTAATAGGAAAGACAGCATATAGAGAACAAAAAAAAAAATCAAATTTCAATTTTCATCATGAAATGACTAGAAGATGAAATATTACAGGATGAGCCACCACAAAACAGTGTCATTTCAGGAGGCAACCAACAACAGCAAGAAAGCAAAAAATCCAAAAACTAAATTCCAACCCTCCCCTGCTACACACTTCTAGCTGTCACAGACGAGCAAACACAGAATTTTTTATCCATCTTCACTTTTTCTTTAAGGTACACAGAAATACAACTCCGACTTGGTCTGATTTTAACAATGGAATGTGAAGATGTAATCGAGGACATTCCTTGTCGGAGGGGGGGGGGGGGGGGGGGGAGGGGATTCCCTCCTTGCAAACAAGCAAACACATTTATGGTAGCCATCTGAGATTTTACTCCACAAAGAATTGCAGACACCACAGGGACGCTGGCACACTCTGCTCCAACTCGGCAAGTACAGGCTGGTCCCTCCCCGGGAATAGAAGACAAAGTGCAAATCAATGCTATCTCCTGCGTTTCCATCTTGATTACCCAATGCCCGCATCCACCCGGCCAACACTATTGGGGGCAATTTATTCGAAAATGTTGAAAGTGAACGATCAAAGAGGACTCTCGCGACCGGTGGCAACAGGAATAACCAAGGGAAAAGGGTAAAAGGATTGACTTTTAGGCAGACAGGAGAAACAGACTCACAGACAGACAGACAGACAGACAGACAGACAGACAGACACCCAGCCTGGCAAAGAAAGAGGAAGTGGAAAACAATGAAGGTAGTAGCTGGAGCACTAGAGAAGCACCGTGAAGCCACGAATATACACCAGCACTTTGTACCTGGACACAAGTGTAAATTCTAGACAGGAACAGTATGGCAGGTTTCTTGTACTGTACGAGCTGAAATTTTCGTGGTGGTTTTATCTTCGCAAATTTCGCGAATCGCCTTTGAACCACGAAAATAACAACACGCGAAAATAACAACGCGCATATAAGTAAGTTCATTTGGACCCTCGCAACCGCGAAATTAACGACACGCGAAAATGTCCTCCAAGTAGCAATTCGCGAAAATATCTGTACGCGAAAATTTCAGCTCGTACAGTATGTTTCTCATTTTCCTCAAATTGATATGGTCTGCCCTATGCTAAACATATGCAATGGAGGTGGTTTAGCTGTATCCGGCGTACAAGGTGAGACAAGATTTTGAAACAGTTACAGGTTTGCAAAATCAAACTTGTAGTGAAATCAGGACAAAAGATTACAACAACAAAAAAAATCACGGGTGCAACTTGATGTTTGATGACATGATTCAAACAGGGAAAAGTTTTCTAAGTTCTAGATAAAAACACAACATGAAGTGTATGAATGATACAAAAAGTGGATTAGGGGAATAGAGATAAGAAAAGGTAAGAAGATAGGAAGACAATGAAAACTTGGAATGAAGATGACATATGACAAGGAAGGACAAAGAAATGAAGAAAAGAAAGTCTCAGAATTCATCTCAGGTCAGAAAGGTTTTTTTTTCTCTCCTACGAAGCAGAAACAGGGAGAGAGAAAAAAAAAACAGAGAGTGAGAGGGAGAGAGAGAGAAAGAGTGGTAGAAAGGAAATCCAACATGATGCCGCTGAAAGTTATGTCAATACACGACACTTTCCCCTGCTTGCCGAACATTATCCTCTCCGTATCCCATCCCATATTCTCCATCATGCCTATTAACAGCACGGTGCCACGATGTAGCGGAGAGAATATTTCATGTTACACTGCCAAATGGAAACATTATACCGAAGATCCTGCCAGGTCCAATGCTGAAATGCATCACGTCACTTAAAGTCCGCACACTGATCGTCCCTGCACGACAAAATCCCATTACTCAGTTGTATACCGTGTGCTCACAAGCGCAGAGTCATATGAGAAGTAAAATGTTGTAACATGCTATGACGAATATTGACGTTAAGCCTTTCTGCATCTCAAACTGATGACAATCATTTATTACATGTACAAAGAATCATACCGGTACTAGAAATAATGCATTATCTATCATATTTCTAACACTTTAAGTCGTCCTCATTCTAAGCTAATCATATCTTTTTACTGTGCCTAATAAAAGCATCTACACATCCATGCCTAATGTACTAGATTTTTTAATGCCTCACTTTAAAAGTGGTCATAAGAGTTTAACAATGCAATGATAAATTTGCTTCTTTTTTTTCCCGCCTATCCATTTAACTGCACCATCCACTATATTACAGTGCAGTCCACAATTTATGGCCAAACATAAAAATAATATCAAAGGTATTAAATATCCCTTGATAATCGCCATGGCATTGTCAAAATGAACCAGCTATGTGTATCTCATGATAAAACCTCACATATCTTTTTTATATTTTCATATTAGATTACATGGTTATTTCTCCATAAAATTTCATTCAAATTATCTGACGAATCAGACTCTTTATTATAAACATGACTGACAGATGCTGTAAGCTTTGGTGGGAAATAAATGAGATATTTTCAAGGATGTTTTTCACTTAGTAATGCACAGCTTGTGGCTACCTTGGGCTAAAATTTAACAGAAGCCATTTTGACACCAAATGCTGCCACAGGATAAATGTGTTGGAAGCAGGAAGGCCTTGCAGCCCACAGCTACTGTCTTTCGAGTTAATCTCTAACTATCACACTCAACACATACACTCACTCATTCAACAATATCCATGACTCGCAGATCTTCCATGGTACTGCTATCTGTTTTTCTCTTTATACTCCCTTATGTAAGTATTCCTATAGATTAACTGAGCGGTCGGCTTACCAAAACCTTGATAAAACCTCTAATCAAACATTCCTTGTAAATTTGGTTTAGTTTTGACCATAAAAAATGTTCTGAATACATTTCTCGTAAACACCTTGATACATGCATGTATATACCAATCATACATTCATGCAGAACCATACTTAGATGGCCTAAAAGCTACAAATGTTTATTATACATATCATTATAATTGCTACACCTCCTTTGTACTATGGTGAAATCTTTAAGTAGGCATTGAAGCACTGTAGAGAAAATCTTTCTGAATGCTTGTGCATTGAAAACAGCAATCTTTTTATCTCCAAACAAACAGAAAACCTCAAGTGAGTCCTTGATATCTTTTTTTCAAACTGGTGGCAACAATGAATGAAGAAAGGTTGTTTGTTTCACATACCATTAGTCAGCAATCCAATGAGACACTACAAAAAAATGTTCTGTATTACAAATACTCCACAGAAGAAGAAAAAAAAATATACAATGCCCCAATTCTATACTTTAGAGACTTCTAGACTTTAGAGTAGCATTGTGTATCATGAGCTAGGTTTACCTGACCTGCTTCATATAATCTAATCAATCACATTCACACCCACAAATTATAAGACAGAACTACACTTAATTTGTGGTCTATCTCTGTAAAAAAAAAAAAGGGTCATGGGCAAAAGGAAATCAGATACTCAAACAGCTCAGCTTCCTTTTGCTGTCTCCACTGATTACAGAAAAGAATAAGAATGGAACGAGAATAGCAGAGATTAAGCTCTCAATCATTATGCTAAATGCTCCGTCTTTTGAGAGAGCATGCTTATTCAAACACTGGATACCATAATAGCCATCAACGATGCTAACACTGCTCTATGATAAAACCCAATCCGCTCACCTGTCATACTGTGTATGCCTTATATTTTGCAAGGTTTGAAATTATTTTTGCAAATCTCGCGAATCGGGTGCTACTCATGAATTTAACAATGCGGGAAAATATCAACTCTGATCCACACATGAATGTGACCTGCATGCATACATTTCACCATTCATTACTGTCCCAATTCACAAAGTCCTGATTCATGAAAAATTAAACTTGCTAAATATATAGCATATACAGTACTTACACGCGAGTGCCAGGTTGTATCCCACGATGCACTGAGTAATTGATACCTATGTTTTAAACTTCAAACTGTAATTGGCATACTAGTTCATTACTCCTAACAGTAATTCCCATACATTTTCAACACCAGCAGTGTCTTCACACAAAGTAGAGTTTGCTGAGAGCTACAAAACGGCAGCCCTTTTGGGCACACACAGACCTAAACATCCCCAGTACAATTTGTTCACGGTTCTGCTCCTTATCAAGAATTTTATTTGATGTGAAGACGTCAGTATGCTCACTGATATACTGTATAAATGGTTATTTTCACAAAGGTTTAATTTTCACAAAAATTTTGCAAATCACAGTTGGATTGCAAATTTAACAACACGCAAAAATGTCACCGTGCACTAGGGTAACAATGCATGTAATATAGCGTTAAAGTCATTTCACGAAAATAGCATCTTGCAAAAATGTCTGTTACCTCCTAATTCGCAAAAATATCTATATGTAAAAATAACAGCTTATACAGTAGGAATTGTTCCTGGCATTGATATGGTATAATGTAGGTGTGTGTGTCTGTTTGTTTGTTTGTTTGTCTGTTTGGTTTTTTTTTTGGGGGGGGGATGTAAAGGGAGGGGGAAGTATTCATTTTCATTGTTGCTCTTTTTTATACTTTATTCAATGTCTTAGCTTGATGTATTGCACTTTTATCAATCCCCTTGAATTACTCAGTGGATTTCCGTGAGGCAAGGGACATGAAATGCCTGATTTATTTCCTGTCATGAACATTCAATTTGAATAAAAAAAAAGCGATTCTAATTTTGCTTAACTGCATTATGTAAATTGGATGAAATGAAACAAAAATCTACTGGGGGAAAATAGTGTGTGCCTGTGTAGTTAAGGGGCGAGGTACATTGTAGTTTAGGAGGATTAATAATGCTTTATAGTCTTGGTATTCATAACTATGGTGTGGCATAGCTGCCATTGGCAAGGGCAAACCATTTAACTATCAGTCTACACCCAGTGAAAACAGGGAGGTGCATATACTCAGTATGTCCTGTACAGTCTAGGCTAGGCCAAACGGACGTAGAGAATTAGTAGCTAATAGAGTTCCATATATCATTCAACTGAGCATTCAAGGCAGTCGTGTCCGACATCGCATCAAGGCGACATCTGTCAAAGACAACGATTTGGGGAAAACTGCAAAAAATGCACACAAACACACATATATACACACACACACACACATGCACACAAACATGTTGAGTGTATCCATCCATGTTAGCTCCATCGCATGCCCTGCATGGAATAAGATGTGAGGAGAAAATCTATCGGTGAGCATTAGCTGTAAAGCCAATTGATTCAGGCAAACACCACAAAAGCTATATTTGTAGGCCAAACTAATTCTGGGGAGCTCCTGAGCTTAACAGTTTAGACCTGTTAAGGTCATAGAAGACAGATTAATGCACAATGCACACATGCACAATGCAAACACACACACATGCATACATACATACATACAGAAAACATACACACAAACAAACAGCAATCAGACAAAAGCAGAGAGAATGTTAAAAAATAACTTAAAGGGGAGGAGAGCTGTGTTGAATTCTTTTGGAAAGCACTGTGAATGCAAGGTTGCTGAAATCTGTGATGTATTAGGCAAGAATTCTAAAGGATTAATAACACCACCTTGATATAGAAAAAAAAGGTAAAAATGCATGGCACTTTAAAGGTTCTTATGATAAACTTTTCCATTGACCCGTTGAGGACGAGTTCCGAGTATACTCGGACAAGTGTCTATGGGAAATGCATGTTAACCCATTGAAGATGCGTCCCAAGTATACTCAGGCAAGTGTCTATGGAAAATGTGTGTTGTAGAAAAATCAACCTATCCTCAATGGGTTAAAGCAAAATCATCCCATCCTCAACAGGTTAAATACCTTTGGTACCCAGCCTTCACAAATGCAAACTTCTGCTTTTGGGATATACATAAATTGACTAAGGATACTTGATAAAGTGAGCCCACATAATCTTTGCTTTTCCTGCAACATTCATGTTGTTTGTTTGTTATTTTCTATCTGAGAGGATAGCTGGATAGCCCATATTCAGCAGGACTATCTGGTCTTTCATGGGATCCAGTTGCATGAACTTGGGGCGGACCACTTCATGGGGTTATGCACCCTGCTCTTTGGGATGAATGAATGGAGCAAGATCTTTTACGTGTGTGGGTTGTGTGACTCTCTTGACACATGGGACCTCAATTTTATGTCCTATCAGAGGGACCAAGTGTTCTTGCCTCTATCAGAAAGAATGGTATGGTAACACACAACAATGCTCAGTAACATTCACTTGGATTCAAATCTGCCCCCGAACCCGAGCTGTTAGATTCAAATGTAGATATGCTATTGACTGAACCTCCTCTACCCAAAAAAACAAAAAACAAAACTGGCACATCATTTCTTCCCCTTCCAATTGATAGACCTATCTTTCACACCTACCAAGATATGCTTAATTTGAAACATGACTGTAATGAAGCATTGCCAGAATTGTGTTTCAAATTAAGCATTTTTGCCGTGTGAATGCAAACTGGAATTGCAGAGGGTGATTTGAAATATAATTCCACTCGTGTTTCAAATGACAGATGGGGAGTGTTTTTTAATTAGATTTCACCAGAATTTAGTACTGAAACAACCATGTGAACATAACTGAACTTCAATCATGTTTTGGGGGGCAGAGATTACAGTGACCTTCCAATCACTCCCACAGAAAGATGGGTCTGAAATTCAAAACCACAGAATCTGTGAAGCCTTTCTATGTCGTGTGAATGAAGGTTGATTTGAATCGTAATTGCAATCGTGTTTGTAATTCAGCATTGGAATTAAGTGCTCTTGGCATGTGTAAAAGCACGGAGAGAAGAGTTGGGTTCAACGATCACATTTTCCCAGGATACAGACTTGAATGCTACTTTCTGGAAATACCTTGTTTATAGATTCCTCTTGTCACACCCATTTTCTCCTTCTCACAATTATCCTTTCTCCTCCTCACAATTATCCATAATTTCTGGCAAAGAGCACATGGTGGGTGTTTGAAAGCCAGCCTGTTTAAATGACTTATTGTCAAAGAGATAAATCATGAAAATGGGAAGGCCAGCCTGTTATCAGCAATTGCCGCTGTCTCAAAAGTAATGAGACAATTTTCCTCAGTGCTCTTGTGTTCATTACTCGGCTGATTACCACTACCTTGCATGTACCGCTGACAATTACTCCTGTCGAAAATGTTCAAATTTGTTGTTGGACTATTTTTACCCTCGTTCATGTAGTGTATGTGCAGAATGTCAGCAGTTCGCTCTCTCTATTCGGCTCTCGATTACACATTTTCAGCTCTTTCGCTGGAGTCGTATTGCAAAAGATACACTCAGCGGAGTCAAACAATTCTGAGTAGATTTCTCAAAGAAACCCCATCCGCACATGTTTGCAGTCTGGGTGTGAATATCAGTCTTCCACTCAAATTTATTCAATGCAGGATCCTTTACATGTATACATGCAGAATAGAGACATGAGGTATGAGTACTTCTTGAAAACTTTTCAAAACAGAAAAAAAAAAAAAAAAAAAAATATATATATATATAGATATGTTTGCCTCAAACACGGCGACTTCTATTAAAATTTCCTGCTCAAATTGTCTCTTATACTTTCCTTCATCCTACGCAGAGCAGCACCTGCCCAAAGCCATTGTGGAGGAAGATTAATATCCAGCGGTATACCAGGAACTTCCAGAACCAGCATTGGGCCTCACATCCTCTAATTTTGCCTGCTTCCCACATATTTTTCCCCTCTGTCATTATAACGTACAAGTCGGCAGCAGAGCATATCTGATTTATGCCTCGGGCTCAGAAAAAAAGACATAAATGCATTGATTTCCAATGCAGAGGGAGAAAATGTGATGACAAGGATCAATACATCAGGGTGATTTGTTATTCTGTGACAGATACGCACAAAGATGATGCTTTCTTCATTTTCTTGGTCTTCCTTTCTTTTCAAAGAGAATAACTAAACTGATATTGCTTTGCAGGATTGCAAATATGAGTTTTTCCTTGTCTTTCCAAGTCCAGTATAAGTTACAAAAGTTGAGAACCAGAGTTGGGCTCATGATCAACTTTTCCTCTTTTTTTGTTTTTTGTTTGGTTGTCTGTTTGTTGTTGTTGCTGTTGTTGTTGTTGTTGTTGGGTTGTTGGGTTGTTATTCATTGGGATGGGGAGAATCTCCTTAAACTCCTTTTCTGCAAGATTCTGAAATCCCTGGTTGAAAAAAAAAGTTTAAAAAAAGTATACACAGCTTTACAAGTTACAGATTTCCAAATCCTGGGATATCTTAAAGTATTAGTTTTCAACCTGTGCAGGCAGGTAAGTGGGGGGGGGGGGGGGGATATGCAAGTAGCAGCTAAAATCCACCGGGATTCTGGAGGAAACGCGAACGAGGACTTCAGGAAATCCCTGTTTGTTAAGGAGTGCAATAGAAGTTCAAAGACATACAACTTCAAGAGTTTTTCTCTCACATTTAGCAATATCTTCCAGAAGCTATCTTGATACACTTGCGACAGTGTTTCCTGTTTCTTTTTGTTTTGTTTTTTGTTTTTATGAATGACCTCAAAGAACTTGAATCATGATCCACAGCACTGCAAATGCTTCAAATTTCAAACTACCGAAACAAGAGACTGTAAACCCCTGTGAAATAAAAAAAGGGCTGACATCCACCCGAACTGAAAGAGAGTGAGATGTGTTGTGTTGTCTGGTGTTGTGCCATATCTAATTACTCTTTCCTATTAGACTGTATAAATGTTCAAATGCATGTGTTCAAGTAAGTCACGTACATACGTTAAATGTAAGTATTTTAAACTTAAAATCCTTTAATTGCAAAATTGTATTGGATGGATAAGTGGTTACTTTAATGAGACTAAATTCATCCATACCTAAGTCAATATCTAATCTAGACAACGTTTCATAACTCATTTTCATTGTACAAAAAGCATGATTTAAACTAGAGTTTGGCCATGCCCAAACCATGCAAAATGGCAACCAAATTTGAGGTTTATGGGCATTTTGAGGGTTAAACCAAGAACACTGTTTCTGTGAATGTCAAAGATTTCTGCATGCACAAACTCCCCCAATTATAAAACAAATAACACAGTAATGACTCTTGAAAGGATAACACTACACTCTGGCATATTTACCAGTTGAACTTGATGGATCTGCATTTTGAAGGGAAGTTTCTTCTTTCCACTCGGAGTTGTCTCACAGGTTTATAGTCTGATATCACATTGCTGCACTGTTGAGTTACATATTCATTTGTTTAAATGTAACATGAAAATAAGTACTTCATGAAAATGAGACTGAACACACACAAATTTTCAAATCAAATTGTCCTGGTTTGACAATCACATACATTAATTCTAAAGTTTCGGGAATATTTGTGTGTATTAAAACCCAGAATGGCTTGTTTCTTTATTTCTTCAGGATAGAAAGAAGATGCACTGTGATTTTTCATCTCCATATCATAACTCTCTCTGTACTTTATGAAGGGGGAGATGGAGATGCTATTTCACTTTGATACGAGCAGAGAAAAGTTCACCAACCCCCGTAATCTGCATCAATCAGAATAAAACAATACAGTCAATCTCGCAATTTCGTCACCCAACCACGGAACACTTCTCAAGCTTTGAGAACATTGGGGTTTATCTCAACATTGAACTTATGCATAGAGGAGAGAGAGAGAGGGATGCTCAGCTGTGCCACCTGTTCCCAGAGAATTGATAAGTGAACAAGGGAGGACCGCTTCAGATAGCTCTCATGTCGCGGAGCTACGAGAGCTTGGCTTTGACCTTCAAATTCATCGCTAGAGGTCAAAATCAAATGTCGACTGCTGCATACAGGACACTGGTCATCACTCTTCTCAATGTTTAATGGAACCTTTTTGATTTGGGCAACAAGGCGTGATTAATGTCATGACATTCAATGAATAGTCATACTATGACATTTACAACATAATGGAAAACCTACAAAACTGCTAACAAGGCTGATGGAAGATTCTCACACACTTACAAAAAACAAAATCAATAGAAATTCATTAAAAATGTATCTGCGAGCCAAACATGTGTGAAATTTGTTCAAAGTGAGTTCAATTGATGTTTTTCCCCCAGCAACAACAGTCTTAGGGCACAAAATTCTATCGTACAAACACCACTTTCTGTAACTCAACCCATCTACTCTACCTAGCCTTTCGTCTTTCAATATTCATCCGCTTTTCAATGATCATCAAGGCCTACAGGATGACCAATACTCCCGTTAACTAAGTGCGTAGGGTCGTAAAACTGTCACACCTCATGTAGTTGCCTTCTTACAGACAGTGTATAAGATGTGTGAAGGCAGCTGTACTAAATAGATGTCAAAAACGTCTTCCTTTGTCTTTCCAATTTTTGTCTGCACTTAAACGAAGTGTAGTAGTCTCCTTTCTAGGCACAATAACTACTCTTTTCATAACTGCTAATCACAACGTAGAAGAACTTCAAGCAAAATCTCAAAATCAAGCATGATTTGGTGAGACATTAGTTGTACACATGACACCTTGAAATCTATGTAAGGCATTGCTAATTGCAAATATTGCAAGAAGATTTTCAACAGTTTTAGACTAAAACAACTGGGAAAAAAAATCAAACATGCACACACACAAAATGGATAGAGCCATCTGATAATCACTGAGACAAAACATGATGACATGTTCATAATTTGATAATGGTATCAAATATGAGTCTTGTTCTGCTGATTAGTGGCGATCTTCACAAAATTTCACATCCAAGCTACAAAAGGTATTAGTACGGCACACATGTAATGAGAAATTTTATGAGGAAATTATGCTCTGGTGTGGAACTTGGTATACCTCCTTTCATTCTCCTTCAAGAAAACATTTTCCACATCTCCCAAGGAGACACATCCCTGCGCCCTACGGTGAAATGTTGTGACATATTTTTATGATGATGAATCAGAAGCATTGAAATGTTTACAGTGATGATGATTCATCACTTTGAGAAACAATGGGGGAAGCGGGCAGTCCATTTCAAACCCCTTCCCCTCCCCATTCCCCATCAGAGCAAAGCTTTTATAGAGGGCTGTGCAATCTTCACGCTTCACGCTCACATCTTTGTCCAATGGACCCTTCCTAGCCCCTGTCACTTTCATGTATCCAGAACATTACAAATAATTTTTGGACAGAGATCTTACAATTCTTAAAAACTAAGGAATGCCCATTTTCATGTTAAGGATGAAGGTGAACTGCTCTTCTACAAGGAAATAACATGTTTCTCTCCTAAATTTACAGGGAAGAAATTGTTTCATAATGAGATTTACATACGTGCAAAATATCAAAGTGGAAAAAAGAATTTAGAAATCCATTCCCCCCCCCCCCATCCTTCATGAAAATTTCAGGATTAATTGAAATCAGTGAGAAAATTAATTGAATCTTTTACGTATTACAGAGTACTTTAGTTTTTCATCATGAGTTTTAGCATGTCTCTTTAGGAAAACCTCGTTCATCAGATGATCAGCATCACTCTTCTGCTCAGAAAAGGGATAGGAAAACATCTTTGTTGCGAGGTTTGTGCTGTATCTTCCCTATCTATTCATGACAATGGGTTATCTCACCACTCCAATCACACATAATTTCCAGATGTCCAGCCAAACGTCTCCCGAGTAATTGGTTGTTTGAGGACTATAATGTCGTAACTCCACACTAAGATTGTGGCAATAATGCCCCTTCTGCTGGTAAGTTGATGATTTTAACCTAACAAGCATGTAAGGATTAAGAAGAAGAATCAAAATCTCTTTGATATTCCTCATTGAGAGAGCTTGAATAGGTCCAAAAACAACTGTGCCTGTTAATTTTATACAGATAGGAAAAGAGTTTGAAATTTCCTTACACAAAACATAAATTTAAAAAAAAAACGACTTGTAGATCTATGGCTGTCGTAGGTATATTTCTTTATCATTTATCGTAGATCAATGATCATATATACATTCATAGGGCATGAAATATTATCCAATTTTGGGGGCTTTATTTGTTTGCTTTTAATGTGAGTAAAATTGAATATGGAGGAGTCTAGAGCAAGAAGAGTGACAGCACAGTAACCTGGATACAACGTCTGCATGCTGTGCAGACAGCACTGATAAAGAGCGTTGACAAATGTTGGTGGATGCTGGCAATATCGCGGGATCACCAGGGCGAGAAGCACCTGGGTATCCCATTTGCTGGTCCCGATGGCTTATGACTTTCCCAGGTCCCACTCGCATCCCAATTCATTCACAATCTCGCTAACTAGTCCCCAGCCCGCACGCAGAGTAATGATTTGTTCCTGCAAAAGTCGAGCCGAGGACTAATTACTGCAAAAGTCAATGCTGATTGGTCTGGCAGGGGGGAAGAAGATTTAAAGAGACACATCGATGCGATCAATGATTCACGCAGCCAGGGAGACGAAATTTGTCAAACGTAATCACTTACAAGTCCAAGGTGGTGGAGTGTACCAGACGAAAAGAAGAAAAAAAAATTTCCTCATTAGTGGAGTTGACAAATAGGAGGTGGCTGCCTCAAATCCATGCACTGCTTAAGACAATCCATTTGCATCTTCAGCTCACACACTTCACCAGCCTTGCTGATGGTGAACTCAAAAGAAGGCTGTGAGTGTAAGAGAATCCATCTTGTTTCAGCATCCCCCCCCCCCCCCACCATACATAGCTGAGCTTGTAACAAAAACAATACATGGAAAGCAACGTGACGCTTATTGCTGGAGTGTCCCCTTTGTAATGTTGAATCTTCTTTGCTGACTAATAATCTTGAAGAAAGAAGAAAATAGTGCCTCTTTTGCAGCTACAACTGATGTAGTTTCCTTCTGCTATGAGGAATACTATACTCATTCACTTTCTTCTATCATTCATTCCTGAATCATGTGATTCATGATAATTCAAAAGGTATCTTTCCGCCTTTATTTTTTGTTCTGTTCTGTTTTGTTCTGTTTTATTTTTTGATGGTAGAAACATTCTTCTCTTTACCAGCATCATCGCGGTTGACAAACTTTTCTCTCCCTCCACTATACTTCGAATATGTCATATCATATTCTGGGCAAACATTTCTCACATGCAAATGCAGCAGATGCAGGCTGACAGATAGACGGCGATGCGGTCTCTCCGGCGGCATTTCGGTGCATTTCTGTCATGATAAGTTTTTCTCCTCTGTCTTTATCTCTCACTTTTTTCCCATCTCCCTTTATATATCCTCATCCCATCTCCTGTATTTCTCTCTCGTAATATATATACAACTTTTTTTTCAATCTATTTCCAATTTGCTTCTCTGTTCAATGTCCTGCGTATCTTCAATATTTGATGTGTATTGCCTTTTTTACATTCCGTCAAATGAAGTTCGCAAGGCACAAACATTGACACTAATGGCGTCATCAGGCCTATCAACTTAATCACAAGAACTGACATATATCATGAAACTTTATTGATATATTTTACCATTTCAAATTGCCACACATAAGACTGTAATTTGATAAAATGTGGAATTCCTCACCATGTTAAAGTTGACTTTGATAATGCACACAAATCAGACGAATGGATGTAATCTAGGAAATATCTTGAATTCAAGGTCACAAGTTTTCCCTAGGTGCAAATTAGAAGAGTTTATGATATTATCACTGTAACTCTCCAATTGGTTTCTACAAAAGGAAATAACCCTTTATTTCAAATCATTTTTTTTAGTTTTTTCCCTAAAAAATCATCACCACTAGATTATTACAAGACTACAATTCGTTAATGTGAATGACACATCTTTTTCTTATTGACGTGACGTCAACAAAGGAAATTTTAGTGAAGGTTGTGTTCTATTTAGTTGATAACTTGTAAGGTGATGACATCATTACCATTGGTACCTCTGCCAATTTGAATATGTGGTTGCAACTAATATCACTGATTTCTGAAAACATGGACAACTTCAAGATTTCAAAACTTTCTTTTTCATGTCTTGAATTTGATGAAATTTCAACCACTCTGTTCATCCTTTTTTTCTTACTCCTACTGAACAACTTGAACATGATGGTAAATTACACCTTAAATCTAGGCTTCAGTCCCAGAAATACATCCTATACCTTTTTTTCATGTATTCCTTTCCAAAGCATCTTCCATTTCTAACAAGTCTTCTTGTGTCTGATTTTTTCTCTTTTTTTTGTATGAGCATCATCTAATGTTGTCTCCGTATTACCATCTTATGTTGCTATATTTTTGTGTTTCGCTTTCACTGCGCTCTGGCAGCCTTGGATGAAATGAGTTTGTCGGTATTTCAGCCAAGAGAGGTTTTTTGGGGTACCGGGATGATGGAAGGGGCGCAAAACTGCAGTAGACGGGGGATCATTGCCCTTTTGTTTGTCGGATGGACGGGTAATGTGTCTTGGGGGGACAAAATGAATCTGGGATGTGAGGCATCATCTCCTTCCTTACATGGGGAGGGGGGGTTGAGGGGAGGGTATGGGTGGGAAGGGGGTACAGATGTCCATGCAACGGAGACAAGGGGGCTTTCACACTTGTGAGAGAACTCGTTGGTTTATAGTGTATTTCTTGTGAACATGTTTGGGGTTTGAGAGTCTTCAGACACATCTTTACATCAGAAACAAGTCTCATCACTGACCTCTAACTGCAACTAAGGGTGCATTTATCTAAAAATTGTCTGAGGCAGAATCACCGTTCTAAACGCGTTTGAGGCATTGTCCAGGGGTAGATAAACGCAACCATGTTTTCAAACGCGTTTAGAAACGGCGTTTTGAAATGCATTTGGAACCATGATGGCTGTTCTGTGGGTAGATAAACGCAATGCCATTTTGAAACACGTTCATATCTCAAGGTCAACTCCAAGCTGTTTCTGGTTGTGTTTTCTACCCATTATTTGTGTGTGAATGATGAGGCATGTACGGTGGTATGCAGTTGATCTTTACTTCCTGGGTCGAACGGCGCAAAGTAACTGCGCAGTAGCAGCACCCGAATCGTGATTGTATGATGGATAGATAAATGCTGCACCCAGAGAATCACGTTTCAAACCACGTTCGCAAACACCATTCCAAACGCGTTTTGAAACGTGATTCTCTCTCTCAAGTTAGATAAATGTAGCCAAACAATCATAAGACAACTGTGTCACAACCTCCTCAGCCTGTCAATCAAAAACAACTCTTCAAGTATGAAAATATGCAAGCACTACGGCAGAAGGTCATACTAAGCTCAACCTGGTCAGTCATTTTGTTTGTTTTTTAATTCAGGTGAAAAAATATTCATAGTAGAAATGCATAACCAAATCCAGCAAAACAATTTTAAACCAACAGCAGACCCTGACTGGCCATAGTTGACCGAAAAAACGCTTGTTGGGAGAAACACGATGCAAGTATGCATTCAGACTTAGAAAAACTTCCTCACTAAACAGAAAAAGTGCTTACAAGTAGGTTAACAAAAACAAGATCTTTGTACGTGTGAAAGCCCTTGAAGAGGTGTCCAAGAGAGGGAGGGATAGAGGTAAGACGAGAGATAGATAGTCTGTGACTGTGTGGGCGAGAGGTAAAGGGGACAGAGGGATAACAGTGACCCAGAGAATGAGAGAAACTGACATGATCGGAATAGGAGCAGGGATACAGAGAATGATGGAAATTGAAACAGAAATAAAAGTGGAATATTCATGGGGGGAAGGGCCGTAGAAAAGGGGGGAAAGTTGATCATCTCACATTGCTTTTACATCCTCCATACACAATGTCTTATCTTAAAACCACCTCCCCTCCCCAATCATCAAAACAAAAACAAAAAATATCAAAATGCACAGACCTTTATGTCCAGGAGACTTCTAGAGCAAAGCAGTGGCATAGAATGAGGTATTTACTGTGTAAAGAGATTTGCACTCATGAGTATAGAATGACTATGGAAGCAGTTTAATGATGTTTCTGCAACTTTTGTGTACCAATGAAGAAGACAAGTTTGGGGGGTTTTTTTATTCTCTGCTTTCTTATCCTGCTTAGAGTAATTTGAAGATATTATATACAGTAGAAAACTGTTATATTTGGTATCTTATCACTCATATCAAATAATCAATCAATCAATGACAGTTACATACTCACATGCGATCAGTTGCCATTACTGTTTGCACAATAATGCTTCAACAGCATTATCCACCTAACGGGAAAGCATCTACTGTCAAATAAAATCAAGACTTTCTTTGCCTACCTGAAGTCATTACGTTTCAAAAAACCTGCTCATAAAAACTCTTCCTATTGACTTGACAGATTTTCTCATTTCATAATCTGTATGATCGCATGCATTTCATATCAATATTAACTAAGGGACGGATACCCTAGCTATTGCAAAATAAAAGATGACTCCTTTGCCGTTTGGTTCTTCACAGAAGCTATAGATGACTCACAACTTTCACAAGCCTGTGACAGGTTAAAAATCGTGACTGTGCAATATCTAAACCAGTAGTGGCCTGAATGTGTGGTCATCACGTACAAAGTGATAAATTCCACTTTAATGCAGAAATGTGAGAGCAACATTAATTTTCCAGCCAATTTAGCAAGTCTGTATCCACTAGAGTGAGTCAACTTTGAGAATACAATGCAATCTATCCATAAATATTTCATATAGTCAGCCACACTTTACAGCAGGGTATGCCATGGGATATACTAAACTCTAGCCCCTGAAGTGGGAACACATTTTGATATTCTCACCACGGTCGCCACTTCGCAGGTTGCATCGGCGGGCAAACGACAATTGCTGCACACTAACAGAGATGGCAAGATATGCTTTCGACACATTTAGCAAGCCTGAGTGATGGACCAAAAATGTGATCAGAATGGCCAACTATAAAATAGGCAGTGGCTGTCCATTCCTTTGCTGATTGGTGTCATAAAAAAGTAACAGGAGCTATTCCCGCGAATCATGGTGAACAAGTGCACACAGTTTATGGGTCAGACCTTACAGACATGGGACATTTTGAAATGCTGTCTGCTTAGAAGCAGAAGGGCAATAACCCTGCAGCCTTTACACAAAGCATTAACGCCCTTATGCTTCAGTAATGGCCAGCATGGTGGGACCGCATCCTTTGAATACGGGCTGACCCAGA